>NC_064304.1:37475046-37817489 GCF_023373825.1 Bactrocera dorsalis | reverse complement strand
TCGGGTTTGGAATGCACCGGTATCGGTTGCCACGCTATATCTTTATTCCAAATCTCAGCGCCTATTGGAGGATACAGTCCGGCCAAATTTGATAGCGCACTCGCCAGCGTGCGATCGACATCGGTTGAGCGCACATAAATCTCATTCTCGGAGTAGGTTTCATTTAATAGCGTGTTATAGCGTTGACGTAACCATTTACCAAGCTGATAGTGCTGGTTTTTCCCCGTCTGTAATTGGAAAAAGCAAAAACGCGTTAGTTTGAAATATAATTTAATGATTTTAATATTAAAATCTATATGCATTTGTAAATTATATACTATGCATGTATTTAAATGAACAACAGTTGTATTTCATATAATCTAATTCGCCAAAGTGGATGGTGATGCTTTCTATTTTCTCTACTCTTTTAAAGAAAACACTTCAAAATTAATGGGGGGATGCTTATTATCACTCGAGAGAACATTCTTTCGCATTTATTTTCTGAAGATTATCTCTTTAAAATGTTGGCCGCGGCTACGACTCTGATGGTCCATCCGTTGAGTCCAATTTTCGATGACTCGTTCGAGCATTTCGACTGGTAACTGGCGAATGACACCCGTGATGTCAGGGCCTGAATCGAAGCGGCATTGTCCGCATAAAGTTTAAACTTTACATATTTCCACAGGAAAGAGTCTAATGGTGTAATATCACACGATCTTGGTAGCCAATCGACCGGCCCTCAACGTGAAATTATCTGCTCACCGAAGTGTTCTCTCAATAAAACCACCACCACGATGATTCCACCGGCCCTTAAATCGCACCAAACCGTTGTTTTTTTTTTTTTCAAGATGAAAAATCAGCTCGGGAATCTCTTCAAGTTTCTCTTCGTCCCAAATGTGGCAATTTTGCTTGTTTACATACCCATTCAGCCAGAAAAGAGCCTCATCGCTGAACAAAATTTGGCTCGAAACGTCGGATTTTTTGCAACTTTTCAAGAGCCCATAGAGCAAAGCAATGTCGTTTAAGAAAGTCGAGCGGCTTCAGCTCTCGCAAAAGCAGTATTTTGTAAGCTTTCAATTTAAGATCTCTATGTAAAATGCGCCAATTCATTCCATACGCTGCGAACGGGGCCGGATCGACTCTTCGCGGTCTTCGTGTATACTCTCAACTAAGTCACCATATTTTCTTCACTGCGTCCCGGGCGTGGTCTATTCATTCGAATATTATCCAATAATGAATGATTGGTCTCTAGATGGATGATGGTGTTGCGAATAGTACGCTCCGTAGGCCGATTACGTTGTTCAAGCGTAAGTCTTTCCATGATGAAATGTCAAAAAATACTGAACAAAAATAACATGACAGCTTGACACGACACACGCGGGGTCTGTCAAAAAATGGATATCGAAAAAAGTACCTCTACTTGGATCATGTTACATGAATATACTTTCTACTCGTTGGTTTTACTTTATTACGATCTCACACAGAAGGGACAATACTCTGCACAAATAAAAAAGTTTTTCATGCAAAAACTTGATTTTGATCGGTCGGTACTATATAAGATAGTGATCCGATTTAAAAAAAAAATTGTTTGGAGAACTTCATTTCAAACGTTCAGTTTGTATGGCAGCTATATGCTATATCCACATATTTTCTTTGTTTAGTTGAAGAATACTGTCGGAAACGAAACAAAATCATTAAATAAATATGATAGATAGATGTTGAATAATATAACGGTTATCTATTTATATGCCTTATAATGGAAAACTTTTAGCAAAATCGCTATAGAAAGAGGTACATGTGCTTGTACTTTTTTCAATTTTTCATTATCAATTAATAATATGTATGATTTCGCTTCTGCACGTACTATATGCAGATATGATAACACTCCATAAATGTACATATATACATACATATTTATGTATATAAATTACTCGAATATCATCGTTAAAGACTCATTTATCAAATTAAATTTTAATTCAGGTGTGGTTAATTATAGGTAGACACTTAACGTGGAATTTTTCTATAAATATACTTACATACATAGCGTCACTTAAAATGCAAAACAACATATCATCAAATATTCGCCGTCAGATATAATAACAAATATAATATGAGTGTATGATATCCAATATATAACCATTTTATAACCAAAACTAAAATTTTGTTTAAATTTTAGTGGTTTCTATCATATTCTTTTTGCTTCGCCTGTAAACTTATGAAAAGTGAGTTACGTTATTTTGCATTTTAGTTAACCATAGGACAACAAAATTAAACGGTTGAATTCAATAGCAGAGTGATGTGTGAATCTCTATTTGAATGTCAGTTTATCTGTTATATGCCGCTTGTTTGTTCTATTCGCCGATTTTAAAGTTGCGATAGCTAACTATATCAGAATGTAGATTAATTTTACTTTAAGAGAAAATTCAAATATTCTAAAACTATATTCTAAGAGTACTATACATACACCTAAATTAAAATTTTATATGGAGAAATCTATAATGAAAGTCTTTTTTTGTTGTAAATACAGAAAATATTTCTTTTCAATTAATTTGGCATAATATGTACTGCTGAGTTGACACTTCTTGTCCAGTGCAGTCCAATATAATTCAGTTACGTAAGCACGACCACCGTGGGAACGGTTTAAAAACGTACATTTAACCAAGCTAAAAATCGGTTTTGTGATTTTATTGCATTTTCAAGTAAAATTACAGTTATCAAGCAAAATTTGTGTACTTGAAAGATAAAACCCCATAAAATTCATAAAAAAGATATAAAATAATAAAATTATGGCCATAAGTTAATTTATTATTTTTAGTGCCGTTATTTGCCTTTGTACAAACCAAGGTTTAATCTTAAATAAATATACATTTCATAAATAGCAATTGTGTTACATTTCTTTATGGCAGCAAAATATTGAATATGCATTGTTATCATCTGACTATTGTTTCCCGATTTTCAGCGTCACGTGACTTATCAGTTTACAAGTAACGTGCAGATAATATTTTTGAAAGTACTATTTGCTGATCTTATTGTTACATACGCAAGCCTGTTGTTGTTTGTAATTACCATTGATAAATATGCTTGTGTAAACAACCCCTGTAGGAAATTGCTATAAAAAAAAAACTTTGTAAATCTATATACATATATATTATGGATTCGAATGCGATTTGAATGTGAAAACGTTTTTGCGAATAAAAGAATATAAAGGATTATGATTGAAGCGTAAATATGAAAATGCTTGATACAAATATTAAATCAAAGGCGAAAAAAAATTATGGTTCCATTTGGTATTTTGCTCAAAATTAAAATAATAATAAATTTATGTTTTTATTTGAATTTTACTCACATGAATATCATTATTATTATTATTATTATTATTATTATTATTATTATTATTATTATTATTATTATTATTATTATTATTATTATTATTATTATTATTATTATTATTATTATTATTATTATTATTATTATTATTATTATTATTATTATTATTATTATTATTATTTACGAGTTGTTTTCACTTTTCACATAATTGAGATATAAACTACTCTATCTTTTAAGTTAGAACATATTGAACACAGTGGGCTAAATTTTACTAAAATCGATGCAGTAGTTTAGGAGTTTACTTCGGACAAAATGTGACACGTGATTTTTATCCATATGGAAAGTTTAAAAATTATAAATTTATAAGAAAATATAGTTTTACTGTTATTTCTGTTCAAATTTCAGTTTTTTCGGTTTAATTTAGTTCAATTCAATTTTAGTTTCAATTTAATTTAGCTTGATTTCATACATTTATATTATAAAAATAAATTATTTTTATTTTTTTACTTTCTTCTTACGCGATTATAGCCGAGTCTGTTGGTATCTTTTTTTTACTTGAGCAATTAAAAATTTTCCTACAGGCTATCAACCATTATCGCTTGAATAATTTTTAGCGTCTTTGCAGTCAGCAGTCAAACTCGTGCGCACTAAATACTCGTGCATACAATGTTTTACTCGTAATGTAACTGTAAGCAATTTGAAGCGGCAAACATTTGACCGAAAAATATTATAATGGAAATAGTAATAAGACTCTATTTATATACACTTCTATTTGTATGTACACAAGTGTCTTGTTTGTGCTCATTAAACTGAAATTAACGCCACTGATTGTTGGCTGCAAATAAGTATGTGCATATGACAATACTGGACGACTATATGCGCGCTCTTAATTCAATTCTTAATGGCATTTATTGTAAGCAATAATGTAGGCATATGCATTGAAGTCCATAGACAATATTAGTCATTTATTAATAGGAATTGCGATAAGCCAATAAGCACTTCTCGGTTATTATGAGCATATAAATACAAACATCAACAAAGGCGTACATATGTACATACGTACATACATATATACATACTGGCATATTTAGCCACATACAAACTCATACTAGAAAGATACTAACAACAGCAGCGCTTTGTTGTGGATTTCGTTAACAAATGGAGGTAATTGAACCTAAGTAATTACGAAACGCTACTCCCTGGTAATCATTAAAAATGAATAATTAATGATTTCTCAATAGAAAATATATATGTATATACTACCGCCATTATCAGCTGAAAGTGGACTAATTAATGAACTGATTGAGATTAAAGTAGCAACAACTTGAATAAAGTACAAATTTTAAGGTTATAGCTTAGAAGTTCATGTTGAAAAAAATTTAATATTTGAAATCAAGACATTAGGAAAATTACACTGCATATATTATTTTTTTCTCTATTTTGTTTTTGTTAAGTTACACAGCAAAAAAATAATTTTTTTTTATTTTATCTTTAGTCACTAAAATATCAAAAATTTTCTTTAAATAGATTCTATCATCTTAGAAAGTTGTATATGAAAAAAAATTAATTATAATTCTGATGCCGTTAAATAACTGCTAAATAACTTGATTAGATAATACTTTTCTTATATAAAAAGGATTTTTTCACAAATTAAAGAGCAGCTGAAAATACTTTTGTTGAAAAAATACAGATCACCCTAATGTCAATTCAAAAACCGAAAGCTAATGCTCTACAAATATCTTTACTTAGAGATTAAATTGTAACACTTGCGAACACATTTTTAAGATACCTAAATGCATACAAACACACATCCATATGTACATAGGTATCAGCATATACATATGTACATATGTTTCACATGCGTGTATAGTATGTACATTAGACTGGGTCGACAGATTACGGGGAGCCAAAAACACGGCAACATCAGCGTATGCGGAAAACGTTCTACGGATCATTCTGAACAACTCTGCTTATGGGCTTAAAAACGCTTTCGACCCAGCAAGTTTTAAGACAAAGTTTTTTTTAGGGATTGTAAAAATAAATGTGAAATTTAAAACTGAACCACATTTTGATATTCTATTGATCATTTGACGGCATCGACATTTCACGCTTACGCGATTTTATAGAAAAAAAAATCGACCCGCTCTAATGTATGTATATAGATATACTTATGTATTTATATGTATGTATATTCAAAGTCTGTATTCAGCACCAAAACATTTCTTTCCTTATTTTTATTTTTTATATTTAATATTTAAGAATGTTGAATTTCTTTTGCTCAAACCTTCTGCTAATAGACATGCACCCGCGAAGAGTATTGCAGCTTCGATGCAGCCGAAGTTAAAGGTTTTTCTTGTTTTTATGAAAGTTTCAATGATAAAATAAAAAAATAAAAATTAAAAAATAGTAAAAATATAACGAATGAAATAACTGAAAGTCAGTAAAATTTAACACAACCTAAATATAAAAGAAAATATTTAAACATTTGAGTAAGTAAATATGTGCTTTTTTATTATAGGCACCCAAATGAATTCATTGTATAACCTCATTTTAAAAAATTTTGTATAACATTTCTACTGAGAAATTGAATTTAGATTTTCTTATAATTTTTCTAGTTCTTACGAACTTACGTACGTTTACCCACATACTTATGTACATATAAATATATTTACGTATTCGCAAATTCGTTATCACTTTCGGATTCAATGAAAGACAAAGTCGTATGCCGCCTGCATTGCAGTAAATTAGCGATAGACTGATAAAAAGTTTACACTGTTTAGCACAAAAATTAATTTCTAAGCTTTTATACACTTCATAGATCACTGTGATAAAGGTAAATGATAAGTAAGTAAAGATAAATGATAAACAAGTAAAAGTATAAATTTATGCTGATAATCGAGCACTCAAGTTGCAGAAGTATCTTTGAGCGATGTTTTAAGGAACATTCTTCAAATTCTGATAGAAATATACTTATACAGATTTCTTAAATGAAAGCAGATGTGTTCTATCTAGATTTCGAATCGTTACGATTTCGCACAACTCATGCTGCCGCAAAGGCAATACCTTTCATAATTTCAACTACTACAACGAACCTTTGGAAATTTTGAACAATATTTCTGTACACAATTTACAAAGTAACGCCGCAAAGTTTCGAAATAAACAAAAAATTGTTTTACAATAACAAATTAGCCAATTTCTTCGTCAAATATCGATTTTTTTCCTGCCAAGTGTTCTTAAAAATTGAATTGCGACAAAGTCTCTCGGCTTTACCTGGTAAAAGCATTTAGCTAATGATATAATTTTGCTTGTTTAAAGTCAGGTAATCCAGCATCGAGTTATGAGAAGCACCGCAATTCAACTTCTTTTCCGAAACACTCCAGATAAATTGCTGCCATTGCCTAATACACTAATCTTCAAATGTCAATCAAATCAAATAGTTTAAATGATAATTTTTAAGTGTTTCATAAAAAAATCATATTTTTTATTGTTGTTTTACACGAATTAACCCTACTTCTCCTTTAAGCGAAGTGCAACGCTTGCAAAGACAAATCAGGTGCCATATGGCAGCTTCGCTAAACTTACAAACACTCAGCATATGCTAACCTGACCCATGCATGCAAAGATAAGAAACTTAATTATTGCCCTAACGAAGTAATAAAAACAAACTATGATTTTCGCACTTACATTTGTGAGTTCACCCCAGCCGACCGGCCAGTACTCGCGATTCTTCCACGGATCTGTTGGGTATGGTTCAATTGGCGTGCGGTCGCCGTGACGGAAGAGCTGTAGAAGTGCACAAACAAACAAAAAAGTTAATTATTAAAAATTCGTGCGTACTGGGCATTGTTGGTCATTAACCAGGCATTTGTTTATCGGTCAACATACTTGTATGTTCATACAACCAAATTCACGGAGTACACACTTACCACATGGGAGAATATTAATTTTCCCTTTAAAGCAGCTGACAACGGATTGCTAATTCCACGTTGCTCTCCGCTTTGTTGTAGTGTTGTTGGCAGCTCCAAGTCCGCCAAAGTTAGTGAAGCACAACACAAAGTGAAGAACACGAAGACGAAGAATAGCTGCCTATGTGGGAACAGCCGCAGCGGCTTAAAAATATTTGGTGATTTTAGCATGCCGTTCGCAGGTGTTTGCAATGTTGTTTTTCTTGTTTATTTTATGTCTTTTGTTTTGCGCGTATTTCCGCTTCTTATTCAGCTTTTAGCCCGCAACAACCAACTTGTTTCACGGCAAGTTATAAAATAATCGTGTATTTATTCGCGCGTTTCACAAAAACTCAACGCAAAAGCAAATGTTGAAGTTAGAAAATAAATAAATGAATATATATGCGTGTATGTGTGTATGTAGGTATGGCGATTCGTGATATTCGTTTTGCTCATTTATTTTGGTATCTTGTCGCAGAGGTTTGTCAATGCGCTGTGTTCCCGTTTCCTGCTCGCTCTCTTCCTTACCGACGGTTCGCCGTCTATGTCCAAGTGTCCAAGTGGGAGGCTCGTTTACACACTTTGTTCAATGTTTAGACATTTATATGCGACTTTTGTGTGCGGCCTTCTTCGTTGGATATCGCACAGTTAGTAATTGCAATTTTATAAATTTAGCTGCAATTCAATATTCTGCATTTGCACGCGACTGCGTGTGTATGTTTGCTGTTGTTGTTGCCTTCGTCACCTTCTCCGACTTCTTCGAGTACCCGTTGGCCTTTGTTTGTTTGTTGTTATTTTGCGTTCACTTCAACAAAGCACTCGCACAAAGTAATTTTGTACCGTCGTCGCTGCTTTTTTGCATTTGAATCTTGCCCATTATTTCAATAAAGCCGTAAAGTATATGAATAAAAATTTAAAATCACAAAATAATGAAGTAATCTTCAATTCCCTTGTTGTGGCAGTGCGCCGAGTCAAGACTGTTTGTGACTTTGACACCGAACACGACGACAGCAACTGTGCGAAGATTCGCAGTCGCAATAATTCAATAGACTCGCGGTAGAGCTACACTGTAGCTGCTACAGCAAAGAGAGTGTATGCGTTGGAAAAAAAACCGCTCCAAAGCGCTTTCACCACTGCTCAGTGACAGCTAAACAACTGATAAAAGCCTTGAAATAATCTTTGACAAATATCAAAATATTGTATGTTTTGTTGTTTTGGTAAATTCGTTTTGACGGCTGGCTAGGTATAGTCACTACATTGTGTTTTCAAAGAAAAATACAGAGAGCATTGCACTGCAGAGCTCCCACTGTGCATTTGGCAGCATGCGTGCATATTGTACATATGCATATGAGTGCAGTGAGTGACGGCGGCGTCGGAGAGTGTGCATATTTTGGAAAGAGAGTTGAATTATACAACTGAGTGTTGATGCTTCCATTACAGGTAAACATGTCGTTATTTAAAACAAAGCGTTTTGGAAGTATTGTAACTTAATTAATTATAACAGCGATTTGTTCAAGATTGATATAACAATACAGTTAGACCTAGATTTACAAATGCTGCATCTATTGCACTCACTTAAAACAAATTATTACAATATACTTGCCATAAATGTGTATAAAATTTAAATATGCGCCTAAAAGATGCAACACAAAAAGATAAGAAGTATGAAATTATCTGCAACGTAGCTTAAATACAGTAAATATATTTAGAAAAAATGAAAACAGATTTCTTTATAACTAACAATACACAAATTAAAAAATTAATTTAAAAAAAATTTTAATAAACAAAAATGATAAAAAATTTTACTAAAAATTAAAAAAAAAAGATATTACAAAAAAATGATAACGAAAACAAAAAAAATTAATAACAGTATTATAAAAAATTAAAAAATAAAAATAAATTAAAAAATAAAAATAAATTTAAAAAAATATTGCGTAAAAACTTAAAAAAAATATACATTAATTTAAAAAAAAGGAAAGTTTCAAGAATAACCCATGTGCATGACTCTTTAGTTAAAGAGCTGAACTGTCTGTTACAACGGCAGTCGGATCTATGTAACCGGAACAGGCCCGGACTTTTTATCCGGCCAAGGACGACCGGCATAACTCCAGCGCTACAACATCAATTCTTAATTTACAATGGTGAGCATCCTTTATTTTCTTTGTCTAAAAAACTCATACTATGCACTTAACGGCTTACCTTGTTAGCTGTACAGAACTGATTCGTCAGTGGTTAATTTTGTCGAGTAGTTCTGGTTTAAGCATTTTTATTAAGAAAATAACAGTACTGAAACTACATATTTTATCTTACATAAAAAATTAAGTGTTTCTTTATTCAATTATATTGCATAAAATGATGTACTATAACTAAAGCAAGATTTGAAATAGATATGTGCGAAAAACAAAAACATATTTGCATTGTTATTGTTTATTTATATACAAACTTAAGTATATTTTTTTCATTTGAAAATAAACACATATCAATATTCGGTCAGGTATTGTATTGTTAATACTTTTCACACATAGAATCTGTTACGCTACGTTATGTACGGCGTGATTGTAGGTTAATCTCGTTTAAAATCTTCTTGCCATTTGCAATTAAATTTTATTCATAGTTGAAAAAATGATCGGCGTAATTTGTCTGTAAATTTGTAATTTTCCTATTTAATTATTTTGTTCTATACTTAGAATATGCTATGTTCTTTACATTTGATAGTTAGTATATACAAAATGTTGACGACCTTGCGTTGCTTATATACTATTATTTTTTGATTGTTAATTATTATAAAACTGTAGTAGTTTACATGACTCAGTGAAATTTAGTTTGTTTTCGAATCACACATTAACTTTTCGTAGTAAAGTTCTCGCACATGTGCGCTCGTTATGAATTACCTATTCATATAGTTAGTCTAACTGTAATACACGAATTCCACATTATCTACTCAGATAAACGGATTGGTGAACTCGCTTACTAGGGGTTATTTTCAAAAACGTTGATAGGGCATCGCATTTTGACGTGGGCCATTGCTGTATTTAAGAGAAATCGTAAAATATATTTTAAATATAATAACAAATATTTATATCAAGAATATATAAGACTATTTAGAGATCATATTTTAACAAGCCAAACTATTTTCCGTAGCCACTTTACGGTATATTGTTCATTCATATTTTGCATATAATGAGAAACACACATTTATACAAAATCCCAGATTTTCGCTCGTTTGTCAAATCTTTTCCATGGCTTTTAAAACAACTTTGAACAGATTTCCTTTTTATTGCATTATAAGATAAAGTATAAAGAAAATTAATCTTACCGTTGATTTCCACCACCTCGACCGGCACGTGCATCCCCTCCGCGGCCACCGAATCCCTGTGCTCCAAGTGGTGGGAAATTACTACTGTAATTATTTTGCGCAGAAAATCTTTCATTATTGCCTCCACCATCACGCCTAAATCCGCTGCGACCGCCACTATTTGCATTGCCATCACCTTGACCATTGCCAAAACCGCCATGAAATCCACTACGAGCCGGCATATTATTTCCATGGCTAAAACTAGAGAAAGTGAGCATTTTTAAAATCAAAAGTCACTAATCATTTAAGCTTTTATGTGCATTTCATTCTAAAGCTCACAACCTAACTCACCCATTTGAACCGTTGTTATTTCTTCGACTAAAAAGACCATCGGTGGTGATATTTGATGGGCCAGCATTATTTTGCATTCCACTTCCACCAAATGTACCAACAGAATTACCACCAGCAAAAGCAGTATTACCATTACCAAAGCGTTGACCACCACCCCCGCGTCCGCCCATAGGTAAGGCGAAACCTCTTCTATCCTGACCCTGACCTCCAAAACCCTTATTAGCGCCATAACCTCCGCCCGAATTGTTGCCATAACCGTCGTTGTCATTGAAATTGTTCATGCCACCAAAATTACTGTTCCCATCAAACGTTTGTTTGTCCCAGTTATGGAAATTTTGCTGTCCACCATCATTTACACCACGATCGAAACCCCTAAATCCGCTGGCATTGCCACTATTGAAGTTGCCTCTTTGATTACCACCAAACATTCCGCCACCGTCGATCGAATTTCCACCCGGACCATCATTTCTTCGATTATAAGGCATGTTACGTTGTGGCTTAAAGTGATCATTACGTATAGCACCGCTCCTTTCATTAAATTTATTTTTTGGTGCGCCACGTCCTGCATTATTACCAAAGTTTTGTCTATTATTGCCACCATCATTTATATCACTATCCCTTCCTCCTGGTCTGCCACCACGATTTCCTGGTCCGGAATTCCTACCGCCTTGACATAGGTAAATTTATAAAAATGTTAATAAATGCAATAATCAATACATTAAATATCCCAATTTTACCTCCTACACGTGCTGCGCCGCGTGACCTTATATTTCCGCCTCGTCCATTGTCCGCATTTGCTTTCCTATCTTTCGGCCGACCCAGCTCTACAACAATCATTTGTCCTTTGAATTCGGAGGCATGTAGTGCAGTAATCGCTGTGTTGGCCATTTCTTTTGTTTCCATGTGCACAAATCCACAACGATTCATAACATCACATTCTACCACAACACCATAATCTTCAAATAAACGTCGTAATTCCTCAGGTTTTGTGCCGGGCGGCAGGTTACCCACAAATATTTTTGTCTAAAAATCCGGAATTTTGTAAAACAAAAAATGAAATACACGAACGTCATAGCACAAGTAAAATAATTATTCAACGTTGCGTAAAGATTTACAAAAATGTGCGCTGATATACTTACCGCCATTTCGGTGGGTTGTTGAGATATTTGTTTAGACTTCTAAGTATTTTTGTTTTGGGCCTTTAGTAGTTTTCAATATTAGCGTTTTTCACCTGTATACGCAGCCAAAACTTTTCTTAATAAATGATTAACAAAAATGCCGCTAGAAAATTGTGAAAATGGCGAAGAAAGAAGAATGAAATAGTGCCACATAATTTATATATAACCAGCGTTGCCATCAGTTCTGAATAACAAAGATAAAAAATAAAATTATAAACGGGAACGCTCGTTTTTTGACAGTTCAAACTGCAATGACATTAGTAAATAATTTGTCAGATAAATTAAATCGAGCGTATACAATTATGAAGACTTCATAACTGAGAAACTCTTGGTATCAGTGGATTTCGTCACGTACGTCTACACAGGGTGCAACCCAAGCTAAAACTTATTTTGCTAATAACTTATTAATTTATTACGAATCTTTAATTATTTTCAAACTTCATATAGTTTTTTGGATTTTTAAAGAAACTTTAAAGTATTACATAAATTAAACAAACACAATTAAACTATTTAAGTCGCCGGGCTCCTCCAATAAAACATTGGCAACATTGTTCTGAAGAAGAAATGGAAGAAAATGTAGTTGGAGATAGTAGAGAATATCAAAAGTAAACAAACAAATTTATAAACAATTGTATAAAATGTATGCCGCAGCCGACGAAGAATATTTTTGTAATTATAATAGTAGCAACAATACTGAAAGTATTTTACCAACAGTGGAACTGATGGTCAACTTTCGTTTGGATGGTGAACGTATGAAGAAGCCTTGCATTATTTGTGCCGAGAAGATTGCATTCAAAGGATTGCTTGTAAGTTTTAAAATATCGAAAACAATAATTTTTTCAACAAAAATATATCAATTAAAGCAATTACGGTTGACGGAGAAAAGTGATCAACGCCGCATGTACATTACAACGGTGGATGGTTGTTCATTCAATGAATTGAAGCAGGATCAGTCATTGCATGTAACATTTGCTGGTTTCATAGAGAATTTGGCAAGAATGCTTCAAGACTGTAGGTCGGGAAAGCTTGAGTTAGCATTGGTACAAAAACAGTGCAACTCTGCAGATGAATCCATTAGCTATCAGTTGCAATTTATTGAAATGCGTAGTTTTAAGAATCTCATCCATTTATGTCTACCTAGTCGTATTGCCCCCTTGAATATTGTACTATTCTATATGAGCAGCAGGTTTGATGTCATACAGGTAATATGGTATTTTTTTTTATTTGGTTACTACAGTTTGCTAAGTCTAAATTTCTAAATTAGAAACGAAATCAGTCACAAGAAAATCAAATACAGGCCTTGCAACAGGAAGTCGACATGCATATGCGTACTATTGACCAGTTAAATGCAGAAAATGGGAAGCTGAGTGAGAATTTGGTAGATAACTCAAGAAATTTAAATCAACGCCACTCCGAAGAGTTGAAACATTTGCAAGAAAATTTGCGTAAAACAGCGGAACAGAAACACATCGAAAATGAACGTAGCCAAAATAAAATTACAGCACTACAATTGCAAATAGACAAGCTAATTTCTGACAAAAATAGTATGCAAGCAGAAAAAATGTGAGTTATAAATTTGACATTAATTGAAAATAGACAATTTATGTATTTTACTTAAAAAAATCTGTCATTAACAATATCAATTTTATATTTTAGTAAAGAGCAAAAACACATTGAGATCCTAAAGGATGAATTATCTAGCGCTAAATCACAGAGTTCAACGCTAAAGGAACAAATTGAAAGGTTGCACGTAGAAATATCATCTTTAAAGAATACCGAGCGCAAAAACGAGATGCATTTAGTGGATGCTCGAAATCATATTTCTGAGCTTCAAGAAAAAATTAAAAAATATGACAAAGCCAAGGTAACATATAAAGTGATATATTTAAAAACTTTTAATAATTAGCTGTTTCGTTAGGCTGATGTAGTCGCTGAACTTGAGGCGGAGAAAAAAATTTCACAAACAAAGCGAAAAGCACTCGAAATGGCCGCAGAAGAAATATCTAAGGCAAATGAGATCATTCTAAAACAAACACAAGAACTTATAAAACTCAAAAAGACTGTTAGTTGGCGAACCGAGGTTGCACTTCAACAGGAGAAAGCAATCGGAGATAAAGATAAACTACTGCAATTGCGAGAAAAAGAATTGTCGCAAGCACGGACTACCATCGAAGCTTTGCGCGAAGAAATACCACAGCAATTGGATTCTATGCGAAAATTTGCTAATACATTGGAACGAAAGTATAGTGAACGTAAGTTTTCATATTTATTGTATTTTGCTGTCATAAATAAGTATTTTTGTAGAAATCAATACATTGCGCGAGAAATTAAGTTCAACTGGAAAAGATAATATACCACAACATGTATCAACTACACCACTGACCTCTACCCGTCGCAAATAATCAACTATTGGTTATTTCTTTTTGCAATTTAAAACCCACCGTAATTTTGTACAAGTTCTGTTATTTAATGAAATTTTATATAATAAATAAAAAAACAAACAAAATTTATATTTGAAATACTAACTAGTCATCGTAGCCCACAACGGTTTCACCAGCGTGCGCTGTGCCAACATTAACAGCTTGAAAGAATTCTTGGTTGGACTGGTTTTTCTTCAATCGTTCTCGTATTAACTCTTCAATTGTCTTTTGCGTTCGCCGTTCCAACCGTTCTAATTTTTTTGCCACATCACGTTTTAAATCCCAGTCAGGTTTTCTAGGCGCCAAATTTGCTATATCAATTTCGTCAATAACCATAGGTTGCCGCAAAAGTTCGAGTTGATCTTCCACAGCTTTCACAATGTCACCAGATGGTCCTTTCTCTAAAATTTCACCTTCAGTATTTTCATTTTGGGTCTGCACAAATAAAGCTTATTAATGTACGTCATATTATTAAGTTAAGCCATTTAGAAAAAAGTTCCATAGTTAGGAAGTTTCTCTGTTCCTTCGCTGTTTGTGTCTTTATCAGTTTTATTTGCTTTCTCTTGCAATTGTCGCAAACGTTCCTTACGCTTTAGAGACTCTTCTGATAATTTACCTAATTTATTTACGTCGATTTCCATGCCTTGGGAATTGAAATGAGAAAACAATAATAACATGCTAAACAAAATAATAACAAATTGTTTATACTAATTGACATTTACAATCTTATCATTGCTGCCAAATTAGAAAATAAATAAACTGTTCTCACTATGATGCTGCCAAATTTTTGCACAGTTGTGTGCTGTTTTTGTAAAGTAATCAAATTCGGTCAAGTTGGTTGAGTTCTTGTTACGATTTGCGATCAAGTTTATTTTCATAACTGAAGAGTTAAATGATTATTAATAATGAAATATCATAGCTTGTGGCTTTTTGTTATATTTCTTTGTGTCGGTTACAATAATCAATTGGTGCAGAGCACACAAGATGAAGACAGCTGGATCGATCCCGATGCTTGGGGACGTGAAGAATATCTTCAAAATCCACAACGGAGCAAAACTAAATATCAAAGTGATGAATCCATGGTAGACTCGAAATGCCCCGTATGTAAGGACCACAACCATAGTGAAGAAGCCGTCGCACTGATGTATTATAAAAGACTCATTGCAAACTTATTTAATAGCGACTTTTTCAAGGTGCGTCATTAATTACACAAATATTTGGTAGTTACAGATATAGATGTAAGTAGATGATGACATCATAGCCCCACACACAAGCCGGCATTTGGCAATGTGTTACAGTTTATGCACATGTTTTCGTCGAATCAATTATATTTTTATATCTTCTTATTTAGCGTAATGACTTAACTGGAGAATTTACTCGTTCATTAATATTCACTGCTCTGCCAGCTCAGTTAGAACAGCTCAAAAACTTAAATGACCCACGCGATTTGGATATGATTTTATCAAAAATTCTGTCAAAGACAAGAGTGCCTACTCAAACAGATTATTATAATTTTAATAAAAAAAACCAAGCAAATGGTAAAATTGTTTTTGCCCTTATTTGGGATATCATCAAGGATTTGGGACAGTTATTGAAAGTTTCCGAGGTGAGTGAGCTTACAGTTTCATATCCTACATATTGATATGGTTATAAATTCTCCATATGGAATGTTGTTTGTTATTTTAGATTTTAAATAAAATTGTATATTCAGTCTGGAAATAGAAAAACATACAACATTAAATGTCATGTTTATTTCGTTTATTTTCAAGGTTCAATTTTTACTTGGAGCTGGTGGTTTGCTACTGATTGGTTGGCATTGTCATCGAAAATATAGCATCGGTATTATTACAATGATTGTCGGAGCCGTTGTGTGCTTTGGATATTTCCACACGTATTTGGAATGTAATCGCGTAAGTATTTCATATTTTCATCGTTCATCTCAATAACTAATTATCGAATACTTATAGAAATTGGAAGCTGAACGTTTATTAGAAATGCTTGCACGTCAGGAGCAGTTAGCACCGCAAGAACCCCGATGGTACACGCCCATCGTAAGCTTTTTTACTTTCAGCGAGCAACAGGCCCAAAAGACCAAAAGGGAATATATCAAGTTTGTATTCGTTTATCAATTGTACATTATTGAAATTAACTATATTTATTTTTAACTAGACAAGCAAGTCAACTAAATATGAATTTCTGTCGACCCGATCATGTGTTTCTTCTGTATGCCAATGACCTGTTCTTAAAGCAACTGTCATTTCTGATAGACAAATCTGTTGAAACAATGGAAACACTTCGAAGTAATTGCCCTTTATAACGCTATGCACAATTAATAAAAAAAAAGTAATAATAATTATAATTACAGACAGTTTGAGCTTCCCATTCAACTATATAGCAGGCGTAGTGCTAGTCTTCCTTATTGGCTATTATGTAAAATGGACATTCAAGTATATTCTAAGTCCACGTGCTTGGTACGGCGTATGGCAGCAACATGAGTATTCAACGCATCGCGGTGGCCTCCCTGCAAGCACAGGTACGGCACTTCATGAAGATCGTATTTCTGGTGAAAATTTAAGAATACTTTTGAACGCCATTAGCGGCGCGACGTCGTCGAACCAGATTTCGATCAGCAATACAACCGCCACGGCGGCTTTAACACAAGCAACCGAGCAGGGTTCTGGTGTGCAGGAAATACTGGCGTCATTAGAAAACGGTAGCGCTGATACAGCCTCTGACACTTCAATGTCCGAGAAGTTACCGAAATCAAAAGAAAACTCCCCACAGAAGCAAACAGATGAAAGCGTTAACAATAATGCAACGGCAAAGCAGCAGGATATGTCGAAGAGTGCTAAGGAAGCACACGACATAAAGTTGGAAGACATATTGGATGAGGAAGCGTAACAAGCGTAGTACTGCTAACATTTATTTTTATATAATAATTTATTTATTTTTTTTATTCATTTATCACTTTTTCATAGTAGCACTGTGTGTGAACAATGTAACACAACGCTTATTGGTTTAGAGAGAAAAAAAATGCAAAAGCGAAGCTCGTTAAATGTTATAATTTTAACTTAGAAAGTAAAGTACGTTATTTATGTTCTAAGATACAAGCAAGCAACTAGTAATTATGGCAGGAACCATGTGATATGGATTGAAAATAATACTGTTAAAATTTACTTTTTTTATACATATATTTCTGCACAAAAGTTGTAAACGATTTCAACTACATATAATAAGTAAAAATAATTATGCAACATTAAAAGAACTACAAACGGTTTGCGACCAAAAATCAAAAATGTTTGTCTGTATTAATTACCTTTTGGAATATTTTGCTATGCTAAATAGCTATTACAATGAAATAAGATAAATGCGTCAATTATTTTTAATTGGATTATTGGATTTTTATTTCAACTATTATTTTTAAAGTTGTTTGTTACAATATATACTATATAAGTATAATATATATAAATACATATATTATGATTTGTTTAATTTTTTATCGTATTTGTTTAAAGCTATGTCTAGCATTTGTGTGTAATATGTTTATGTTTATTATTAGCTCAAACAAATACAATACATACCGTCATTCTCGCTTACTGCTATTGGTCACTGCATTCTCAACAAATGCATACATATGTATGTATAGTACTATATCTTGTAATCTTGTATAAGTGTCGACTCTTAACGTTATATATTTGCTACGTATAAGTTATGTTTAACTTAATTAATTGTTTGAGTACTTAAATTCATTCATTTCGAAATAAACAGCTAATATGCTTAACTTTTTTATCTCTGTACAGCAGCTACGAAAAAAAATTTAGTATTATATATGTGAATGTGCTAGTATTGTATCTATATATGCTAAAGCGCACTTGTTTTATACATTTGCAAAATTTACTTAGTAAAGTGAATATGCATAAGTGACATGAAGTGCGGTTAGGGCAAAGTAAACGCATAAAGTAGCTATATATATATTTAAAAATTGTTATGTAATCAGTTTTTTATCGAAAAAAATGTGAAACATAAAATGTCAAAGTTTATAATTCGTATATGCATTTTTCTGAGTTATTATCTCTGTCTGTTTTGCCGTCTATTACGTTAACGCTTTTATTTATAATCTATATAATCTTTATTTGTTTTAATACATGCATTTGTATATATTTAATTTACGCAATTTATAAGTATAAACTAAGTTTCTATTTATTCGTTGTATTTTTACAAAAACACGGTGTGATGACGACGGTCAAGCGCATTTAACCGTTTCGAGTTCAACTTTTTTGTTGCTTGAATAACATAATTGTAACATAACTGCACACAAAGTTGACTCTACATTGCATTGCATCATTTTTAATTAACTTCAGTTACGTAAACATTTAGCGAATTTATAAAGCTTTCTTTTTTCGCCAGATGCCAGGATTAGCTACTATCATATACATATTTATTTACATATTTGAACCAACTAAACACAGCTTTTGCTAAGCAGTTTTCGAATTTGTTTAAAGTTTTTGTAACAGTGATAAATGTAATGCGGATTTGTTAACATCAACAAATTTAAATGAAATAAATAACACAAACCGAAAACCTTAACTCTTTAAGTACGCAAATTTGAATATATGTTTTTATAATTTTATGGTAGCTGGTTTCGAAGCTCAGACTTTATTATAATTCAATTAAGTTTGCTTGAGCGGTTGTAAAGGCGCTAAAAGTTAGCGCTTTAAAGATTGCATTTAGCAAGTTACAGTTCCGGTTGACGGCGCTGGTTGGAATACCGTTAGTAGATAATAGAAATTACGATATAATTTTTCGACGCATTCGAAGGCTTTCATTTTATACCAAAAAGCCGACCGCTTACTTAATTTAAAAAAGTGAAAGCTTACAAATAGCACGAAATTTTGCATGTTGACTTTGCGCATGCGTACAGCCATGAGAGACTTTACGGCCGTAACTAAAATTTAAGCAATGTGACCTTAGAAAATTTTACGCATGTAGCAGAGAATTCTCTGGTAAATATTAACATTATTACAATTGAAAAAATTATAGCAGAACTTTAAGGGGCTATACCAGTGTGACACTTTCAAAAAAAAATTCATTGTATAGCAAATATATTTAAGTTAAATAAACATTTTGAATTTTTTTGTTTCAGCTACTCATTCGACCGGAATCATGCCAGCAGTTTAGGCACTTTTTTTCGGCACTTCCGCAGACAGCACATAACTCCGTTATTTTTCAATATTTTTGTTAAAACAGGTTTTTTAATATACATAGCTAAAAATATACTTTATTACGTCCATAGAACGTCGAAACATTCAATCTAGTACGTTCTTTTAAAAAAATTCACGAAAATCGTCTAATTTTTCATGCGTCACTCTGGTATAGCCCCTTAAGTAACTGTATTTTAGTATCGAAACATTTTATTCAATTTTTATTTTATTTAATTATATGTAATTAAATGTTTGAATCAAAGTAATAAAAGTAATACAACGAGACACAAATGCATTTTTAAAAGAAATATGTATGCTGAGTCGAAATATTAATGTTCGGTGCATTGACGTCAGGGTTGCCAATTTTTTAATTTAAAAATTTGGGAGTAAAAATGAAATTTTTACTTTTCAATACCGGTGTTGAGTTTAAAACTTCAGTTAATAAATGTTATTATTATTTTTAAAATTATTTTTTAATAGCGTTGTTGGATTTTTTTTTAATTCAGCATGTGGGATTATTTTTTTTTATTCCGTATTTAGAATTATAAAAAAAAATAATTCAAATATTAATTCAATAATTTTTTGAATGTAGTATTTACAACCCTGATAGGCATAACCTCAAAATTAGTATCAAATTCGAAATAAGGATTTCAACTTTAAATTATATTTTTTAAAGTACTTCATTAACACCGTATTTTATTAAAGCAAATAATATGTTTAGCATTAATTACGAAATATTTATGTATGTACATGTGTATATTATTTTTCAGTGACAATTTAATATAAATTTTTCTTTACTAGGTAATGAAATTAAGTTTTTCGTATTTTTTTGAAGTTTTTGTACATAAATGTAAAGAATTGAAGCTAAGCTTTTGGTTTTGAATATACTTTAAATATACGTTTAATTTTTATTTATTAATACTAATTTTTTATTAGTTATAATTATTAATATAATCATTATTTTTAAATTTATTTATCGATAAATTGTAAATCTTCGCTATTTAATTATTTGTTAATTATATTTATTAATTTATTTTCAATTTTCTATTATTATTTTTATTTTCAATTTTTGATTAAATTAATAATAATTTATTTCTTATTATTTTATATTTTTTATTGATCCCTTTATGTTTTTAATAAGTTGTTTTTATACATGTTTTGTGTTACATTTATGTATTAATTTATTTTTAATTTTTGATTAAATTAATAAGAATTCATTACACACCCCGACAAAATTAAAAAAAAAAATTTTGCTTCTTGAATTTGATATAGCTTTTTTATACCACCCACTTACCTTATGACCTGAAAAAAATAAAAAAGCTTATCAAGAAAACTAGAGCTGATAGAGACAAACTGATTACAGATTTGAATTCAGCGCAGCGCAAATTAACTACAATCAGTTGATAAATTCAAGGAAGCAAATTGCGTGTTGGCCTGTGTTATTTATTATTTCATATTTTTTATTAATCTCGTTTGGTTTTGTTATTTTTTTTAATAAATTGTCTTTTATACTTTTTTTTGTTAAATTTATTTATCATTATAGTTTTAATTTTCTATTATTATTTTTTTTTATTTATTTTTTGATTAATAATAATTTATTTTTTTATTATTTAAGAATTTTTTTATTAATCCCTTTGAGTTTTTATTTTTTTTAATAAGTTCTTTTTTATACATGTTTTTGTTAAATTTATTTATTATTTATTAATTATTTGTTATTCAGTTTTTTTTTAATTTTATTTATTATTATTATTTTTAATTCTTATCAATAATATTAAAAAAAAATTAATTAATAACAATTTATTAAAAAAAAAAATAAAAAATTTATCTTAATTTTTATTTTCATTTCTTATGTTTTTTGATCATTTTTGTTAATATTATTTATTATTATTATATTTTTTTATTATTATTAATTTAAAGTTTTAACAGTAATATTTTTTTTAATTTTGTTTATTACTATACATCTTCAAATTTATTTTATTTTCTTTAATTTTTGTTAATATTATTTATTATTATTATATTTTTTTATTATTATTAATTTTAAGTTTTATCAGTAACATTTCTTAAATTTTATTTATTACTGTACTTTTTAATTTCTTTTATTTTTATTAATTTAATTTTCTATTTTTATATTTTTATTATTATTATTATTATTTTAAATTTTTGTCAGCATCTTCAAATTTATTTATTTTTTTTTTTAATTTTTGTTAATTTTATCTATTATTTGTTTATTATTATAATTTTATACTCTATTCATGTTATTAATTTTATTATTTTTTTACTTTATTTATTAATATACATTTTTTTAATTTGAAATTATTATTATTTTCATATTTACTTAATATTTTTTTAAATTTTTTAAATTATTTATTTATTTTTTTTTTTTGCCTTTATATAATACTTATATACATTGGCAATCATTACATGCTAATAACTGCTTACCGTTAAAAATTCTACACAGTATTCCACTATCCGTTTGAATACGGGAAAAAAGCACTCTTCTATTAATTATTAATATTTAATCAAACTACGCTTTAAATATGTATGCTTATATGTATGTATGTATATCGGGTGCATTTATTCATAAAATATGTTTTTTTTAATTTTTTTTTGGTTTTATTTCGATGTTTACTGTCTTGCTTACAAACTAGTTTTGCTTAAATCAGCGCAAAAAAACTTTAAATATTACTATTTTTAATTTATATATTTACTGGTTTTCTTCAAGAAAATAGAATTCATTATGTATAATTAATATATGTATTGTTTTTTTTTGTTTTTTGTTTTAATTAATTTTAGTATTATTTTAACAATTAAAGCTTTGCAAATTTCAATTCAATTGTTTACCTTTATAATTTATTTCATTTTAATTAACATAAATGCTAAAAAAATTGCATTTTGCCTACAATAAGTTTCATAAGAAATACAAAAAAGAATTGCTTTGCAAGTATTTGCATGAAAATGCTTTTTGAAAAGCACAAATTATGAATAACAATTAATAAAATTTGAGTTTCAGCTTAAAATAGCATAACAGTACTTATTAGTTCTTAATTAAAAACTCCAATTCTTACCTCACAAGGCGTGTTTTGTTTTGGTTTCTTGTTTTTTTTTTTCAATTTAAGTGCTTCACTCCTTCGATTTTCATTTAAATAGTTAATTCAGCAAATAAGTATTACACATGTTGTTTCCTTAATTTTTTCATTTTACTTTGCTAACTTTTTTGTTGTTGTTTTACGTATTTACACAAATTATTGATACGCCTAACTTAACTGTATAAGAGCCGTAAAAGCTTAAAAGCTTTCTTTATTCACCTATTGGTTTGCTTACATTTAAAAAATTTACTTGTATGTATGCATGTATGTAGGGTATACATATGTATGTAATTCTCTTGAATTATTTATTAATTTTATCGGGGGCTACGCATGCAAGTCGTTACCGGCTTAAACTTAGTAAATATTATTGAGTATTTTGAAGCAATCAATTTATTCGCATGTATGTGTATGTGTGTATGTGTGTGTGTGCATGTAGGGTTAATTTTTTGTTGCTGTGCTGCTTAGAAAAATAAATCTATGTGTACATGTACAAATTACCTAATTTTACTTCTTTTTCAAGCCTTTGAGTTGATAAAGTTCCTACGTATGCATGCCCTATGTATGTATGTATGCATGTATACGTGTGCAAATTTTAATTTATGTTAAACGTACATTTAATCCTTTTACCCCGCTAAACTAAAATGGCTAACAGTTGCAGTGCATCCAAAAATATCGAAATTATTCCACAGATATGCGTTTGTATGTGTGTGTCTATGTACATAAGGGTGTCAGTCATTTTCCAAGTTGCTGTTTTTATCCAAAAAACATAATTTAATGCTAAGATGTCGCTTATTTTCAATTTAAACCAATCATTTTACTTTCTCACACACTTTACGAGGGATTTTTTGATCTCTTGCATGAAATTTAACTCATAAGAAAATAAGCACGACTCAGAAACTATAATATTCTAAAACAGAAATTTCCGCTCAACAAAAATTAATAATTTTTTCAATAAAAATATTCCTTTCAAAGTTATAGGCAATTAAAGTTATGCATCGAATGTATTTCGTTCATACAGTACACCATGTTGTATGAGTAACACAGAATGTAGAAATCACTCATTCATTCAAGTAATTTATACATTCTGTGTTACTCATACGACATGGTGTCAGTACATTTCATGTATGTATAACTTTGACCGTGTTTAAAAATCAACAAGACTTTTTTGCAAAGTGGAAAATATTTTATTAGAATATCACTTTTTCAATGCTGTTGGCTGGTTGACAAAGGAGGCGCATAGGCGCCGGACCGTATGCGGCCGCACTGAGCTATAATTTAACTAGCAATAATGCATGTGAAATTAATTCGTGTATATACAGACAGACAAACAGACGCACATCACTAAATCGATTTTGCTCACCATGCTGATCATTTAGCTATATATTTTATATGGTTTCTGGCGTTTTATTAATATATCCTTAATATACCCTCTTCAAGGTATACAAATCAACTTTGAAAATAATGGACACCCTAATGTATATTCATGCTTGTAAGCACCGTTGTTCATACATTCACTTGCCCAATGCAACTACTAACTACATACATATTTATCTATGCATATTTGTGTGTAAAATGTCTTAAATTTTCTTTGGTACTTCTTCCGCTTGCTGGCTGAATGCCAGTGCATTTATGCTTGTGTGTGTATGTGTTTGTGTAAAAATACTTAAGGATGTGCTATGCGTGGTAGTTAGTAATAGTTTATGTATGTATGTATAATTTATTGCTAAGTATTTAATAATATTTTACGATTTGTTGTTGCTTTCTTTTTATTTTGTTTAGAGTAATTTTTTGGCTTTCGGATGCAGTTAGTAATTGTAGTAAGTACTGGTAATTGTATAACTATGTCATTTCGTTTAGGTATAGCATGTATATATAGGTTTGTATGTACGTTAATTATTTGCCACTATTTATATATAGTATATATATATATAAGTATATGTATGTATATTGTATATGTTTTGTATCAATTATGATATATATGATTGCATAGTATGTGTATATATATATATATATTGATTAAATACCATTTGTGTGTATGTATGGCTGTGTGTGTACTTTAAATACGCACATAGACAACGGTACATTTCCTGCTATTTACTTAGATAGATTCGCTGTCGTTTAGCGAGCTGTTCTATAGTTTACAGTTTCGGATATATACAGATACAGTTATAGGTAGATATATTTGTAGATTTTGTCAATGTATAGGATATATGTTTTTTAATAAAAATTAAAATATACATAGTGTGTTGCGTTAGACAAAATTTGAAAATTTAAAAATCAGTATTTCAGGAAATTTTCCGCATAAAAAATCAGTCAATATTCTTGTATTAAAATTGATTTCAAAAAATAAAAAAAATTAAAAAACAAAAATTAAAAAAAATAAGGAATTAAAAATAGAAAATAAAAAATAAAAAAAATTATCAATATTTTCTTAATTCTTATATTAAAATTGATTTAAAAAAAGATAAATTCAAAAAATACAAAAAAAAAAATTAAAAAAAAAATAAAAATACACAAGAATCACATTTTAAGTACATACATACATATATGTATACTAATAAAGCAAGCTATCTAGATTAGATACAAAAATAATATGGCACATTATAGTTGCAAATTTTGTTCAAAGATCGCAAGAAATATTTTTTTAAATTTAATTTAATTATCAATCTTTCTCTTTTGTTTAAACAGCTGCAACACACTATATATGTATGTATGTGAATGCATTACATACGAATATATACAAATTTATATAAGTAAGTTTGTTTGTATGTTGTCTAGTATTTTCAGCGATATTTTATTGAAATTTTATTGTTTTATGAAATTTTCAAACGACTTGAGTTAAACAATAGTTAGGATTTGACGAAGAAAAAAGTACAGCATATTTTGATATGTATGTATATAAGTGTGTGTGTGTGTGTCTTGATGTTAGTGAGTTCTTCGATGAATTTTAAGTCAAAAGTTAAATTACTAAGAAATCATATTTATCAATATTTAAGCTTTGTTTAAAAGTTACATTATAATTGGAGAACATTTTTTAAACTTTTTCCAAACTATACATAGACACGCGTAAATATTTGTAGCTAATTTACAGCTTTCTCAGAAGTTAAAACTTTTCTTAAAAACAAACCACTTAGTCCAATTTTGAATACAGCGTCAAGCACGTGTAGTAAATCTAAGAAATATGGCATTCTC
Source organism: Bactrocera dorsalis (assembly GCF_023373825.1). Taxonomy (NCBI): domain Eukaryota; kingdom Metazoa; phylum Arthropoda; class Insecta; order Diptera; family Tephritidae; genus Bactrocera; species Bactrocera dorsalis. The sequence goes on along the minus strand of NC_064304.1, from coordinate 37,791,516 downwards.
TTGCAAAATAATAGAGTTAGTAAATTTTTTTTGAGTATCAAGTAGGAAAAATGGCGCACGATTACGTTATTAAAACCGAAAAGCTTATAGCGTTTGGATTAAACTATATTATTTACTTGATTACGTATAAATAAAGTAAGAAAGAGAGAGCAACTGACTAAATAACTCTTTCAGGTTTATTTCATAAAAATGTCACACGCCTATAAGTATGCATTAAAATGCTTAACTAATAAGAGGTGCTGTGAAAAAAGTGAACTTGTGGAACAAATTTTTTTTTGGTATAGTAATGTATTGATGTAAGTATTAATTATTAAATTAAATATATAAATATTAATAATTAAATTAATTAAGTATTTTTGAAAAATATGTAAAAAACCTCAGAAGAAATTCTCTTTAAATTCGTTTTAAATATTCTGAAAACCAAAAAAGAAACTCTTCCTAAATCTCACAAAAGGAGAGAAAAGGGGAGAAATAGGCGGATGACTGAGCAAATATCTCTTTCATGTTTATCCTCGTCCTGTATAATAATATGAACTTGTGGAACAAAAATATAGTTTTACATATTTCTTGGTACCATAACGTGTTAATGTAAGTATTAGTCATCACATTATATATGTATTGTTTTTAAACATTTTGGAAATCATAGGAGAAACTCTTCTTAAATCTCGCAGAAAGAAAAGGGCAGAAATAGACGGATGACTGATCAAACATCTCTTTCACGTTTATGCTCGCCTAAAGGTATGCCTTAAAAAATAAGAATATGAACTTGTGGAACAAAAATATTAATTGCATGATTTTCTTGATATAAAAATGTATTAATTGTTAAATAAAATATTAAAAAAAAAAAATTTTTGAAATTTAATTGTTGAATAAAATATTTATATTTATATTAAATAAATTTAAATATTTAGAAAAATTTAGAATAATCTTTACTTAAATCTTGGATATGGCTCCACATAAATATTATTCAAGTGGATTTAAATTCATGGCCTAGTTTTTCAGTACCTTTGTAAAAGAAATTGTTGTTTTTTTGGCTGTAAGGCGGTCCATTTTCATTTTAGAAATTAAATTTGAAGAAAAATAGCCTCGACTATTGATTTGAAAGCTTTACAGTTCACGGCAGTCGATTGGCACTATTATATTGTTTTTAATTTTCGGAAAAATTACATCTAAAAAAAAGTAATATTTGTAAACTTTTTTTTTAAATGTTATCTAAAAAATAATAATATTTTTAAAAATTATTTAAAGTGTTAATTTCTATGCTGGAGAAATCAGAATTCAAAATCTTTGCGATCTTGCGCTCTGCACTAAAGACTCGATGAAATTACGCTATATATTTATTTTAGTTTCTTGGCGCATTGAGAGCTTTCTTTGAAAAATAAAAATATTTATGAACTTTCTAGCAAACTTCTCTGCAAGTACATATGGCTATCAATGCATTTTTCACACATTTTTTCTTTACACGCACTTGCATCAACACTCGATGTGCAAAAATTGTTTTTGTATTTCTATGTAATTATGAAATGGCCCCTGAAAATCTCTTTGGTACGCTCTAATAAATCTTAACAACATATATGAAAATTTACAAATGCACTCTACATGCAGCTATATGCAATATATATAATATATAATGTGTATATATTTATATAGGTATATACACCTATTATGCTTAAATAATTGTGTAATATGCACTTGATTAGCCTAAATTACTATTAAATATAAATAAATAGCTAAAATATGTAACATTTGAGTATAAGTTAAAATTGTTTTCTTTTTAAAGCTAATTTGAAGTGAATTCAAAACGAGTATAATTGTCAACAAGCTTGCCCGAGTGCCGCTGGCGCTTTTACCAACATTCATTTCATTTTCGGTAAGGCGCAAGTTGGGCTTTCAACGCGGCCATTCATTCACTAACTCCGACAACACCGTTACCTCTGTTAAGCGCAGTTGACGCGTTAAGCCTTTGCGCTACACGCTGACAGCCTTACATGAGTTGACATTTCTCCTTGGCACCGGCTGCTCCCTCGCCGTTTTCCGGTATAGCACCATTACTCTCTTTGACCTTCTTCTCCTTCTTCTGCTTCTTATGCTTTTTGACATCCAACTGCAGCGACACTATGCGCGACTTTTCCATGTTGAGCAGTTCCTACATAGTACGAATATATACACACAAACAATTATATATAGGCGAATATATATGAAACGGTTTGGGTAAGTACACACGTGTCATAATGTCTTTCGACCAAATTAGCATAATTTCATTTTCAATATTGCCGAAAACATACGCACGCAACGCTAATAGCATGCGCTCACACACTCGAACATACCTACTCGTATGTGTGCATGTATATACAGACATCCGGTGTGCCGGTGCTGCCGACAACAACACTTTGTTCACATATTTCCACGCATTCATTTTGCCATTTGGCACTTACCTGAAATAATTCGGTGACGTTGTGATTGGTTTTGGCCGATGTCTCCATAAACGATATGCCCCAGGCGGTGGCCTGTGCCTGGCCCTCGGCTTGTGTCACCTCACGTAGCTCAGTGCTTTCATCGTTCTTATTGCCCACCAACATCACCGGTATATTGACTACGTCCGGCCCCTTTGCGTGGATAAAATTTTGGAAATGAGAAATTTTAAGTTAGCGCAAATGACATTAGCTATTTGCATTACACATACACACACGCACATACATATATACTTGTATATGTATGTACATAACAGGGTTGACGCACTTAATTAAAGTAGCAATTATTGGCAATTACCTTAAGGTCTTTTATATTCTGCCAAATTGGTCGCAGCTCCTCTAAACTCTGCTTGGAGCACACCGAGTAGACCAATATGAACGCATGACCCTTGGTTATCGACAGTCTTTGCATAGCCGGAAATTGGTGTGAGCCTGTTGTGTCCGTTATTTGCAGTGTGCAAATATTTTTATTGCAACTAATCACCTGATGGAAATGAGTTGTGAGCATGAGCGAAATGGTAATTGAGAACTTGTTTTTTTTTTATTCGAAAATAATTTAAGCTCAATATCTTAGCGCTATAATTGTAAAATGTCGCAAATGTGTATTTTATCTGAACTCATGCATTTTTAATTATATGTATATATGTAGATAAAGTGAGTGCAGTATAAATGTCGAATATAATATAAATGGATGAGCATTAGTCATCCGTCGATAGAGTCATTTAAATAAGCTTTGCAGCTATCCGAAAGAATGACTGAAATGAATGCAATACACTTGAATTCTTAATTTGCTCCATTGAGCATTTGCATTGTTATTGACTGACCTATAAGAGCGAATTGTGATTTATATCACTTATACGCCACGGTGTCTGCGATGTGCCTGAAAGTTACTTATACGCCATGCACATTCATGGATTTGCTTTCAGAGGCCAATAATAATACAATGCCAAAAAATTTATGTTGCTAAGAAAGAACAAGGTATTGATGCCAAAGAATAGTGACCAAATTGGACTAAGAGTCCAAATTTTTACTTTTATGTTAATTTCAAAAATAAGAATTTAATAAAAAATATTAGATCAGTATCGATAAATTTTGAAAAAGAAATTATAATACTAAATTAAAATTATTGGCTAAAGAAAAGACTATCACAACAATGAAAGGAAAAATTATTTATAGGAGGTTTGAAATCGGGTGGTTAAATTTTTAAGAGTGAAATATCTCGATTTCCGGAAAAACATTTCCGGAACAAGTAAGGAAGGGCTAAGTTCGGGTGTCACCAAACATTTTATACTCTCGCAGGATAAAGTGATAATCGAGATTTCATTATCCGTCATTTACATATTTTTTTATTTTGCAGTAAAATTAATTAGAATTAAATTCTGAGAGATTTACGGATATTTTCGGTAAAAATTAGGTTAGGTTAGGCACTGAGTTCTTCGTGTTCGATATCAGGGACCTTGAAAAGTTATAGTCCGATCACGACAATTTTTCCACAAGGGATACCTCAGCTCAAATACCGCATTTGTGTAAAGTTTTATTCCGCTATCATTATTTGTTCCTAATGTATATATTATACAGGGAATGCATCAGATGGAATTCAAAATAGCGTTATATTGGAAAAAGGCATGGTTGTGAACCTATTTCGCCCATATTTCGTACATGTTATCAGGGTGTTAAGAAAATATTATATACCGAATTTCATTGAAATCGGTATAGTAGTTCCTGAGATATGGTTTTTGGTCCATACGTGGGTGACGCCACGCCCATTTTCAATTTGGGTGCAGCTTCCTTCTGCCATTTCTTCCGTAAAATTTAGTGTTTCTGACGTTTTTTGTTAGTCAGTTAACGCACTTTTAGTGATTTTCAACATAACCTTTGTATGGGAGGTGGGCGTGGTTATTATTCGATTTCTTCCATTTTTGAACTGTATATGGAAATGCCTGAAGGAAACGACTATATAGAGTTTGGTTGACATATCTATAGTAGCTTCCGCGATATGAACAAAAACCTTAGTAGGGGGCGGGGCCACGCGTAATTTTCCAACAAAATTACGATTTTGCCCATCTTCGAACTTAACCTTCTTATGGAACCAAGAAATACCAAGTTTCATCATGATATCTCAATTTTTACTCAAGTTACAGCTTGCACGGGCGGACGGACAGACAGACATCCGGATTTCAACTCTACTCGTCACCCTGATCACTTTGGTATATATAACCCCATATCTGACTCTTTTAGTTTTAGGTCTTACAAACAACCGTTATGTGAACAAAACTATAATACTCTCCTTAGCAACTTTGTTGCGAGAGTATAAAAATATTAAATGGCAAAGTTGTAGGTAATAAAAGGTATACTCAAACTTAAAAGAAAATTTTATATAATCGAGTTTTTGTTTTTTTTTATTGTTACCCCTTATTTGGACTTTATATCGGAGCCTAATTTTCAATCGAAAATTAAAAAGTCAAAATATCGTTTTGTTATTAAGGTGTTACATGGGTTTACGGGTTTCAAAAAATTTAATTTTTTTATTGTCTAATTAAATTCTACAACATCTCTAGAAATTATCCTAAATTTTCAAAAGTTGATCCGAGTAATAGTTTTGGAGATACAGCCTTGAGAACTTGTGGCCTCGAGGTTAGCTAAACTAACTTTTTCTCGAAACTGTGTTTTTGAAGTTTGAAGATGCAAGATTTCTCGAGAACTAATTAACCGATCTTCATGAAATTTTACACAGGTCTTTGAAATACAATTCTTAAGGACTAGGACGAATTCTTCTTTCACCTAAATGTGGGCGGTGTTATGCTACCGTTCTATTCTGACACCTGAATACCAGAAATCATAGCGAAAATACAGGATATGGGTTTGGAAGATCGTCGATTAACTGAGAGAGATTTAGTAGAGGCTCTACAAATCTCATAAGGCAGTGTTCAGCCATATTTTAAGTGAAATTTTGGGTTTTAGGAAGCTGTGGAACAAAAACACATTGGAATATGACTTTCCTAGTAACATTTGGAGCGTTTTAAAACGGATAAAATGGATTTTATGCGTCGTTTCATCAGTATAGATGAGACTTGGCTCTATCAGCAAGAAAAAACATCATTTTTAATTTTCTGGATTCTCACTTCTGGATCCACAGATTGGAGGATCGTCGGAGCAAGTGTATTATTGTTCAGGGAGATTATACTGAATAATAAAGTGTATTTTGAATCATAAAATTGTGTTTTTCTTATCAAACGACAAAACTTATTAAACAACCCGGTAACTCACTCACTGGCATATTCGGCATTACGCCTGCTAGAGTAACAAAAATTAAGATACTTTGAGTATATCGGAGTCGGGGTAGTTCATTTACCGATTTATTACATTTTCGGCATGAAATTATAATATACATATTCAATATTTTATGGTCATTTAATTGACCGATATACATAAAGCCAATCGAGAGTCTGAAGTCCTTATAATAGGTATATGGGGACTAAGTATAGTATATGTATATTATCGATTTCCAGCATCAGAATAAATTATTATTATCTCGCTATTGACTGCTATTTTCTCTAAAAGTCAGCCATAGCCATGCTTTAGAGTTATAATTCAGCCATTAGTAGATGTAAGATGTCGTTTCAGCTGGGCATTTTTTGCGCAAAAGTTTAATCTAGTTGTTTTCATTGGTTCTTGATTACTATGTACCAAACATGATTGGTTGAAATTGGTCAAGTAGGTCCGGAGATATGTGATTTCACCTAAATGCGGGCGGTGTTATGCCCATCGTTCAATTTTGACACCTGTTCGCATAAAGATCTCTTATGCCATCTTGTATGTAGAATTTCATGGCTCTGACGCATTTAGTTATTGACTTACTTTAGTACAATTTTCGACAAAACTGGTGCATGGGGAGTGGACGCGGTTATCATATGATATACTACATCTCTTAGTTATAACACTATATAGATTTTAATGGTGAGCAGTACTAACTCTTAGTGTCAAGAAATACGTGTACAAAGTTTTATTCCCATATCTTCATTATTACTCCATTTACCGCTTGCACAGACCGACGGACGGTCGGGCAAATTTCAACTCGTTTCGTCATCCTGATCACTTAAATGTATTTTTTCCAAGGATACAATAATTTCTCTAATAAACTAAAATGCTATCGGCATCTCTAATGGCAGTTATCCAAATTTTGTGTACTTTTTCATGAATACTTGTAGCTCTTTCAATATTGACTTCTAAAGCTTGAAGAGAATCTGGTTTATTGCTAAGGACCAATGACTTCAAATAACATCACAAGTAGTCTAATGGTGTGAAAACACAACTCCTTGGAGGCTATTCAATGTCACAATTGCTTGAAATAATCGAATCTTCAAACTTTTGTCGCTATATTTAGGCTGCTGTACGTGTTTGTGTGGCACCAGATTTTGTCAAGATCAACTTCTTCCAAATGCAGCCATAAAAATGGGTTGGCATCGATCTACAAGATACCAGCTTTATTTCGAAAGAAGTACGAACCAATGATTTATCAGACCAAAAACCACACCAAACTGTCAATTTAGGTGAATGTAATGGTTGCTCATGAATAATTTGTGAATTTTCTGTGCACCAGAATTGATAGTTTTATTAATTTACCGCACCACTCAGGTGAAAGTGAACCTCATCGGAGAATATGATTTTCTTAAAAAATCGTTATCGTTTTGAAGTTGTTCCAAGGCAAAATTAGCAAATTCAGGATGTGTACGGTGGTTCAATGGCTTCAGTTCTTGAGTAAGTAACAATTTTATATGGATGCAAGCGCAAATCATTTCTCAAAATATGCTAGGTTGTGGTTTGAGATAGTCTCAATTCTTTAGAAGGGCTTGGAATTGACAAATTGCGGTCTTCAGCAACATTTGCTTGAGCAGCGGCAATATTTTCATTATTTAGAGCGGTTTTTATAAGTTTGAAAAACATCTTTATGTAGTATTTTTTTGAACAAAAATATATCAGGGAGTAGACATGCGTTTGCCTTGGGGTAGTCTTAGACAGCAAACTGCTGTGGAAGCACAACGTGGAAGAAAGAGTAAGGAAAGCTAGCAATGCTTTATATGCGTGTAGGCAGATGCTCGGCAGAACCTGGAGGCTCTCTCCCTCTCTCATGCACTGGTGCTACACAGCTATTGTAAGATCAGTTCCACGGTGCAATAGTATGGTAGACAGGCATACGAAATCCACCTACCGGAAGCCATTGGAAGAGGTCTAAAGGTTCGCTGCATTGTGCTTAACAGGAGCTTTAAGAACAACTCCAATGGCGGCTATTGAACTGGTAAGAAACCTCTCACCTACAGACCTCTTCGCTGAAAACTGCGCAGCAAAATCGGCGTGACGACTAATGGCTGCAGAAAAATTTACATATAGAATCTTTGGGCACATATATGTACATATGTATACTTGGAATAAGTAATGGAGCTTGGGCAAACACCGACCACATGATCCCACTTTTCAACTGAGAAGGACTGTTCAAAATAAACATAGAAATAGTTGGCTTCTGCCAATACATACGCAGCACTCTAAACATCTATATGGATGGCTTGAAAATGGACGATGCTGTTGGTGCGGGAATATGCTGTCCAGAATTATTCATAAGACAACCTTTTAAGTTGCCAGACCACTGCATTATATTCTAAGCTGATTTTTTTGTTAGTGCAAAAGCCGCGAAACTAACTTCTAATAAACCTGCACGCAATTCCAGAGTGAACATCTACGTAGACAGCTAAGCAGCAATCAAAACCTCTTATCGAATATCGGCCGAAAGTGTTTTGGGTAGTAAGGCGGCAGCAGAAAGTGTTGCCAGAAGACATCAACTTATCTTCTACTGGGTTCCAGACCACAAAGGCATCAAGGCCAATGAAATAGTGGACGAGATTGCCAAGAATAGTGTACGGCTAACATCCGAAAACGTGATCAACATTGAGAAGAGCTGTCTAGACAGAAGAATGGTAAAGAAAATCAAAACCCGATGGAACGAGCCCCATGGGTGCAAAACTGCAAAAGTCATGTGCAAACGGTCGATCGGAAGTATTATATACAAAAGTCCTATTGGCAATCGATAGAAGAGACTGGGATATGATCGAAATACTAACTGGTCACTGTCTGGTGGCAACACATGCCTGTAGAATGGGGCTGACAGATCGAGAAAACTGGAAGAAATGCCTAGAGCACGGCAGCAGAGAATCAATGGAGCATCTCTTGTGCACTTGTCCCGCATTGGCAAGGTTACGCTGTAAGCTTCTGGAGGCCCCACGGTATGACTGGAGGAGGTATCGATAGTGCGGCCACAGAGTCTCTTAAAATTCGCGTCAATCGCAGGCATTCTAAAAGATGACTACTGCTCATAAACCTAGTAACTGAACTCCATCTGGTACCTCAAGGGACCTAACTGGTCTATGCGTGGCTTATTGGCCTACCAGGTTAACCTAACCAAAATATGTGTTTTTTATAAACGAATTTCCGGTTTAATGTTCAGCGTAAATTTTGTAACCTCTTTGAATGTATTGCATTGATATGTGCAATTATAAATAAAGCATATTTATTTTCAACTAATTAGTTTGTAATATTATTCTATTTCATTTCACATGAGCAATTACAAGCTCTATATTTAGTGTCATTTGGGCACAAACCTAATTATTTTCCTCTCAAAAGTGCTTAATTAAACAAACAGTCACATTTCACTCCAAGTGATTGTAATATTGCATACAAATTAAAAATAAATATTCGCTTTAAATAGAAACCGAAGAGTTCCAAAATATTTATGTTCGCTAAAAATAAACCAAATCGAAGCCTACAGGTCACTTCAACAACATGCGTAAGTGTGTTTATTTGTTTGTTTACAGTAAATTCACTAATACCATTTAAAGCAGCGATGTGTCGCAAATAAACTGAAAAAAAGAATAACAAAATAAAATATTGACTTCGTTTACACCGAAGCTAGAATACCCTTCTTAAATAAAAACGAAATTTCATATAGAACTTGATTTGAATCGATCAGTTTGTAAGGCAGCTATATGCAATGATAGACCGATCAAACAAATTCTTTGGAGATGTACTATTATTTTTGGAAATAATTAATGCCAAATTCTGGTGAAGGTATCTTGTCAAATAAAAAGCTTTTCCCTACAAGCACTTGATTCCGATCGTTCATTTTGTATACCAGCTATATGCTGTAGTGTTTCGATATCGGCTGTTACGAAAAATGGGCACCTACTTGTTGAGAAAAAACGTTTAGAAAATTTCAGATCGATATCTAAAAAACTGATGGACCAGTTCACGTATATACAAAAGACAAATTGGCGGATATGGCAAAACTCGTGGCATATTTAATATACCTTTTTTAGGGTATAATTAGTAAATAACCATTAAAACAAAAATATTGAAATAAAAAGTATAGTTTTCAAAACTTTGGTTTTAATACATTTCTCAATCATTCTGCCATTACTTATTCAAAAGAAATTGATTAAATGAGAACTTTACTTAAATAATTGAATTGTATGATGAATACTACCAATTTCTACTTTCGTCAGATAATGACTACGCCTTTTTAATTAAAACTGTGCGATTAATAACAATTTTTGATTCATCTTAGACCATTCGTGTTTATGGCAAATCAAATCGTCCAAAATTTCATATTACTCATTGAAAATCCATACGGCTCCTCTATTTTCGCTCGCTGTCTCACTGTTTGTGGCTTACTGGGTGCTGCTTTTATGTCGCACAAAAGCTTCACCTACGCAGATCTATGAATAATGTGTTGACGAGTCTATTATGCTCATTTGTAGATAGTTTTGTGTGTAGGTATATTCGTGTGAGTACAGCACAACCGCGATACAAGCAACTATTATTAAAAACAAAATACTTAACGAAAGTCAGGTGAGTTTATAATATAACATAAAATAAAACAATTCAAAAGTAAGAAATGCATAAGATGATACTACCCTAAAATTCAAGAAGACTGTCTTTATATTTAATCATTTGGCAATACTGAGAAAAAATATATCAAATAAGTAAGAACTGATATATATTAAGTCGAAGTAACACTTGGGATAAAAATAAATCTTGCGTTTCACTTTACAAAAATAATTCTTAGCGATAGTTAAAATTGTTTGCCAATTTTTTATGGATAGCTTTCATATGTATTCATAAGTTTCGTATCACCATCCAAAGTGCTTAAGCTAAGGTCCGTCCAACAGTCTGCTATTAAAAATAGGGAGCATTTTCTGACCACCTACCTTCATCTCTTGGTTTGATTCCCCAAAATATATGTATATTCATATAATATTTAATCAAAGAGCAAAGTACAAACTATTTTCGAAGCATTTGCTCAAAGCAAGAAATCTTTCTTAAGTATCCCTATTCCACTCGAGAGAAAATTTTTCTGTGACTAATTAGCCAACCACTTGATAATTTTTAAACATAAAATAAAATTATCTCAAATCTCAAAGTCGATGGTTTTTATACCTCAAACAGGGAAGATAAGGTGTATCATGAAGTTGGTAAAACTCAAAAAGAAACTTCGGAGACCTTATAAAGTATTTAGGTATATAAATTAGTGGCATGACGTTAGTACAATGTGACAAAAAGCAGCCAGAAATTGTAATTAAATTCTTCGGGTAAAGTTGGTAGGACTGTTTTTAATTACTATGCCGAATACGAGCGCGATCTGTCAACCAGTTTGTTTACAGCACCTGCTTAAGTCGGTACACCTAAGTAGAGCGTTGCAATTTGTACATTGGATAAAAATATCGAACAAAGAAATTGTCTCAAATTTTGTATTTTTAACCAAATTCCGTGTGCGGGATCATTGCAAATGTTGGTAAAGGTTTACGGTGATGCAGTTCTATCAAAAACAAAAGCCTACGAGTACTACAAAGCCTTCAAAGACGCTCGAGAGATCGTTGAAGACATGCCTCGATCTGGACGACTTTCGGTCTCTTCAACTGATGATAATATTAAAAGGATGAAGTAAAGGTTATGGTGCTTGAAAATCATCAGGAAAGTGTTAGAGAGATGGCAAGAGAGCTCGACATCTCGCGTGAGTCCGTTCAAATGATTTTAGTGTATAATTTGAGTATAAAACGCGTTCTTGCTCGACTCGTACCGGTAAACCTCATATTTCAAAAAGAATACCGTAAACAGGTCTCTTTGAACATGCTTGATCATGCGAATTCTGATTTTAAAGTTTACAGATTTATGAGTTTGACAAGCAAACAAGTCAACAATTATTGGAATGGAACCCGTTTTCAGTCGATCGAAGAAGGAGCTGAAGGCCATCCCAAAAAGTGCTAATGAAAAGTTTTTCGTTAACATAAGTTTAAAACAACTGGTGGGAACTATTTTTAAGGCGACAAAATCAAAATAAATAGTGATGAATAATTAAATATTTTGAGTTTTATTTTCAATTTCCGGGTACTTTTTCCCACTGCGAAATGCATAATTATTTTATAAGGGTGTATACGTGAACAAGTTTCTTAGTTTTTAAGATATCGATCTGGAATATCGGTTGGCGACTCTTTCTCCCCAAGAAACTGCTCATTTGTCAGAGCCGCCGACCATTGATCTCATTATAAAATATAGCTGCCATAGAAGATGACCGATCAAAATCAAATGCTTGTGATATGGCAACGCTATATTCTCTGAATACATTCGAATCGTCCACTGTAGCGTATAAGTGCCATACAAACTGATCGATCAAAATTAAGGTAAAGGTCTCCGTAAAAGATCTTCTTTTTCTTATTCCGTAAGCATAATTCGATTTGAAAGTTTTTTTTTTAATATCAAACAACGCGACTGGAACCAACAACCATATGTATGCATATCATTTTACAACAATAATATTTTCGAAAATCTCAATTTCCTTGCACAAGCGTCTACTGTCATCACTTAAACACATATATTTAATGTGTGGAGATATTTCTTTCGCGCCGCATGTAAACGTATGCATGATTGCACCTATTAAAATGGTTTAAATTAAATTCTATGCGTGCACGTTGCGTGTACTGGCTTATTTATAACCGAACAATTCGGAGCCAGGCTGACGGTTCCCACTCAATATCACGCTATATACATACATGTTCATATGTATGTATGTATTTATGTTAATACATATGTATATAACTGTATACAGTCATGCGGTTGCCATATTTCACCGTTAAAGAAGATAATCGATTCGAGTGTTAAACGCTGCGTGTTTCATAGCTTTGCTTGCTTGTGTGCCATTGTAGCAGTGTGTGTGTGTGTGTGAGTAAATGGCAGTCAATCAGCAAAACAAAGAATTAAATAAACAACTTGTTGAAGCTCAGTGTTTTCACTCAAGATTTGTGCACAGGCATCGATAGTTATATACTGATTTATATGGAGACATGTGATAAAATTGAAAGGTGAATTTTTAATTTATACTTCGAGTGTTTTTCGAATCGGTAACTTTTTTCTGTAAGTTGATAGTACTGTTAGTAACATCTATGCTAAATTACACCTCAAAATATTGATCACTCCGAGGTCAGCGTTTCGACTCAATTGAGGATAAAAAATCTGAATCGAAGAAGGCTTCGATGGCCATCACGATGGACGATTTTTCCAAGCGCTGTGATGACTGGAAAATTCGTTGGCATAAGTGTATTGCAGCTGGAGGGGATTACTTTAAAGGAGATGAAATGGACAAAATTCACTTTTCAATTTGATAACAGTAGCACGTATACTTGTTTATCAACTGATAACTGATATGTCTCCTTATTATGTGTCTTCTTTAACTTATTGGACGAGGGCAAGATGAAATATCTCCTGTTATCAAACAAACAGTTGTCGCACTCGCGAATTGGCTCCCATGTCACGGTTGATACTCAAAACTTCGAAGTCGTAAATAATTTCGTCTGTCTTGGAACCACTATTAACAGCAACTATAATGTCAACCTCGAAATCCAACGCAGAATCACTCTTGCCAACAGGTGCTACTTCGGACTGAGGCAATTGAGAAGTGAAGTCCACTTTCGACGAGCAAAGACCAAACTCTACAAGCCCCTCATCATTCCCGTCTTGCTATAGTGTGCGGAGGCATGGATAGCGCTATCATCTGATGAGTCGTCGTTAAGAGTGCTCGAGAAAAAAGTTTGGCGGCAGATTTATGGTCTATTGCGCATTAGCCATGGCGAATATCGCATTTGATGGAAGGATAATCTGTACGAAATATACGTCGACATTGACATACTTCAGCAAACCAAGAGACAGCGACTGCGCTGTCTAGGTCATGTTGTCGGATGGAAGAGAACACTCCAGCTTTTAAGGTTTTCGATTCAGAGGAATAGGAAGACCATCACTCCGTTGAAGAACTCGGTGGAGAAGGACCTGGCTGCACTTGATATCTCGAATTGGCGTCAAAATTTCGCAAAGAAGAAAGGACTGGAGCGTTGTTGTTAACTCGGCTATAACCAGTAAAGAAGAAGAGTTGTGAAAAAGTCGCTCCCTTTAGAGAAAAGGTTTTGTTGGGCTTAATTAGAAATTTAAACATTTGCAGTTTAAGCATTCAATGTTCAAAAGTAAATAATTAAAGGTCTTTTGGGTGAAATTCGAAATTTAAAGTATTTTTGAAAAATCATCTTCTCAGATGGGGTCCGTTTCAGGCTTAATGGCTTCATTAAGAAATAAATTTATCACTATTGAGGTGAGTCAAATCCTCGTGTGGTTCAGAAAACGCTAAAAATTTACGGTCATCATCGGGCCTTATTTCTTTCGAAGTGAGGCCGGAAATACTATCAACAGCGAGCGTTATAACACGATGATGATCGACTTTTTCTCCTTTATATGATGAAATAGATGCGGACGATTTCTATTTCCAGCAAGAAGGGTTCCACGCCTCATGTTTCACGTCTAAACATGGACGCTTTGCGTGAAAAAGTTTGGCGATTCGGTAATTTCTAAAGTTGGTCCATTTCTAGATTGATTTTTCTGTCTCTTTTCTGAAGTCAAAAGTTTACGCCAATTTACCAGCAACGCTCAAGGAGCTCGAAGACATAATTTAGCGCAGTATAGCGAAAATTCCAGCCGAAATCCTACACCGGGTCATCAAAAATTTGCGTAAAAATGTACAGATATGCATACGAAATGATAGTAACCGCCAAATAAAAAAGTTTTCCATACAAAGACTTGATTTTTATCGTACAGTTTGCATAGCAACTATATGCTGTAATCCGATATCGGTGGAGAAAAAGTATCTCCTGCTTCAAAAATAAAATTCCCTGTTTAGGATATACAAATAATTATAATAATTTTGAGCCCATAAGTTTTGATAAAACCAGTTGTACCCCTGCTTCATAAAGCCCGTACTCCATAATTATGTCTGGAACGACGTTATATGACAAAAGCGAAATCATATACAAATGCCTTATGATGTCCTCCCTCTAATAAATCTTGTTAATTTAGCTAAGGTATGCTATGACAATTACTGGAAGCTTCCTCCAACAAGGAAAATTAATTTAGTTATATTCTTTATAACACTCCAATATTTGACACGGCCTGTCTTGAAGAACAGCTTGCAGAACTTGTCCCTGATGGATTGTTTCTATGTGAATAATATCACGAGAGTTGACAGATAGTTGGCACAAGTTTTGAAAAAAATGATGGTGATACCAAAACGTGGCTTGATTATGGTCATTCAGGCTCTGCGGAACGAGAATTGACAACTGATAGTTGACTACATATGTAAGTCTCGAATAGGTCGCTTGGTAAGCAAAAAACATCAAAAAGGACTTAATTATTTTTGATGGCCATAAATCAATAAAGATTTTTATTTTCCTCCATATCCGCTACATTAACCTCGTCTGCTTCCAGCGACACTTTCTTGTTCCCAGCCTTCAATAAAATACTCGTTAAAAAGAAATTTGACGAATGAGAACAGGCAGTCGTCCTATTTTGAAGAAAGGGACCAGTAATTCTTCATAAATGGTATCGAAACGGTTAACCAAACTGTGCGTGCAAACCGATAAATATGTGTTTCCTAGATTATGTACAACTTTCTTATATTCGCGTGAAGTTTGATATTCATATGTCAAGTAAAATTTACTTAGCAGAATTTTGTAAAAGATGCGAAATTGTTAAAGAAACAGTTCTTGGGAATCATCTTGATTGCATCACAGAGTTAGCAGGGCACCTCAAAATCTGTCATGTATCGACTCAACGATCTCTAGAGATGTCTCACAAAGTAACTGCAGACCGAGGTTTACGAAAATAATGTCAAAACTGAATATAAATGTATATGACTATCGTCAACACCTTTCATAAATTTTGGACTGAGTACGTAGTTCAGAAGTAAATTCCTCTTATGGCAAATTAAAATCACACTCGAAGACTCCCATTATATTTAGTAAGCCTGGGGGAGGCATACCACTCGTATATATGATGATGCGATGTGGGAGCCATGCCGTCAAGAAGTTACATTCTATTTATTTCTGCATTGCAGAAAAAAAGGATCCGTTGGGATTGAAAATTGGATAATCTTAATTACGAAACTCTATACTCGTATATTTTATTTTAAAAACTTTAAGAATGAACAAGATCAATTCTTACTGTTAACAAATTCAATAAGATCGCTTGTTTAGTCTCTGAGAAATCGTGACCGTGATTAAAGCTTGGCGTAACGGGCCGCTCTAGTCGAAAGGGCCGCTCTCCCAAAGCTTCTTTTTGCTAAAATTTTATTGAGATTGTCTTGAAACTTTGGATATTCTAGACATATCATAATATTTAAAAAAAGATAAAAAAAACAAATTTTGAAATTTTAAAACTTGCGTAACCCCTTAAGTAAGAACTGCAATGTGTAATTTACAAATTATATTGTGTTTGAAACATAAATATTGTGCAATATAATAAAAAATACACAGATTCAAAAAAAATAAATATTTTTGCACTCTTTACCGTTATAAATAAATGTTGTGGAAATCATTTACCTGCCGATAGGTGTCCTCAATGGTCGGTATGTACGTTTCGCGGAAGGTGCCCCTAATAAAACGTAAGACCAGTGAGCTCTTACCCACACCACCGGCACCAAACACAACAACACGATAGTCATTGCTCTGTTCGGGCATGGCGCGGGTCACTTGGTTCTTTTGTTCCGTATTTTTGGGGGTTTCCTTTCCTTTATCTCCTTTATCGGCCATCGTGACAACTGCTCAGATGCTGAGTAATAATTCGACTAGCGATGCTGTAGTTTGCCAAATGCGATAGTTGTTGGTGTCGGTGAAGGCGTTGAGGCGTTGTACAACGGGAATTTCGAAAAGCTTTTGTGAAAGTAAAGCAAGTATCGCCCGCGTTTGCTTGCTTTCTTTCTGCTTTATAAAACACTGTTTGCTTTCAATAATTTACTTAAATTACTTTTTAATAAAATTATTGACTATGTTTTTGTTGTTCTTATACACGTTTTAAATTTGTTCACTTCAACTAACGCTTGCCATCTTTTGAATTCTAAAAAGAAATTACAATGAAAATAAAAATTTATTTGCAAAGAAATTTTTTTCCATAATTGTTGAAACACTTTGTTCACTATTTGCGCCACTGTTGCTCTGTTGTTGATATTTTATATTGCTCATTTTTTATATTTTTCATAATTTTCGTAAATATTAATTCATATTTATCTACAAACAATGTGTTTACGCTTATTTCACTTCACATCAGCTAAATGATTACACTTCACCGCTTACAATGGACACTTAAGCATTGCGTGTGATTGTCGTGCGCTTTCGGTGAGTTCGGTCGTCTCACTAATTCACTTCCACACTCTGGATTCACGCAAAGTGTCCGCATGCAATTGGCGAAACATTGGCACTTACATGATTACATACAAAATACGAACGATAAATATACATAAAAGTGTATGTGTGTACGTGTGCTCGTGTTTGTGTCTGTAAGCCAACACAGCCGGCTGCCAGCTGTGGGGTCTGGCGAGCCTGCGCTCCTGTGTTCCAGCACGACTATGTATGTACAAGTAGTTACGTGCTCACTGTGTGTGTTTTGTGTGTAGGAAGACACGCTTTGCCAACAACAACAACAACAACCGCAATCGAAGCCAACTAGTGTACGACCACAGCGCTGTCACTGATACTAGCTTCTCTGACACACTGCCGCCGCAGTCCTTATGCCAGTTGCCAAATGCTCATGCATGGTCGTGTCGCCAACTGCTAATCATATCTCCAAGGGTTTGAATTTTGGTTTTGCATTACAAGTTTGTTCGAAATCACAAATTAAGTTGTTTAGCTTGTGAGTGCTGTGGTTGGCAACCCCTTACTGTTTTACATAGTGTATTTATAGTCACATATGCGAATATTGCATTAGATATATTGATCTCCGTTAATATGTAATGCGGTTTTTAAATGCATTTTTCGCATTGATTTCACAATTATTTTGCATCTCAAATAAAATAATTAGAAATAAAGTTAAACTAAGACTATATTTCTAATCTCCAGATATTTAGCAAATTAACTACCATCAAAGATAGATAGATTTCTGGCAGCAGTTCTTCAATAACTTACTCTCAATTTAGTTATTTTGTAGCTTAAAATATTTTTGAAAATTTTTTCAAATTTAACTTTGAAGCCAAGAAAATGGAGTAGTGCTTGCGCCCGACACAAGATACCATTATCTAATGTGATAATTTTGTTTTTAAATTCTGTGTGAAACTCGATAAATCTGCGACAGAGACGTTTGATATGAACAAGTCGCTGATGAAGACCGGAAGAATGAGCAAATCCAAAATGAAAACAATGTTCATTCTCTTTTTTGACGTCATAGGCATAATCCACCTTGTGTGTTCCTCCTTGACACACCGTCAACCCCAAGTTTTACGTGAAAGTACTCAAGAGACTAAAACGAAGGGTCAATCGGGTCCGACAAGACATCGCAGCCGATTGCAAGTTGCACCACTACAACGCCCCTGCTCACATCTAACCAAGGCCGGCATCCCAACGCTTTCGCAGCCGCCCTATAACCTAATGGTGGCCCCCCGGACTTTTTTGTTTCTTTGCCTGAAAAAGTCGATGAAAGGCAAGCATTTTGAGGCGACAGAGGGGATCCAAGCAGTATGCATCTCTTCTCTAAAGGCTATTCCGGAGAATGCCTTCCGTGACGCTTTCAATGCTTGGTAATTGCGCTGGCAGCGCTGCATTGACGCAGAAGGAGCCTATTTTGAAAGTTCTTAAAGAATTGTAACTATTGGTTCAATATTTTTTTTTAAATCGACTCAATCCTATTATTTTCCGGACCTTTTCTACTGTGAGCAAAATATAGTAAGACTTTTTAATTTAAATTTCGCGCGGAAGCGCGTTCGTCGTAATATTTAGATTGATATGACTGACGGTGACATCTGTGCCAAATGTCCCATCAAAAAAGACATTAGTATTTAGTATACGCTTGTCTTTCTGAAGTAAATAAAGTGAATTCAGCGATTTTTACGATCAATGAAATTATTCAACAAAAAAATTCCACTAAATTTTGTGTGCGGAATCAAATTTCGGTAATCAAAACGTTTAGAATATTTGAAAAGGTCTTCGGTGATAATTATTTGTCGCGAGCAAGTGTTTCTGATGGGCACAAATTATTCAAAGAGGGTCGAGACCGCGTTGACGGCGAACCACGTCCAGGACTGCCATCAACATCAACTGTTGATCAACACGTCATTAAAATAAAGAATTTGTGCTTGAGAATCGACGAATAACAGCCAGAGATCTTACTGGCATCGTTGGAATATCGGAAGGATGAGTGAAAACGTTTTGAGAATCGACGAATAACAGCCAGAGATCTTACTGGCATCGTTGGAATATCGGAAGGATGAGTGAAAACGTTTTGAAATATTATTTGGGCCTCAGAGAAGTAAAAGCACAATAGGCTCCAAATTCACTAATTTTTTACGAAAAACAGCGTCGCGTTAACGACGAAACGAAACAATGCTTTCTGACTTCCAAAATGTCATGCAATATTCTATTACTGACGAAGAGTCTTCAATCTATGCTTACGGCCCGGAAACTGATGATTAATCGGCCGAATATCGTGGCAAAGGTGAGCCGAAGCCGAAACAAACACGTCAAAACAGGTCGAAAAGCAGGATTATGTTGATAGTTTTCTTCGATTATCGAGGTGCGGTGCACACCAAACTCCTTCCGACCGGCCAATCTGTCAACAAGGAGTGAGTGTTATGCGTCGTTTGCGCGAAACTATTCGTAGAAAGAGGCCGGAACTATAGACCGACAACCTTTGGTTTTTGTACCACGATAATGCGCTGTCACATACTGCATTGATTCGTCGTGAGTTTTTCGCGAAATTTTTAACCAATATCGTGCCGCAACCACCGCATTCGCCTGATTTAGCTCTGTGTGATTTCATGCTATTCAGCAAACTCAAACGACTGCTCCGCGGAAAACGTTTTGAGTCAATTGAAAATATATATAAGTGAGTGTGACGAGCTGAGTCGATAAGGGGGGAGCCTGCTGTAGAGGCTTAAAAAAATCGAATTTTTTTGAAGATTTTTTTGGGAAGGAAAGAAAAAATTTATTAAAGCGAAATTTCTACGGCTTATAGTTATACATAGGCTGCTATATATATTTCTGGACTAGGCAACACTAAGTGTTGCCAGGTGCAATC
This sequence comes from Bactrocera dorsalis, assembly GCF_023373825.1. Lineage (NCBI taxonomy): Eukaryota > Metazoa > Arthropoda > Insecta > Diptera > Tephritidae > Bactrocera > Bactrocera dorsalis. The sequence continues at coordinate 37,771,405 of NC_064304.1, read as the reverse complement.
TGACATTTCCATTGGAAAGTTTGACATTTTTTAGCATAACATCACTCAGAACGTTTTGTCATTTAATCGTGAATTGTTTTATTTACAGGGAATTAAAAAATTCATCTCGGCCAAAAAATGGAATTAACTCGTGAACATTTTCGTGCGATCATTTTTCACAACTTTCGACGTGGATTATCACGACAAGAGTGCATCGATGAACTAAAATCTTTGTATGGCTATGAAGCACCATCCTATAGCACTGTGAAAAACACTGTGACTTCAATCGTGGCCGCGCTCGCTCAAAGACGAATTCCGTGAAGGTCGTCCAAAAAAAGCCGTTGTGCCAGAAAACATCGATGCCGTAGAAAGGGTTTGTTCTCGTTAGATCCCGCACAATTTGACAATCGCTCAAAAAAAGGCTCGTGTGGATTGGTGTAAAGAAATGCTGAAAAAACACGATCGCGGTGCTTCAAAAGACGTTTATAAGATCGTCACAGGTGACGAATCATGGATCTATTCGTATGAGCCCGAAACAAAACAGCAATCGACCGTGTGGGTCTTCCAAGACGAGCCAAATCCAACCAAAAAAAAAAAAAAAAAACATTTTCGTTGATAAATATTCCTATTTTCACTATTAGGCCAGAAATATATATAGCACCCCTCGTATATTTAAACATCATTCACACATTTTTTGTATACGAAATCTTTTATATTCTGCCTTTGGGAAGGGATTGCCCGATGCATCTCGCACATGCATTTGTCGGATGGCGGGTAGGGTGTATCGGAAACAAAAAAATTCAAAGAGATTCATATTATCGATATCAATAATTCAATATCAATAATTTATCTACTAATTAAACTAAAAAAGTTCCAAAAAAGTGTAAAATTTTTAGAATTTTTAAAAAATTAAAAAAAATTGGTTTTTGACCAAAAAAATTTACTTTATTTTGTTTAAAAATATGTTCAAACTTGACTTTTCTTAGTTTTTTTAGTTTAAATAGAAAATATTTTAATGCTAAAGATAATAAACTTTGCCCCAATTCTATATGACGTTCAATTTTTTTCTATCCTGCCCGCCAATTAAGAAAAATCGTAAAAATGAAAAACCGAGAAATCGCGCGTCAAAGTTTTCGCTTGCTGCCCAAGCCCTCATACGAGTATATCTGCTAAACGCTGGGTCACTATTTCCCTTCTAGCTGCGACTTTTAAGATTTTAATCTGATCATTTCGAGCACGTTTATTTCTTTTCAAGAAGCTGTAGATTTGTCGAAACTGCCGATATCGGACTAGTATATGATATCGCTGCCATATAAACTGATCTATCCAAACGAGGCCTTTGTATGGAAAACTTTTTATTTAACAAGCTATCTGTACGAAACTTCACATACATAGATTATTGTCTCCGAACAAATCAGATAGTACTACTAAAGCATAAACTGTCCGCTCAAATTCCAGTTCTTGCATAGCAAACTTTTTAAACGACAAGATATATTCACGGGAATTTAGCATGGATTATTGTTCAAGGCAACGGTATAATCTCCGAAGAAGTTGTTTAGATCGGACCACTAGAGCTTATAGCTGCCTTAGCTGGAATGATCAATAAACAAGCTTTTATATGGAAAACTTTTTTTATTATGAAGTATATTTTCTTTCTGCTTGATTTGTTTTCGTGTTATTTATTGGCATAATTCGTTTATTATTATTTTTTTTATGTTGTCCGTATTAACAGCTAATTTCATGTATTTTCAGATTTGTTCTTGTACTTTTTAAACAAATTTATCAAAATTTTTATATTTTTTTTAATTTAATGTATTTATTTTTTTAATTAAGATATCAGTTTTTTTTTTGTACTTTATTTTAGTTTTTTTTTCAATTTTTCAATTTGAAGTCATTTTATTTTGTCAGTTTAATCCTGTTTTTCTCAATTTCATTTCATTTTATTTGTATTTTTTTTAACCAATTTAAGAATCGTATTTGAATATGCCATACAAACTGAACAATCGAAAACATGTACTTGTATGAAAAGCTTCACCAAATTGACAATGGACTTTTTCCAAAGCAAGAGCGCATTCTCCGAAGAAATTGTTTGAATCGAGTCACTATAACATATAGCTGCCATACAAGCTGACCAAACAAAATTAAGTTCTTGTAAAGAATCTTTTGTGAAGGATATTATAGCCTCAGTGCAACCAAACTCAATGTTTTTCTTGTTTTATTGTTTTTGTTTTCGACTAATTTTTTTGTTATTATTATTATTTTAAAGTAATATACTTTCTGTTATTGGTATGTATATGCACTAAAAGCGGTTTATTTAGAGTTTATATATTTTCTTAATTTTATAAAATTTTTAAATTCTTTTTTATTTTATTTTGTTGTATTACACTTAGTTAAATATTTATAATTGAATTAATTTATTTATTTTCTTATTTAATTTATTTATTTATTTGAGATACATTTTTTTATTTTTATTTCTTTGTTATTTATTTAAAATTTTCTGCTTTATTATTATTTGTTCTTCACAATAATATATTTGCTTTTATTATTATATTGAGCACTAAATGTTTTGATTATTATTATTTTTCATTAAAGCATTGATAAAAAATTATTTAATTATTAAGTCGAGCTCAATAGTTCTGCCAGCAAAAGTGCTCTGACTGTCAACACATTTATTGTAAATATTGCTTTGCTGCTTCAGCTTCAGCTTCACCTTACTCCTAAAAGCTCACTACGACAAGCACTTTATTGCACTGATTTCCCACGAAATGACAGCTGATAGCGGGTGTCTTTGCGTGGTGTTTGTGTTAGATAAATATCGTTGTTATTGTTTTTACAGTTGTAGTGGTGATGGGCAGAGAACCCCACTTTATAGCACCTAATGCTTAGGAAAGTGGCATTAATCGTGGGTTAAGGTTGGCTCTTAACACACACACACATACATACACACACACGCGCAAACAAATCGCCATAATAATACAAATGCCTTTGAATGGGCGTTAGTGTGTGTGTATGTGTTTATTTTTCGTATGTATTTGTTGGGTGAGTGGGGTGTTGGTTGGCGTTGCCGAGGAACACAGAAAGTAAATACGCATACGATGGACTATTGCGACAGGCCAGGCGGTGGCGGCATGTTCGATAGTGCTGGATGCGGGGGTTTAGAGAGTTACTGCGCGATTATGAGACTTAAGTAGGAGTATTAATTACACACGCAAATGCGTGGCCGTTGGTAATGAAGAAATGCACCTAGTAAATGTCACACTTCGCACAGAGCGCAATCACCGGAACCACCCCTATAACTAAGCAACTATGCGAGTGTGTGTGTGTGTGTTGTGCTGCCACGCGCTGTACCCTTGAAGTTGGCACCGCACCGAGAGTTGAAGGTGACAAAAGAATCCATGCCTAATGCACTTTTCTCTCATATTATGACCACTTTCTTGGCTTTTCAAGGTTTGTACGGTTGCTGCGCTCCAAAGCGGGCGTGTTTGTTTATATGTCTGTATAAGTGTGCGTGTATGCTTTGTGGGTGTTTAGTGAGTGACTTTTGCTAGTAGAGAAATTTGAAATGAACCAATTACATTATAAATAATGTGTCGAGTGTCCATTGTGTATGCATTTTTGTGAACATATGAAAATATGTTAAATTAATATGCAAACTTGTTTATCATGCCGCACATTAGCAGCTTGTAGATTTCAGCTTTCAGCTGACGTATATACGCCTAAAAGTTGACTCGATTAATTTTTCTTTTGTCGATTTGTTCGTTTATTCGTTTGTTCCGAGATTCACAACCGACACACGGCGAAAAATTCGTTGTTCACAATTCGTTTGGGCCACATTTTCGAGAAATTTAACGATTTTACGTTGTCGGCGATTACGAGGAAGAAACAATTTCGTTGTTTTGTGCTTTTGTGTTCGTTCGAAAAACAAAAAATGTATGCGAGTTAAAAACAATAGATTTTTAATTTCAACAACGACGATGAGGAAAAGTACAACACACACGATACGCGTACGAAACGGGAAGAAGCAGCAAGAAATTGCATTCTCTGTTTGACACATTTATTGGTTTGTTTTTAGGCGCAGAGCAAATGAAATATCCCACCTGTGTCGAAACTGTTATACATTGGGGGATTTTGTGCATGGCATTGCCAGCAGCAAGTGTGTGCTGTTGGAAACAATCAAGCAGATCAAATATTATTAAAAATATGCTTAACTTGCCGATGTCAAAATTATGGATTCTATTTAAGTATGGATCTTTTTCAACAAAAAAAAAATAAAATTACCAAAAAAATAAAAAAAAATAAAATTACCAAAAAAGAATAAAAAAAAAATTTAAAAAATTACCAAAAAAATAAAATTACCAAAAAATAAAACTACCAAAAAACAAAAATAAAATAAAATTACCAAAAAAAATTAAAATAACCAAAAACAAAAAATAAAATAAAATTACCAAAAAAATAAAAAAAATTACCACAAAAAAATAAAATTACCAAAAAAAAAATAATAATAATAAAAAAACTAACTTACCAAACAAAAAAAATTAAACTTACCACAAAAAAAAATATTGACAAAAAATAACGTTAATTTTGGTCGCACCGAATCTATAGCTGTTCAATGTTGCCTTTTATATAGCATAAAAGGGTATAAAAGATTCTTTATCTCAATTTTGATCGCTTAGTTTGTATAGCAGCTACATAGTATGTATGTATGTATATGCTATAGTGGTCCGATCTAAAAAAAAGTTGTACAGATATTCCAACCCTGCCTTATAGAATAATCAGTGCGAAATTTCGTGAAGATATCCTGTCAAATAAAAAAGTCAGCATACAATAAATAGATTTTAAACGGTCAGTTTGTATGGCAGGTATATGCTATACTGACCCGTTCTAAATAATTTGTTCAAAGATTATAGCGCAGGCTTGGGCAAAACTCTGTGCTAAATTTCGTGAAGATATCTTCTGAAATAAAAAAGTTTTCCATACGAGAACCGAGTACGATATGCTATAGTTACCCGACATCGGCCGTTGCGACAAATGGGCACCTTCTTGCTGAGAAAAGCACTTTCGCGAAATTTCAGTTCGGTATCTCGAAACACTGAAGGACCAGTTCGCGTATATACACATAGGCAGTTTTTGTACATAGTATAAACAGTTATTTCTGTTATGTTTTAATATTATTATTCTCTAAAATTATAATGTAATTTCGCAGTAAAGTAAATATCTTACATCTACTTTAAACATTAACCATAAAAAACACTTAATTTAGAATTAAAAAAAAAAAACTTAATAATTCTGCAGCTTCAATTTCGGCACGACATTCATACTGGTCAATTCTTGGAAGAGTAGCTTACAGGCGTATGGCATGGAGATTTTCGACACATTCGCCGATGACTGACAGTAGTGGCACCACGAACAATATGCCAAACGGCCGCAAGTCTTGCAGACATCCACATCAAACGCATCCGATGAAATCATTAAACGTTCCATAATCAACATACTGGCACCATACGAAATCAAGCAATCCCGCTCCATTTCACCCAAACGCAATCCACCTTCTCGACTGCGACCCTGCGTGGGTTGACGCGTTAGCACCGCTTTTGGACCGCGTGCACGCGCATGCATTTTATCTTGCACCATATGCTTCAGTTTCTGATAATACACCGGACCGGAGTATATGTAAGCCTCCAGTGATTCACCCGTAATGCCCGAGTAGAAGTAGTCTTTGCCCATATAATTGAAACCATGCTTGAAGAGTTCATCTTGTATGTCTTTGCACTTGGAACCACCGAATGCGGTGCCATAATGGAACTTGCCCTCTAATAAACCGGCCTTTCCACCCAACAATTCAAGCGATTTACCAACTGTCATACGACTAGGGAAACCGTGTGGATTCATAATCATATCGGGGCATATGCCATAATCGTTGAATGGCAAGTCTTCTTGATCGACAATCAAACCAGTAACGCCCTTTTGACCGTGACGCGAACTGAACTTGTCACCGATTTCGGGACGCCGCGTTTGGCGTAAAAGTATTTTGATAAGAAAGTCTTCTTCGCCATTTGCTGATACCATTACCTTTTCGATATAACTAGGTTCTGGCCCTTTATAAGATATCGGCACAGCCGTATATGGAATCTGCAAGAAATTTTTTATAGTTAATAAAAAAATTCTAACATTTTATTGTTTTATAATAATTACCTGCGATGTTTGACCAGACTGCTCTATCGGATTAATAGAGGTCACTGCCGGCATTTCCTTGTTAATCAAAATTTGTTTATTTACAACCATTTCGCCGGGTGCGACAATTCCGTCGGTATCCAATGCATCGTGTTTGAAAATAACCTTATTGGTGAGTGCGTCCTTCACAGGACCCATAATACGATCGTATGTCTGGTTTGCGTATCGTTTAACAGTACATTTTGAGTTCTTATATATCAAACAGCGCCCATAACCGCGATCTATAGACGCTTTATTGAGGATGAGTGCATCTTCAATGTCATAACCGGAGTAACTCATGACCGCCACAGTTGCATTCTGACCAGCAGGTAATTTATCGAATCCGGTCAATTCAATAGTTTTCGACTTAACCATAGGCGCTTGCGGATATACTAGATTATACATAAGTGTATCGATACGATTTTTCTGATTATAGCCAATCACGCCCATCGCCTGTTTACCCATAGCACATTGGTATGTGTTACGTGGACTCTGATTGTGATGTGGGTAGGGTACAAGTCCAGCACAGACACCCAACAATGTGAATGGTTCTATTTCCAAATGTGTTGTGGCGTCGGCGGTGATATCAGCTTCATTCCAAGCAATAAATGAATCGTTTTCTTCATTCACATCAAGGTATTCCACTAAGCCATCGTGCAGGAAGTCCTCAAATTTACGTACACCACGTTTCAGTTCTTCAATGTGACGCTGTTCCACAGCTAGTTTGCCATTAGTGACTATAATATATGGACGACAGAGTCGACCACCATCTGTGTGTATGTACACACAACGCTGCGTGTGCGAAGTGTGTATGGAAACGAATGGACCAAGTCGACCTTTACGACGCATCATACGAAAAGCTTGCACCAGCCGTTTGTAGCTAATTGTTATGCCAAGAATATTACCTGTAATTATAAGCAAAAATTATTTTGAAGTATACAAATTAAACCAAATAATTGCTATTGTTATTTACCATTTATAAATACCAAGAAAACTTTGGAATTATTGATCACATCTCCACCAATTAAGCGTATATCTTCCACGCCGGCATTAAAAGCTAAACAGATAACTGGTCCTTCATCCACTTCAGTCGTTATATGTGTCATTAAGGCTAAATTCTTAACCAAACCACAAGCTTCACCTTCTGGCGTATCGGAGGGACACAACATACCCCATTGACTTGGTTGTAGTGAACGGGGTCCAGAAACTTTACGCGTTTTCTCAAACTGCGAGTTGACACGTGTCATCATACCTAACGCCGAAATGTAACTCAAACGTGAGAGCACCTGTGTAACACCAGCGCGCTCCATTTTGAAACGTTTAATTGTCCAATTGCCGGATGAAATGGCCGATTCTAAGCCCACGGTTATTTGAGCAGCGCGCATATGCTTCACGACATCGAATTGTGCAGCCTTCACTTTGGGTATATTCTTGTCAGCGATCATTTTCAATTCCCAATTCATACGTTTGAAGAGATCCTCGAACATGAGCGAAATCAACGAACCCGCCAATTCCAAACGTTTATTGCCATAGTAGTCACGATCGTCAAAGGCAGTAGGGTCCAGTTCCGCAGTCATGACACGTCGCACCATCAACGACACGTAAATCGATTTAATTTGAAAGTTGAAATTCTCAACTGGCACATGTGCAAGTATGGTTGTGGTAAGCAATTCTCGTGCTTCTTCTGCCGGTGTTTTATTCGCTGCACTTTGAAAACGTTTTACTACCAGCTTAGAACCTGCACATTAAATTTTTATAATTATATATGAGGAAGAAAACTTTTATTTTGTTTCTAATTTACCCATATACTCTAGTGCACGTTGTTGTGTGAACACTTTCAACTGAAATGCCTCCAAAAGAGAGGGTGCAAATCGATTTTGAGTCTCAGTATCTGTACCAATCAAGCACATTATTTCTTGATCTGAAGTTACACCCATAGCCTTAAAAATTACCGCAATCGGTATGTCATCCGTCATGGAATTGTGTTTTAGATAGTATTTACCGTGCTTACTCAGTACTAAGGTACGAGATTTCTTTTCGTGTGTAGACGAAGTCACTTGACATTGTACCGTACCATTAAATTCTTCGGTAATCATTTTATTCCATGATAGCTGTTCCTGTATAAGAATAACCTTTTCTTGTCCACGTACCACGAAGTAGCCACCTGGATCTAGCGGACATTCATTCATTTTGGCTAGTTCAAATTCGGATTTGCCCGCTAGCACACAATTCGAGGATCGCAACATCACCGGCATTCGACCTATTAATAGATTATTTCTGATGATACGCTGCGCTCCACGCGTATATTCGATATCGACTGTGATAGGTGCCGAGTAAGTGGTATCACGCAATCGACATTCATGTGGTGTAGTAGCTTTTGTGATATTGTAACCATCTTCAATATCAGGTGTACCAACACGTACATCTAAATATTTTAGATAAAAAAGCGGGTCTGCATCACTAATTACAGTTTGATTGGCTTCAACTATCTTTTTAATATCCACATTAACAAAATGATTAAAAGAATCAATATGTTGCTTCACAAGGCCTTTAACTTGCAAAAATGCCGGCACTAATTTCCACTTCTCCTCCAGTGGTTTAATGGGTTTGGACCACGCTTTAGGATCACTGTCCCACGATTTTTCAATACCGGTCTGATCACCCATCGCAAATAAAGATATTGTAGAAATAAATTTCCTTCAGAATAAGCGTTCTTAATTAAATGTTATTGAAAATAATTATAATAATTTATATGATGCCTGTCTGCACGCGGAATGTTCCTACCATATGATTTCAAAGTGTTGCCACATATACAAAAAAACGTTTGCCACTTTGATTAAAGTAGTAACTACATAACTCGCGTTGGGGTAAAAGAAATAGCAACGTAGGAGAATAAAACAATCAGTTGAGCAAAATTCTAGAACTCCACAGCTCTTGTTTTAATGTGTAATCTAACACATGTAGTAGAAAAGACTTTAGTTCTGTTCAAAATGAAATACAAGTTTAAAAAGATGAGCGCTGGTTAGAATTTACTCATCTGTCAAACATAAGCAAGATATGTAGTTTCAATCATATTTTGGGGTCTTCGTCGTTAAGTATTGTAAGGTATTATTGTTAAGGTTTAATTTTATTATCCTATTTATTAATAATAATAATAATATTGTTATCGTTGGGTTAAGTTTATATATCTTTTATTTGTATAAATCGATCATATATTCTGTTTATTTAAAGAGAAAGTGCTAAAATAAAAATTGAGAATTCTGCATATATTTGATAACTTATTGGTAACGAATTACTTCTTATTGTTGTATGGGGAAAAACATTTCAGAAGTAATTTGGAGTAATGCTATCGCTTTGCCGTTTTCGCTACGTAACCGGTACGCGCCGGATTTTTATTTGGCGAACGGCTGTCAAACCGGCAGCCTTCCACCAGCATAACGAATTTCTGCTACATTTTTCTTTATTTTATCATATGGCAAGGTTGTGTCGGCTTTCATGAATGAAAACAAAATCGAAGAATAGAAAAATAAAAAAAAGTAAACCAAGGCAAATGTCAAAATTTTTGGTACGAGGAATAAATTTTTCCGCTTATTTTTCAATCATAACTAAATGAAATTTGGCTCTGCTTAAATTATTAAACTATTTTTCTTCCAAATTAAATGCAACAATAACAATAGTAAGTATATTACAGATTAAAAGATTTTGCAAATTGGAGTGTAGGGAATTTGGGGGCATTATTTTAGAATAGTTCTTTTTAACCTCTTTTACATTGTGGAATATTTTTGGTGTGAGTTGGATGTTTACATAAACATATGTATCTGGGTGTTTTTCTTTTCAGAAACCTGGCTAATATTGTTAGCTAGAAAATAGCCATAAGTATTGCAAAATAGGAGGCCGTGTTTACATTATTATTATCGTTCAAACGCACTTATCAAAAACGCCGTAACTTCTCATTATCACACTCAAAACACGAAATACTTCGTGGTTTCGCTCGTCTGGTTAATAAAGCTGAGTACAACTGAGTAAACGGAGCGAGTGTCAAGATAAAAATCAGAAGGCACAACGTCAAGAGTCTACACCTAAACGCTTGAAGCTAGGTATTTGTCGTCCCAACAGTTCAGTTGTCGTCGCCACTTTGCTCGCGTTAAACGTGCCACTTCCAATTGACACAGAAACAGTTTGATAACTGTTGACCAAAAAAAAAAGGAAAAAATATTACGCACGCAGCGAACGGAAGTTATTGCGTACAATATAATATTCTAAATAAGCATATATTTCTTTAAGAAAATAATACATTATGTCCGACAAAATCAGCGTTTGCATTGTAGGCTCTGGAAATTGGTAAGTTTCTATTTTATCGTGTATTTTATAAGTGGTTGTAGGTGTGAGTTGTTACACAAGTGTGCAATAATCGTGTTGTATGTTGTTGAGCAGCATGGCCAACGCGGAGCTGTTGGCGCGCATCTATGAAATGCACGCGATTATGGCGCATTGAACAATGCAACTCCCACGCATGGTACATAAGTAGAAAATTTTAAGCATTATGCACTATTATGTAACGTTTATAATTTTACTTTATGTTTCTATAAAACAGGGGTTCTGCAATTGCTAAAATTGTGGGTGTAAACTGTGCTACCCTGCCACAATTCGAAAAATGTGTGACAATGTACGTTTATGAAGAGATGATCGACGGCAAAAAGCTGACTGAAATCATAAATACTACCCATGAAAATGTTAAATATTTGCCAGGACATAAATTGCCAGAGAATGTGGTAAGTGTTAAGCAAATGTCTGCAGCGTGTGTAAAAATAATTATTTAATGTTTCGTGTTTAGTCATATTTCGGTTTTGAATGTACCATATAGATAGTGCGATAACGTCAATTACTTGTAGGAAATTCACTGCTGATAACAAAATTATACTAACACGTTGCCAAATGCTGGCAAATGACCTTAATATGATATATAAAAAGGTGTTTGTAGGAGGATTCTAAGTGCTCCGCATTGGACTTACCTTTCTTTTTTACTTATCAGTTGTGAGTGATAGATGCGTGATGCAGAATACCGTGTGCCCTTGCTTTGGAGCATGGTTTCTTTATTTACTACAAAAAAATACAAAAAGTCTAGACCATTTGATAAAGCAATGGAATATTTGAAGGGTTTAGTAAATTAAATAGTGTGCAGTGCAAATTAAAACAGAGGTCGATCGTATGTCATACTGCCGGTGCTCTGTTATCATTAAATGATTGATGACTCAGAATTCTTGTTAATCGTTTTAATGGAAAAATTAATTGTCCAATACCGATTTATAACAGACATTAATTTGATATGATATGGATTGCGGTTGTCTTGTCTGAAATTACGTTTCCATTCCTGATGGGACATACATTCTAAAGGCATTATACATGTGTACATATACATACCTGTATATGCAAATTTAATTTGTGCAAAATAAAATTTTGTTCTGCCAACAGAATATAATTACATCAATTAAGACTAAGCTCATTGCATCAGTTGCAATGTTAACATATTTATAATTTATGTAAGATGTTTATGTAATTAATTATAAAAATATAAACAATTCGCCTGCACCTTGAAAATAACTATTCGCTTGAAGAGAAAATTTACGCTCTTTCGCTCTTCTCACCAGATGCCTACCACTAAGTATGTATGCTATAAAATAAAATTTAACTTTTCATTCTGTGTAATTTTTAAAAGAAACTTTTAAAAACCTTTTCGAAAACTTACATAAATAATGATCAATAATATTTTTAGTGCAACTGTAAGTATTTCTTTTAAGAATTTATTATCTAATCAGTCACTGACAATGAAATCTCTTTCGCGTTTTTGTTTTATTGAGTTTATTTTGGTTTCTCGTCTCAATGCCAAAATGCATAATCGTTAGTACATTGCATTCTGGTGGCCAAGAGCATTCGGATAGTTGAGCAGCTGACATGCAACGATTGTCTCACAGTTGCCATGCTACCTCACAACCTCTGTAATGCATTGCTTTGTCTAGTTAAATTCGCTCGCTGGCTGACTTTCTCTTCATTGTTGCAGCACCTGTAAACGTCACTTAAAAGAAAAACCTTGAATAAATCTGAAAAAGAATGTAATTTTCTTTTAATAATTCAAAGTTTCGTTTAAAGCTAGTTTATTTTTTTAAACCATTCGTTATGCAATTTAACTTTTTCTATGTTCTTATGTAAGTATTTACATACACATATTTTTCCCATATGTGGTATTGGTTATAGTTAACATTTTTCATTCGTGTAGGTCAAGGCCGTGTGGCGCTTACATGTATGTACATATATTCTCCTCCTCCCCGCCACAACGGAAATTACGCAGCGTAAACGTACTATATCGAGTTTATTTGCGATTTTCTTTTTGACTTTTACTTTTGCTTTTACTCTTACTTTAGTGTTTTTGTTTTGATTCTTTTTTTTTTCGTCTTACCTAAGTGGGTGGTGTCATGTGTGGGTCATGGTAAATGTTGTTCAATGTAGTTGCTTGCAATTGATTTTCTCTAACGTGCTATTTTTAATGTCGTGCAAGTTGCAGGTTTCCGAAGGTTGTTGTTTGCCAATGTCATTGTTACGTGCATATGCCTGAATAAGTGTCGATTTTTTATTCTTTAGGAATAGAACAAAGGAAAGTGTTTTTTATGCCCTGAACAAAGTTTATTTGATTTGCCAGAAAGCCGACAAGCAGAGCCGATATAGCCATGTCCGTCTGTCTGTATATACGCGTTTTAGTCCCTCAATTATAAGATATCGATCTGAAATTTGGCGCATATGTTGGAGCCGCCAATTTCGGATTACTATAACATGTGCTTCCGTACGAACTGTTCAATCAAAATCACTCTTTATATCACGAACTTTTTTATTTGACGAGCCATCTTCACGAAATTTATCACGGATTGTTGTTCAAGCAACGGTGCAATCTCCGAAAAATCAGATCGAATCAGATCGGACCACTATAGCTTATAGCTGTCATACAACCTGAGCGATGAACGACAAGTTCTTGTATGGAGAACTTTTGATTTATGAGCTATCTTCATGAATTTTTCATAGGTTATTGTCCAAGGCAACACTATAATTTCCCAACAAGTTTTGAAGGTCGGATCACTGTATCATATACATAGCTGCCATACAAACTGACTGATCAAAATCAGTAAAGGGTATACATATGTACATATATACACATTACATACAAATTATAAGAAGAGTGTGAAAAACAAAAGCAAGAAAAGTCTTTCGTTTCATAACGTTTTCCGGTAATATCGAAAATAATAAAATTTAAAACGATTATTACTATGAACTATGCACTTGCATTATAGGTTTTTTTTCGCCAAACAACCAAGTGAATAAATTTATTTACATATTTACACATGCACTAAAGATAGCATACAATCAAATAAGAGCAATTAAACTGAAACGTGTGGCTAGTGATTCTTTCTGTATGTGGCGATAGTATTCTTCTTTTGAACATTACTTGTGAGTGCGATAAGCAGAAAAAGGTTCAAACAATCACTCTGATAAGCTCGTGTGTACTTTGACTAGTCATAGACTGAATTTTTGTTATTTTCCAAAGATTCTTAGTTGATTAGCAACAGTAAACAATGGCCAAGAGATTCTTATGCATTTTAAATATATAAAAAATTATACAAATAAGCAATATAAGAATACTTTTTTGTATATACATACATATGTATGTATGCGTGGAAATTTTTTTTGTCTTGTATTTTGTGATTTATTTTGGCGTTAAGCCAAAAGCAGTCTTATCTACTGCAATAGCATATTTAATCCCGCCGCCTAAATCTACAAATATACATACATACGTGAAAATTGGTGCAATAAACAAACAATTTTTTTTTATTCAATTAAAAAATTCAATGCATTCAACACAAGTTGATGAACTTCACCATTTGATTGCCAAATTTATTTTTATATCTCAAAATAAAATTTCGTTTACTTTTCCCTCGCCCAAAAACAATCGTTCGGTGGTCAGTCAAATCAACATCAAAAACACATACACGCTATGCAACAACAATCACACTGTGCCACACTCTAGCCTACTCAAGGTCTGGCAGCAATTGAATCTCATGAATTGGGGGCAAAAAATCGCATAATCAAAAATGTCAAAATTTCGAACACTTAGAACATTAATTAATAACTACAAATGCTTCAGTCGGAGAAGAAACAAAACACGACATGTATTTGCCTCTAAATTGTCGACATTGATAAGTGGGTGTGTTACACATGGACAAACCTTCCAATACTGCTACTAATTTGTACGTAACAAGTCATTGACTGACCGCTGCTGGTTGATTGAACTCGTCTCAAATGCATTGCTAGTAATTGCTTTGGTGTTTTTTTTTCTACGTAATGCACACTCGCCCGTCTAGTAGCTACACTTACGACGTTTAACTTCGTATAAAAAAATAAATAAAGGCTTCGTTGGCGTTTTTAGCCGCACTAATGCTTATTCAATATATTCACCACATTTTATGTGTATGTTTTCTATATTTCAGGTTATTATTTGCATTTTTTGTTTGCTTCTGTTTAGCATAATATGGCGCACACCTTTTTTATACCAATAAATTTCGTATTCAAATTATAGCAATTGCTATGCGCGCTTCTAGTTATATATGTACATATATGGATAGTTGTATATGTAGATATGTATATATTTACTCATCGTTATGTATTAAACGCTCCCATTATAAGTTTTCCTGTTTCGGTTTTTTATTTCTGTTTGTATTTGCCTTTTTGTTTCTTTTTAGTTTTTTTCTGTGTTTTAGACCAAACAAGCTGTTTTTAATTATCTGTTGCGTTTTGCTTTTGTTTTCACACTTTTTATGAGTTTTTTTTTGTGGTTATACCTAGATACTATATATGTATATATAAATTTGCTTTTTCTTAAGATTATTTTCCTTTATTTGACATTTCCAAGAGGCATGGCAAAAAATTAATAAAAGAAATGTTTATTATGCAAATAAATAAAATTGTAATTGTATATATATACGTATATTATGCACCAATTTTATTATAACTGCAGAAATATACAATAATTTTTTATATAATTAAAAAAAAATAGTTGACGTACTATTGTGGTAAATAAAAAGCTGTAACAATAATATGCCGTTATCTGTTCTGTCTTAAAATAAGTTTTAGTTAACAATGGTTGTAAATGAGTACTAAAACTGATATAATTTAATATTTTTATCAATCTTTGCTGCCCGCTGCACATATTTTTATTTTCAAATTGTCCCCATAACCTTAAAAACAGCATGTCCGTATTGAAATTCATATAGTATAATATTTCTATATGATCGGTTATATGTTCTTGGTAGCATAACAACATCGATAATTGATATGCAGATAGAAAGTTGGTTGAAGTAATGAAGTAGCAACTAGAGTATTTGAAATACAAACGACCACACAGGGTATATAGATAAGAAAACGCATAAGCCCATCTCTTCTATTTATAAGAGAGCCGTATTTTAACAAGAATAATATTTTAGCTCATATTCTCAGTGTATAATTAAATAAAAATTATGCTAACTTCAAGAATTTTCAAACCGAATTAAGGTTACTTAATAAGAAAAATATATCTTCCATGAGGAGTTTATCTTTAGAGTGGTCTGAACTGAACCATTTGTTCTAATTATGTAGCGTTGCCTTGAATAATAACCTATGACACACTTCGAAATATTATTTCAAAAAAGCAAAAGTTTTCAATACTTGATTTTCATGATTTCATGATTTTCATAGATTACTTTTTATGTCAGCTATATGCTATAGTGGTCCGATCTGTACATATTCTTTTAATATTGTATTCATTCTGTTCTGGTCATTCGGATAAAAATCTGCGTCCGTTCCGGTTACTTAGACCTGACTGTCTTGGGAACTGTGTAATCATGCTGTGAAATAAACAGTTATTAATTAGTACATTATTCTGGTTGTTATAAAATTCCTGGCAAACTGAATATAACCTGTTCAGGGTATAATTATTCATAGTTGTTTACTTTGTATTCACTATCAGTCACGCTAATGGAATATTTACTCGATTTCAATATTTCATGCCTAAGCGTTTGTTTACAATTGCACGCTTTAGCGCAGTATGTGTGTTTGTGTAACTCTGACAGCCCTTTGGTTGTTGGCCTATATATTTTTTATAGTTTTCAAATGCTTAAAATTTTTACATATCTGGTATATATACATACATATAAATCTGAATGTTTGATAAAAAAAAATATTTAAATTTTCCTTTGACCCTATTGAATTTATTCATAGATTAATTAGAATTAATAAAACTTAAATTCAAAAAAAAAAAGTTAGGAAACACATTTGCATCGTTAATTAGCTGAAATTTTGATTAGCGTAATTCTATTTATAGCATGAACGAATAAAAATGTCGAAATCGAGATAAGTTGCTAAGAAAAATTTCGATAGATATGGAACATTCATTCAAACATACTCGTACATATTTACATATGTAGATATATGCATCTACAGCCAATGATTTTCATAATATTCACATATGTATGTACATACATACATATACATATGTATGATTTGCAAATATAGCATTGGAATATCAAGAAATGTGAAGAAAAGTGCATACGTGCATTTGTATGTATATATTTACAGATCTTTATATAAAAATATGTTTGTAACATAACTACATATGTAGTTCTTATGGTGAACCATTTCGAGGTACCCTACTTTTTAAAGAAAAATCAGAGAAACTTCAAGTTTGGGGATGGGGGGATGTTTATTATCATAAAAAAATGTTTTATAATTTAAAATTTTCACGTTTGCGTACTTATTGTTCTATCAAATTGATTATTTAAAAAAAAAAATATTTTTACTTTTGCCTTACTTAAATTTAATTACTTTTAATTGTAGTGTTTTAGTAAATATATGAATATTTTTATATTGAAAAATAATATTTATTTGTAACACCAAATTTTAAACTAAAAAATATTTTTTCAATTTTTAATTCCAAATTGAAAATTGAAAATTTTTTATTATTTTTTTTTAATGTAAAAAATAGAAATATAAAATTAAAAAAAAAATCATATTTAATTCCAAACACTGTGGATTAAAAAATAGAATTAATATCTAATTTCCAAACGCAAACCAAAATGTTTGAACTAAGAAATTCTCAGCCTTTTCGAATTTCTGTTTCAAAAAACAATAATAATAATACTATTCCACACCTGAAAAGCAGCAAATGCTTATACACATTCATTTGCGCTGCATAACACAGAACACATTGCCATCGAAAATAGTTTATTTTCAAATTGATTACATTTGTAAAAGCTCATTAGCATGAACTTGAATTTTAAATACAAAAACACGCTTTTAAGTACATATGTACATAACATACATATTCACAAACAGCTGTTTCTTTTGGCCCCCTTTCAAAGCTATTCAAATATGTTCTGTATGTGTGTATTATATAAGGAAATTCTTCTATCAACCTAATTTATTAAACGTGTGTAAATACATACATACATATGTATATGTACATGACAAGTGAGACCAAAAATAAATAAAATAGTACAAAAGCCAATTTTATAAAGACAATAACAAATTACATAACAAAGGCATACGAACAAGCGCTAATCACTTTGCTTGCACGCTCCACGCTCAAGCTTTTAGCGCCGTCGTACATCTATACTAAGCTTTTAAGTGAGTGCCTGATATATGAGACAATTTACGATATGATACTTTGTCTCATTGCCGTCGTTAATCAGCTGAGCTTAGATAGAGTTTCCACAATTAAAATATGTACATCATAAATCACCAAGCTTCCGAGTGTTTTTTCAAAAATCAAAAGATGATAACAAAGGCATACAGACCCACCTACATATATTTACATTTGTATCGGTAATATTGCTACATCATTTCAATAATTATGACAATCGTTTTCGTCTACTAAACTATATATTTGCAAATTGTCTGTGAACACTTCAGCATACGTATTTATTTTAGTAGTGTTATGTTGTCTTTGTTATGGAACTTTCCCAATCAGCCAGACAGCCAATTTCAAACGCACCGCAATGATAATCGTTTTTGTTGTTATTGTTTGTTTGCTTGTTTGCCGGCTCTTTACCTAATTGATTATTCTCGTTCGATTTTTTATTATTTATTTACCGTTAAGTTGTACTCTGTACTATGAACGTACTACTCGTGCTGATCATGTGTGTTGACGTTTGCAGTTTTGGCTTATCAGTTCTTGAATTTCAAATTACTTGTGTGTTTGGTAATGGATATCAAGATTTGCTTACATATCTACAAACTCGTATTACGTTGAGTTTAGCATATGCTCAAAAAATGTTTACAGTGTTGCACAAAATTATAGCATTATCATAAACTTAATCTTATATACCCTTTTAAGCAAAAAATCTCGTTTATTCACGTAGATTTTAATAAAAGCTAGAAAGCACGTTAGTGCACCGAAGCAAAAAAGAAAATAAATAAATAAAAAATTTTCCATGCAAGAACTTGATTTCGAAACCTTACTTTGATCGGTGAGATTGTATATCAGCTATATGCGATAGTGCTACGTTCAACAAAAAAATGTCCAGTGATTGTAGCGCTGTCTTGAAAAATAATCCATGCCAAATTTCGTGAATATATCTTGTCAAATAACAGAGTTTTTCATATAAGAACTTCTTTTTTTATTTTGATAGTTCAGTTTGCATTGCAGCTATATCTTATAGTAGTCTGATTATGTCGATCTTTGGGAAAGAAGAAAGCGAGCTAAAATCCGGCTGACTGAGTAAAAATTGGGATATCTTGATGAAACTTGTTTCTTTCGCGAAATAGGAAGGATGAGTTTGTAAATGGGCGAAATAGCGTAATATGATTGGCGATTGTATGTGAGGTACCTTATAGGAAACCTGGGAACATTTTATTAGTATGTGGTATTGGCAAAAATAGATACAATCGATTCGATACTTAATATGCAATTTTGCCGGCACTTGAAGGAATATCCCGGTCTTTGATCTTTGCAAGTTGCAAAACTATAAAATGTAAGGTCACAATCGAAATTAGCCCTTCCTTACTTGTTCTGTTTTAGTTTTATTAATATTTTTTTTTTTTTAATTTTTCCTTGATTACTTAATACGTAATGCTTAAACAAATTTTAAGTTTTTTTTAATAATTAATAATTTTATTTTTAATAGATACTTTTTTGATTTTATAATGTTTTTGCGCATATTTAAAAGTAATTTAAATTCAATTAATTTCATGCACATCACGGTGATTCCACTTGAAAATTTGAAATACTCGTAAAACCCATATGTCGGCAAAAGGATTCGAACTTATTATAAATCTGTCAAGATGTCCAATTTCTATTTTTCAAACAAAATTTATCTCCAATTAAAATCTAAGATTTGAAGAGTGATTTATATTCACCATGCTCCCCAAACCACTGCTAAAAGAGTATAAGGATACCTCAATACAGTTTGATCACCTAATTCTATTCAATCTATATTATGCCAATCTAAGTGATTTATAACAGTTGTATATTCGATTGGTCACTATCGAAGTTTTATCGCTATAAAGACAAAGGTGTCTTATTTTGAGATAATGTATCAATGAAGTGGTTTTAGATATATTTGTACACAAATCGTTTTTATATATTGTATAAAAATTTTGAAAAAAATATAAATATAAAACTACCATGCATGCTTCTCATAACTATGTAAATTGGGTTATATTAGGCATTTTAAAGGTGTTATATTGCAATAAGTAATATTTTATTTTAATTTCCTTTTGAGATATGCAGTTTAACGGCTTTTAGGTAGTATTATATGGTACACATGTATCCACCTAAATACTTACACACATAGTAGGTAATAAAATAAATATTTGCTCTTATCAATTTAAGCCATAGAACCCCATATTGTATGCCTGCCAATATATTGCCTTTACGATTATTGTTATTAGTAGGCCAACGGCGCCAACTCTATTAACATGCATACTCACAAGCATATCCTCTAATCTTTTTTGTGACTAAGAGCGTTAACAAAAAACACTTGTTCATTAACTGTGTTTTTTTGTTTTTTTTTTCTATATCTTTTTTTTGCAAAGGTAAATTAGACATTTTGACGCCGCAATCAATCTTTTTAGACTTCTATTTTTTCCCCATGATCTGCACTTTATTAAGCAATCAATCAACGTAGCAATATTTGCCATTCATAAATCACTCCATGGTGCATTAATAACTTGAATTTTTACAATTTTTTTCCAGGTTGCTGTGCCCGATCTAATTGACGCCTGCAAGAATGCCGACATACTCATCTTCGTCGTGCCACATCAGTTCATTCCGAACTTCTGCAAAACACTTTTGGGCAAAATCAAGCCCAATGCCGTTGCCATTTCACTCATCAAAGGTTTCGATAAGGCCGAGGGTGGTGGCATCGATCTGATTTCCCACATCATTACCCGCCATTTAAAGGTTAAAGCGCACAGCTGCCATTTACTTAGCAAACATATTATTTAAAAAGTGTTCTATTGCTTATAGATTCCTTGCTCTGTGCTGATGGGCGCCAATTTGGCCAATGAAGTGGCACAGGGTAATTTCTGTGAGACCACCATTGGTTGTCAGGACATCAAGTATGCCAAAACACTGCGTGATCTCTTCCAATCGCAAAACTTCCGCGTGGTTGTGGTAGACGACTCTGATGCCGTTGAAGTTTGTGGTGCGCTCAAGGTTTGTACACTGTAAAATAATTATTTCATAATTCAATTATAATTGCAGTAGGTACTAAAATTAATTAGCAATTGTTCTCTCTTCTTGTTGTATAGAACATTGTTGCCACCGGCGCTGGCTTTGTCGATGGTCTAGGTTTGGGTGATAACACTAAAGCGGCGGTTATCCGTTTGGGTCTGATGGAAATGGTACGATTTGTGGATGTCTTCTACCCAGGCAGCAAATTGTCGACGTTCTTCGAAAGTTGCGGCGTTGCTGATCTGATCACCACCTGCTATGGTATTTATTCATTAAAAAAATATTAATAATAAAAGAAGCAAACAATTATTATTTTTTTACCTACACCAGGTGGCCGCAATCGTCGCGTTGCTGAGGCTTTCGTAAAAACCGGCAAAACTATTGCGGAACTAGAAACCGAGATGCTCAATGGCCAGAAATTGCAGGGTCCACCCACGGCTGAGGAAGTGAATTACATGTTGAAAAATAAGGGCTTGGAAGACAAGTAAACATACACATTTTTTCGCTGCTAAAATACGCTTATTTACTGTTAATGTTTTTATTTCAATTGTCCTTTACAGATTCCCACTCTTTACGGCCATTCACAAAATCTGCACAAATCAATTGAAAGTTCAAGATTTAATTGATTGCATACGTAATCATCCCGAGCACATGTAAGTTAATTGTGTTCTTTAGCGTTCCTAAATTCCTAAGCTCGAAATTAACCAAATAATCCCACTTTAAAAAAAAAGAACTGCCTCTTAATGCAAAAATTATGCCACTATTTAACGCTTCTGCTATGTAAAAATTTGCCTTCCCTTTTGTGATATAATTTGCAATTATGTAGCTTTTATTTGTTGTTGCACGTTTTAATGTTTATTTGTACTTATTTGCTTTTGTTAGTTTCTTAAAAACGTAAATAATTAGCCTTAGCTTTCTTATTGTACGCTGACTTCTTCACTAACTTTAAGTATAAAGAAGATATTAAAACTCTAAATACACTGCTGTTGGACACCAAAATTTGTTATTTTATTTACTTGCCACACTACCAAGCCTATTTACTAACAGCGCACACGAAATGCTCAAAATTCGAAACAAAATTTATATTGTATATTTTATAATAAAAATCGAATCGAGGAGGCTGCTTTGCTTAACTTTGCCACGGCAGCGCTTAAGCACGCATGATTGTTGGTGGCGGCCAAAAGTGAATGATCTACAGTACATATATAGCTTTTGTTGTCAGCATTTGCTTTATATTTTACTTGTATATATATAAATGTTTATGGCTCTTTCTCTTCTTATCGAGCAATTTTACAAAGTGCTTTGGGGGTGAAACTGTTATATATATTTTTATTAATGTATTTTTTTGTTTTATGATGAGGCTTTTGTTTTTACTTCTACTGCCTGTGCTTAATACAAGTGATTAATTTTTATTGTGCCAATATTTGTATATATTTTATGAATACAAATCTCAATTTTCTTGTAAACTGAGTTTGAGTGTTGAAAAGTGCTTCCGCGGTCACATATGCTTTTTGCTCAAAGGTTTGTATTGTTTTGATTATTTATAATTTTTTTCCATAACCTTTTTTGTTCGCTTTAACTATCTCTTCATATATGTTTAATATATATAATTTTATTGCAGATATCATCCCACAAACATTTTTCCGCTCTAAATTCATTTATGCATGCACCAAGTCAGTTGTGTTGTCCCCATTTTACGTTTAACCTTCTCATAGCACCATAAAACAACTAATCATTAATCAATCTTGCAGCAATCAACTTTCTAGAATTGTCCAGAATTTCATACATCGTAACGCTAAACACATGTTTACACATTTTCCATTTCTCTTAGGGACGAGCCCATTATTGTGCAACCAAAATTGTAAATTCCTACAGCGTTTTCACAAAAATAATATATATAAATTTAAATATATATATAAAAGTCACACAACTAATTGGATTACTGGAAAAAATTAACAAAAACACGCGAGAGAAAGAGAGCGACCGTGCGTGTACTATAAAGAGAACGTTTCCAAAATGCACACTTACCTACTTAAACACTGTTCTCTGACGCATACAAGGACTAAAAACGCAAAAATAATTAACAACAAAAACAAACAAATTGTAATTTCAAATTTCCGCAGTCGCACTTCACTCATCTTCCTTCCACGCATCAATATCACAGCCTACAACTGTCATGAGCGTATGCCGCCAATTCATCTCCCCTCAGCATAAGTGTGCACAAGAAGGATCGAATTTTCGTGGCTCTTGCGCCTAAAAGCTAACAAAATGCATTGATCTAACGCAGTGCGATTTATATGTATTTGTATACATTATGTTAATTGCAGTATATTGTATATTATGAAGTCTATATATATGCATATATGTATGTACTTATGTATATGCAAGATATATTTGTAAATAGCTATAAATCATTTTTGCTTTGAATGTTTAATTCTATAATTGTTATATTGATAAAATTAATTTTATAACAAAAATGTTAATAATAAAAAGAAATGGTTTTGTAAAAAAAATCTAACATTGCCATTATTCATTTACATGCATACCATTTCAACATGTTCGAAAGCACTCTCCATTAGTTAACTGCTCAGTGAAAAATGTTTCATAGGAGTTGCGCGTAGAAATCTACTTTATTTTCAAACACATTTTCACAATTTTCAGAGTTTTAGTAGGCGAAGGCGATCCCATATACCGGAAAAATAAAAAAAAAATAAAATTCAACCCACAAACCGTATTAAAAGTTAATTTACAATTTTTTATTCTTAAGCTTTTCTTATTTTTAACATTTTTTTATTTTTATTTTTACTTTTTTTAATTTTTATTTTTACTTTTTTTTATTTTTATTTTTTTATTTTTAATTTTTATTTTTTTTTTATTTTATTTTTTTTTAATTTTTAATTAAAAGAATTTAATTTTTATTTGTGTTTTAATCGCAACTACGATATTGAAAATTAAAAAAGAAGAATTTTAAGAATTAATATTATATACATATGTATGTATGTATGGGATTAAAAAATTTCAACCCACAAACCGTATTAGAAATTAATTTTAATTTTTTATTCTTAATTTTTTTCTAATTTGTAAAATTTTTTTTTATTTTTTTTTTAATTTTTTTTAATTTTTATTTTTTTTTAATTTTCATTTGTTTTTAATTTTTTTTTTAATTTTTAATTTTTTTTTATTTTTGATTTGTTTTTTTAATCGCAACTACGGTATTGAAAAATAAAAAAGAAGAATTTTAAGAATTAATATGTGGGATTCAAAAATTAAAAAAAAATTCAACCCACAAACTTTTTTATTTTTAATTATTAATTTTTTTTTTATCCTGACTTCCGGATCGAATAAAAAATATATTCATCCCACATACCGGATTAAAAGATTTAAAAAAGCAATATAATTTAGAATTGAATAAAAAAAATTGTTTAGAATTAATATATTTTTGTGTTTGCGTATTTCATTCAAATTAAAAAATAAAACTCTAAACAAACTAAATTAAAAATTAGACTTTTAATTTGGGGATTTAAAAATACAAATTTTATTTAGAATCCAAAATTTTTTAAAATATAATATTTTTTTTTTTAATTTTGTTGTTGTAATTTTGCATAATAAAAAACTTTTAAGCCTAAACGTTTAGGTAAATAATAATAATTCGTTATAATACAACACATAACCATAGAAAATCGCTCATATTCATGCTATCAAACTGTTCTTGTAAGACTTAACCTGTAATTTTTTGCTTGGAAACTCTACAAATAAAACTTGTTTAAACGCTCAATGTTAACGACTTCATGTTTTATGCGCTAAACTAGACGCCGCTGCAAGTGCAGAAGACCTTTGCAGACTTATTTTTCCATAAAACGTCTAGGAAGATGCTTTGCCCTCTGATGTGCTATGCTTTAATGCAGCAAAACCTAAAAGCGAAAAAAATAATAATTACAAAAAAAGTAGAACAACACAAAAAAATGTGAAGACAATATTGAAAATGATTTTCAATTAAACCGCTGCAGAAGACACACACTAAACGTATGTATGCAATACCCCTTGTATAGTTCGACTGACAACAGATTGGTTTTATCCCCTCCGATTGGCATGTTTAGCACATATTGAAATACTAAATTTATGACGTGCAATGCTGAATATTATTGTCTTTTTTTTCTCTCTCTTCTTATGTCTTCTATTTCACAGGCAAAATCTCTAAATAAATATGTATGTAAGCGGTTTATAATGCAAATGCATGACATGTACTAGACACACACACACACACACGCATACACAAAAATAAGTATATACAATACGTAGATGATAACTGTTGAGAAACGCAAAAATAATATGTGTGACAAAAAAAAAACGAGAAATAACGGCACTGCACATTTAATCAAGCAAAAAAAAAACTAAAAACTAAAGAAAACTGCAAATTAATGCATTTGAACAATTTTAAAATTCTCTCTTTTAATTACTTAAATGAATGTGTTAATTTTAAAGCCATGCCACTAAACCTGAAGCGTTGTGCCTAGTGCCCGGTACCTTGAAGCTGCAGCGCATACAACTGTGAATTGTTTTTAACGCCTAAAAACCAAAAAACCAGTGAAATGGCCAGTAAATCCACGAGCATCCAAATTCAAGGCTTAAATATTTTAATAAAAAAATCATTAAACAAAAATAAAAAATTTAAAATAAAATAAAAATTAAAAATAAAATAAAAATACCAAAAAAATAAAAAATAATAATAAAACAAAAATTTAAAATAAAATAAAAATTTATAATAAAATAAAAAAAAAATAAAAATATAAATCCAAAAAAAAAAATAATAAAAATTAAAAATAAATATCGATGAAAATGATGGTGCTGTTAAACGGTAGCTGAGTAGACGATGCAGATACACACACATACATATATACACAGCGTTAGAGTTAGCAGTTAAATTGCACAAAAATAGCCTAACTCCACTTTACGTATTTAGACAAAAACTAAATAATAACAAAAACAAATAAAAGACACTGACTTCTTCAGTTGCTCTGCACACAGTCAACTTTATTTAAAAAAAAAATATTTTTAGAAATACATTTTTTTGTTTTCAGTTGGTTAAAAAATTTAAATATTTTTAGAAACAAAATGTTTTGTTTTTAGTTGGTTAAAAAATTTAAATATTTTTAGAAACAAAATGTTTTGTTTTCAGTTATAAGCGCCTTCAACGGCACTTTTGTTTGTATATATTTATTTAGAACGCGAAAATGTACCTAAATTCTTAGAGTTTAAGTAATACCACTGCTAGTTGTTGTTTCTCAACCCACCAAAACCAAAACCAAAAAAAAAAACATTTGAAACAAAATTATAATAAAAGGCAGATTTTAAACTGTAAATAGGATGTGTATTAACTGAAATATTAACTGATATATTTTGGTGGCAACATGCCTGTCGGATATACACACATATAGTTTTCGAGCAGTTTAAGAAAAAAAGCATAAAAATATGGAAATAAAAAAAATCAAAATAAAAGACACCAACACACGAAATTGCGGCGTTTTTTTTTTACTTAAACAAATTTAAATCGAATTTATTCAACTTTTTTGCAATTTTCGCTTTGATTGAGTGTGTTACAAACTTTAATATAAAGGGTGTCTTTCTTAGAGATGTAGTTTCCAAAAAGACGTAAATTGCATGCAATTTAATGTTTTGATCAAAATATTTTAAATATTTTTTGCGGTTAGTGACCTCCGAGAGCCCTAATTCTAGACCACTTTTTGCAATAATTGGCGTCGAATATTCTATTTCAAGTCGTCAATGGTCTTGAGCTTATCTACGTAGATAAATGACTTCAGATAACTCCACAAAAAATAGAACAGCGACCACACCGCAGACGCACGACGAGATATTGCGCTCACCAAAAGTTTCCTGCAATAAATTGATTGCTTCGTTGGCTGTATGGCATGTACCACGGTTTTATTGGAACCCAAGGTCGTCCACATCAACATCCTTCAAAGCAGTTAGGAACAAAAAGGCATTTACCATGATTCTATCGCGTTCCCCATTGACTGTATTGATCTGTTTGATTATGACCTGTTTTATTTTTGAAGAAATTTTTGAACCAATGATTCCTGGAGGTTTGATATTTCCAGCCGACGTGATTTTGTTTGGCGTATGGAATCGAATCCTGGTTTTTGCGGAGTGCTGGTGCTTATACTATATACAAGGTCTGTCGCAAAAAAACAGAACTTTTTAAATATAACTGTTTCTGGTGGCGCCACCTATTGGTGGGTATATGAAATAAAAAGTTTGATCTCTTGTTGACATTTCGTAAAAATTTTAAGACAATTGGATAACTACAATCGATGTTATCGATCAAAAAGTGACAGCAGCTTTTGGTCATCGGTCGTAAAATGCATTTTGAACAAAGAGCAAATATTAAATTTTGTTTTAAACTTGGGAAAACGTTTACTGAAACATTTCAAATGATAAAAAAAGTTTATGGTGATCAGTGCCTATCCCGTGGTAATGTGCATGAGTGGTTTAAGCGATTCCAAGAAGGTCGTGAGGACGTAAGCCATCACCGAAAAAAAGTCGTCTTCAGAAGTGAAAAATAAAGACAATGCTGATTTGTTTTTACGATTCCGAGGGTATTGTATACCGGGAGTTCGTCCCACCTGGCCAAACGATTAATGATGTGCTTTACTTTGGTGTTATGAAGCGTCTTTTGTCACGCATTCGTCGTGCTCGACCACAATACCGTGAGGCAGGGTCCTGGCGCTTGTTGCACGATAATGCGCCGTGTCATCGGTCGACGCTTGTCACTGATTTTTTGACAAAAAACTCCATATTAACCATTAATCACTCACCCTACTCACCTGATCTGGCACCCTGTGATTTTTACCTATTTGGAAA
This sequence comes from Bactrocera dorsalis, assembly GCF_023373825.1. NCBI lineage: Eukaryota > Metazoa > Arthropoda > Insecta > Diptera > Tephritidae > Bactrocera > Bactrocera dorsalis. Next base: position 37,743,588 of record NC_064304.1, on the reverse strand, counting down.
ACTTCATTTGCCCATGAAAGGACACTGGTTTCAGGACATTTCAGCTATCCAAAAGGCGACGACCGATATTCTCAAGAGCATTCCGAAAAATGACCTTAAACACTCATTTGAAATGCTAATTGACCGGGCTAAACGCTGTATCGAAGCACAAGGAAACTACTTTGAATAAAAAAATATAACTTTTGAAAAATATTAATTTTTTGTTGTTTTTTTAACAGTCCTGTTTCTTTTGCGACAGACCGTTCAGTTCAGTATCACCCTAGATTAGATTAGATAAATAAATGATGATTGCACCGCGTCCTAAGGACTATTGTCTACGTCTAAATTACAATATACTGCTAGGTGCTATTGAGGCGATGTGATACCTATTTAGAAACATGGATCCAAGGGCCTTTATCCTGCGCCTACAGACTGCTCTGCAGGCAATTAGCAAGTGTTCTGGGGTTTCAGGTTCTAACTCGCAGGACCGGCAAATTCGCTCAAGAAGCTAGACCCATGTTTCGTATGTGTTTCTTGAGCTTGCAATGGCCAGTGGTGCAGAAGGCAATAAGTAGCTTGAGTTTGTTCCTTAGGAATTTAATATTTAAACGTTTTAAGCTTGTAACCACCCGTTAGCATGGCGTATGCCAAGGAGTTGTTACCAGTACTCCCAACCCACTCCTTCATCCTTGCGGAGCAGCTCGTTTATGGAATTGGGGACCAACCGCAATAAACGGTTCGGGTCCTATCGTGTTGGTTGGTACTCAGCAGCCAGTTCATTCTCGGCTATAGCTTTCTGACCGAGCACCCAGATAAGATGCACCTACTTACGATCTGATAGACTGTTCAGCCGTTCTATAAACTCCCGCACCAATAGTGATTTGATCTCGTACGCTGTATCAGTATCACCCTAAATGTATACTACGTTTTCTGTGTAAACTTTTTAATATAGCGAGTGAAGATCAGTTTATTTTCAATTGCGCAACCTTTTCGTCGTAATTATTTAAATAATCACAAAAATAGGAATAACTAAAACTGATTTTTTAACATTTTACTGTTTTTTTATTAGTATTAACAAAATTACATAACAATATAAAAATAATTTAAGGCCTTCAAAATGTAAATATGGAAATTGGCTATTTTGTAACTAAATTTTTCTAATATTTAGTCTCTAAAAAATGCGTGCTTTCAAGCTTTTTCTGGAAATCCATCCAAAAATCCGAATCTAATAGTAATAATCCACTACAACCATATCGGATCGATAGTAGACTTTACGATCACCAATCGGTTGCAAAGGTCTATAGTTGTTTAGTAATTTCCGACCCTCCTCATCGCGCACAAACCAAAAGTTTTTCAGCTGTAAATTAGAGCATATTTATGTAATATTAATGAAATTCAGCAAACGATTACAAAAGCAAAAATATTCGTTACGCACATTATATACAGAGATGGGTATAACATCTGGGTACACAATCCATGTGACTGCTTCGGAGCAGGGCGGTGTTGTCAGTGAACCCTGATAGGTGTAAAAGTTTTCACGATTAATATTCGCCAGCAGCGAGCCCAATGTAATCAATTGTCGTGTTGATGCCGTCGAATTATAACGAAGCACAAACGGCACTGTGTTGAAGACCGTGCTCGGACCAGGGAAGAAAATATTGGCAATAGTCTTTAAACAGTGAAAAGGCCAAAATTAATTTATTAACACGAATGCAAGCGGCAAAACTACAATAAGTCATTTACCTTCTCTACTTTAAAGAAAGCGCCTATCACCGACAGGCCATCTTCGAACTCGCGCGCCTCTTCCACAGTGTTGTATTTGGAGTTTTTGTGTACTATATGCATTTCGACGTCATAACGTTTGCCATTGAGTTGATGCTCGGAACCCTTCGTCAATGGCGAACCCCAATGGAAGTGTACCTCCACGGCTTCGTAGATGTCCTTAAGTGGTCCATTTGTAATGTACGGAATCTGGTGTTCAATTGTTGGTGGTACATTGAATTTGACTATGTGAGTAGAAGATATTTATTGAAGCGTGGTTGAACCAAAAAAAACAGATACTTAATTAAAATACATTATTGCGAATTTAATATGGCTTAAAGTGCATAAACTTATTTGAAGTAAATCTGTTAGACAAACAAATTTTGAATTTAAATGACTAGCCTCTAGTTACAAGGCCTCTAGGTACTACTTTTATTAGTATTTTTACTTACTTGTATGTCCATTGTTCTCTAAAACAACATAGTTGGAAAGAAACACATCATAGGATCCGAATACAATCGCTGGAATATCCACGTTCACTATCTATAAAAGAAAGTAAAATAAGTAACGATGAGTGATTAGTAAGATTTACTTGAATTTAATATGATTTTAGGCGTCATTATGCCCTGAACAGGTAGTTTGTCACGCTGGAGACACCATAAAGTACATACCGGCATGAAGTGAGCCTTAAAAGACAAATGTGTTGGTAGGGAATATTTGTTGTGAACGAGCCTTATTTTTTTGGACATCTGTCAAACATATTGAATAGCATTACAGTCATTGAACAAATAATATCATATTTTTTCATTCTGTTGAAACTGTCAAAACTTGTATCAAAGAGTGATGATTTGCGGAAGTCATTCACTTTTTTTTCCTTTGGAAGAAAAATGCTGCAGAGTCGCATCGAATGCTTGTCGAGTAATGTTGTGATCATGCTTTCTCAGAAGCAGCATGCAAAATCTAGTTTCATTGGTTGAAAGATAATGATTTGGATTGAAATGAAGAACTTTGAAGACCATCAAAAAAGTTTGAAGACGCTGCACTACAAGCCATATTGGATGAAGCTGATACTTAAGTCAAAAGCAAATGGCAGCCATGTTAACTGTTGCACAACAAACAATTTCAAACCATTTGAAAGCTATGGGAAAGATAAAACTATCGAAAATGCGTGCCACGTGAATTGAATGATAGGCAAATGGAAAATCGAAAAAACATTTGTGAAATATTTCTTCAAAAGCACGAAAGAAAACCAGTTCTGCGACGAATTGTCACTAACAAAATAAAGAGGGCATAATAGACCTAAGATCAGGGTGCAATCCTCATCTATTTATCTTACAAGGGAAATTAATTTATTTTAAGAATCCTAAATGGCTTGTTCCGGGACAACTATCAACTGCAAAAACAGTTCGTGTCGGTAAGAAGACAGTGCTCTGTGCTTGGTGGGATTAGAAGAGTGAAACTGTTAATACTTACAGACAACAAATGATCGATTTGAACCATGCATTGATCGAAAATTTACAAAAAAAAACAGAAGACACGGCAAAGTAGTTTTGTTACACGACAACGCAGCCGCACACAAAGCAAAATTGGTTCAGGATATTATAAAAGCACTTGGCTAAGAGCTGCTACCCCAGCCGCAGTATTCATCACACTTATCCGCTTCCGATTACTATTCGTTTTCATCGATGACACACAGAACCATCAAAGACGCAGAAGTCGAAAATTGTGTGTCTAATTGGTTTGCTTCTAAAGTCGAACATTTCTATTGGCATGGTAATTTTTTCCTGCTTTCCAATTCAAAATTCCTATTTCATTTTCAAAAAAAACGCGCTTTTCATACCGGTACACTTTAAGAAAATTCAACAAGTTTGCCGATAAAGTTTTGGTTAAGCGCTTAACCACACAAAGCGTGAAAGCTAGTTTTAAATGTTAAGCTTCATTAGTAACTCTAAATATTATTTGTTTAAATCTAGATTTTACTTGGTCTCCCATATAGTATCACTCACCTTATTTGAGTTAATGGCAATTGGCGATTGCTTTTGGCCACCACATTGCGGATACTCCAGTTGCCATTCTGCGGGGTTGTCATAGGTGAAAGAACCAGCTGAAAGGTAAAAACAAAATAGAAATAAACAAAAGAGATGTCACACTATGCTGCCTCAAAAAATCACCCCACACGCGCATGAAATTTCGCTAATGCCGCTCATATAATTCAATGTATTTTGCAATTAAACGCTCACTTAGTTACTTAAGAAAATGTAAGTGGAGGAAAATACTTGCAAATAACACAAACAACAATAGCAACGAGATGTGACGTCAGTAAACGTTTTAAAATCGTATATTTGAAGAAATTTTAACAAAATGATATGAAAGCGAAAGTGCTGTGGAGCGTTAGATCTCAGTAATCATTTGTAAGCACTGAAATTTAGCAAACATGTGCATAATAACCTATGTATTTACTGCTACAATTAGTCTAAATTTTGTCCCACGCGCGCGAAGCACTGTGTCGTCGTGCGCTTATGTCAATCAGATGTTAGAGATACATATGACTCGAAGTTCACAAAAGTAACTGCGTCTGGTAATTATCTAGGTGAATAACCTGTTGTTTAGAGAAAAAAATGAAGAAAATTGGGACAGTCTCAAAGAAGTGGCGCATACTATGAAATAGGGATGCCGTGAAAATGTTTACTTAAATAATTTTAGTGGAAGTTATATGCGGTAACCTAACCTAACCTAACCTATATGCGGTAATTCATTGTAAAATGTGGAAATGCAATAATTCGGAGAGCAAGATGCCTACCAAATTGTTAAAAAAAAAAAGTATTAAAAGTGAAAAAAAAATATTTAAATATTAGGGTGGTTCTTAAGTATAAAAATAAAATTTTACATTAACTTTTTTAAGTCCAAGATAACACATAGACTATCTATTTTTTTCTAATTTACCATATTGACCAAATTGTAACATTTAAAAAATAAAGATTATTTTAACCATCATAATTTAAAATTTTCTTTGCGACTATAGTAGTTATCATTCATATGTTTTTACAGGCCATCAAATAATTTAAATAATAATTAATAGCGTCTGAGAGTTGAGCCAATCTACAGTTTTCAGCAGCAAAGCATGAAAAGTGAACTAGTGTTGTAGCAAACAAAAATAGCTTCGTATTGAGTCACTTCGTTTTACTGCTGGGTATTACATACTAATAACACAGTATGAACAGCTGTTTTATAAGCAGATTTGCCGTTTATAATATCTGATATTTCGCACGCGTACTTTTTCTTAGGGGTCCGACCGAGAGTTGAGATGGCATTTTCTTGCTATGTATTTAACGTCGCATCTTGCTGCCAGCGCTACAATTATGCGCCGGCACATCACCAACCGTTATGTAAACTAACCGATAAGCGGCAAGTAGAGGAAGCAGCCATGCAGTAAATACTAATTCGGGAATTGGTACAAATGCACGCGCGCACACGCACACCCGCACCAAACGCAAAAACACACAAATCGCACACTAACCGAGTTCACCAAGTAACACACACGCATACCTCACTTGCAGATTGGCTTATGTTGTTATACTACCAAGTAGTGTATTTGTAGTGAGTTTGTTATGCAAATGTAAGCATTTCTACGTTATTTGCAGGATGAAAACGCAAAAAAGCGATAAGAGCAAAGGCGGCAAGGGTGGCAAATCGGCTGGCGCATGCGTCAAGAAACCAAGCTATAAGGCGCCCACCCCTTGTTGTCAGCCCAAAAGTGGTGATGACACACAGAAGTGTAAATTTCACACATTCAACTATCGTGTGACGCCACTGAAAGCCAAGAATGTCACCTTCCGCTTGGTGCCCAAGGGCGAGAAGAAAGAGTTCGCCATCATGAATGCCAGCTCGAATAATATGTATCTCTTCAATGGATTTCGTACGCGTTGTGGCAAGGGTTTGCCGTTGGGTATGCGTGCGTTGTCGGGGGCGAGTAAACCGGTGCGTGCCCTCAATACAGGGCTCGGTGTGTTGGCCACATTTTGTGCTTACAAATCGGCTAAAACTAATGCTAAATGAGTTTTGGGCGCAAAGTGTATAGGAAATTTAAAGTGATACTCATGCTGGTATGAGCGTAAGCAAGCAAGGAATTAATTTATTTTTTAGCATCTTTTCAGTTATCGGAGGTATTTATTTGGTAATAGTATTTGCCAGAAAAAAAGTGAATATGAAACTATAATAAAACTATATTATATATTAATTTACCTCAGAAACTCAGAAACTGTAAATAACATAAAAATTGTAAAATAAAAAGCAGAATAAAAAAACAACAATATACTAATATTTATTCCAACGATACATTGACTTTTTATCTTTAGCCTTCAACCATTAATATTTACATATATTTCAATTGTATAAAAGAAGGAGCATCCCTAAAGTGAAATTATAAATATATATTTTTCCCATTTTTTAATAGTTTATAACATATAAAACATTTAGGTATATGTAGCTCGGTGGGTAATTGCGGCTGGGCAAACACCGACTACATGATCCCACTTTTCAACTGGGAAATAGGGTTCAAAGTAGACATAGAAAAAGATAGCTGCCGTAAAGGTATGTTAGCTTCACGCAAAACTTTTAACATCTATACGGATGGCTCGAATATAGACTACGGAGTTAGTGCAGGAATATACTGTCCAGAGTTAGGTACAAGGCAGCCTTTTAAGTTGCCGGACCACTGCAGTATATATCAAGCTGAAGTCTTTGCTAGTGCGAAAGCCGTGGAACTGGCCTCCAATGCACCCGCAGGTTATTCTTGAGTCAACATCTACGAAGGCAGCCAAACAACAATCAAGGCAATAACCTCGTATAGCATATCGGCTAGAAGTATCTTGAGAAGCAGGGCAGCAGTGGAAGTGTTGCCAACTTCACTTTTACTGGGTGCCAGGCCACAACGGCATCGAAGGCAATGAAATAATGGACGAGATTACTAAGAATGGGGTACGGTTAACACTCGAAATCGTGATCAACATCAGGAAACCCAAGCACTGTCTATACGACGGTTTGGGCAGAAGTGTGGTAAAGAAGATCAAAACCCGATGGAACAAGCTATTTGGGTACAAAACAGCAAAAGTTATGTGCAAAGGGTAGATCGGAAGTGCACAAAACTCCTATTGGCAATGGATAGAATAGACTGAAGGAACATGATCGGAATACTATCTGATCACTGTCTGGTGGCGACACACACCTGCAGAATGGGGTTGACATATCGAGAAGTATGCAGGAAATGTTTAAAGCAAGGCATGAGGGAAACAATGGAGCATCTCTTGTACAATTGTCCCTCATTGGCAACAACATGCTGTAAACATCTGGGGTCCTCACGGTATGATACACTGGAGGATATATCGATAGTGAGTCCGCAGAGTCTGTTAAAATTCGCGTTAAGGGTAGGCATCCTAAAAGATGACTACTCTCTTGAACTTAGCAACTGAACTCCATCTAGTATCGCGAAGGGCCAAGACTGGTCTATGCGTGGCTTATTTACCTAACTTAGTGGATAACCTTATTTTAGCGCAGTCCAAGATCACGTCTAACATAACACATTTTTTCTTCCGGAAAACAGGAAATGCCTCATTTTATGTGGGGATTTTAAAGAGACTTGAACCAAATATCTTTTTTGCGATAAAAATAGATTAACTTTACAATATTTGAAATAAACGTACTTATTTTCTCCATAACACACATCTACGTATTTATTGTTTACATTTTTTTGAAATATTTAATGCCTATGAAACAAAGGTAGTATTTGAGTTTACTACATTGCCGTGTGTGTCAGCAACGTAGTAAACAGAATACCATGATACCTTTACTATGGTATTGTTACTACATGACTGTCTCAGATATTATGGAATCAGTCTCATTACTTAATTGTCATACCTCGTACCTTCGGAATCGACTATAACCAGCGTAGTTCTATATATTTATGATATTGTTTGATATTGTAAAGCAAAACTGGACACATTAGCAGAGTACCGATTATGTTATCACTACTATAAAATATTACCATTTAAACCAATTTGACTGACTGACAAAAACTATATTTTACGAATTTTATTACAAATCTTTATAAGCGCCTTCAAAATAATCCAATTTTCCATACACTTGTGTACTTGCTATTAGCCTTTGCTGGGATGGTCTTCGGTATCTTTAACAATTTAATTTTTTTCTTCTGTTTCAGTATAGCATTGCCTATTAAAAAAAAAATTAAGGTGACATTTACTCACTTATCACTATCCAAACACACACTACCACTAAACCGAATTTCTACAAAATAAGTCGACAAAATGTAATATTTCCATTCAAATAAATGTGTCTCGAGAAAATAATTAAATTAAGAATTAATAACACTGCAAATTACCATTCAGCTGTCTTTGTAAATGTTCTTTTAATCAAGCTACTTTAAAAAATATAAAAATCGTTTGAAAATTCCCTTAATGGAAGAAAGTGTGAATAGAAAAAAGAGAGCTTAATTAACTCCAAATTGCAAGTTTGGCAATCAGTAAAAGACACAATAACAAGCTAAATTTCTATAGCATGAGTAGTTTAAGTGCACCATAAAACTTTTAGAAGCTTCGCAGCTTTTAATAATGGGCTAAGCTGGTGGTATTGAAAGTTTACGATTGCTTTATTTACACAAAGAAGCCGGAAAGTATGAAAGTGGCTGCATATAAATTCCTAAAAATTATATAATATATAAAATGCATGGTAATAAAAGTACTCAAAAAAATTATTTAGACAAAAAATGGTAAATTATTAATTAAAATTGTGTATTAAAAAATATTCAAAAAAATTCAAAAACATCTACAATTCCTCCACCATCACCTAAAATGGAAAATAACGTAATATTACTTTTTATAAGTTTATAGTACATGCGAAAGAAAACGGTTTAATAGAAGCCACTAATATTGAAAAAAAATTGAGTTTTGGTTACAAAATGGTTCCGTATTTGTTATATCTGACAGCGGAAGCTGAGAATTTTATGCTATGTACATACATACATACTTGTATATCTGATATGATGTAGTGAATCGTAAGCATTAGAGAACTCAATTTCGATTTTTTTGATGATACGTTATTTTCCATTTTAGGTGATGAATTGCTTCAATATAACCTAATTACTTTCTTCAAATTTTTCAATTCTCTATCGAAAAGTTTCAAGTGTTTCCCAAGTTCAAGTATTCTAAAAGTCCTTTAAATTTCTGACTTAACTTTTGTTGTATATGCTAATGAACTGTAATATATTTTTATTATTTTATCAAAGGAAATCAGGAAAAAGCCACCGCGGCGTATACGTCACTTCGTAAATCATTGACTACTTACTATATGGAGAGCAGATGGAAGTGAAGCAAATACTCATATAATGGTCAGTAATAAACAATTTTTTATTGGCATTTACGTAAAATAGTGCAAAAATATTTATATATAAGTATAAGCATATGTATATATATGTTCAAATACATACATATATATGTTGTTAAACTCCTTTAAACCTTGTTGCTTGAGACAAGTTAATCAGTTTTCTTTAAAATTAAAAGAAACGAAGAAATATGATAGACACATTATACATATTTGTAAAATGAAGACTCGGCTATAATCGCGTAAGCGGTGACTACGCCAGTAAAGAAGAAGAAAATGAAGACAAAAACAACTTATGTTATTCCCAGTTATTTAGTCAAAAATATGCGGGGCAGCCATTTAGTACATTTCACATTAAGTATTCTTAGTTGAAGTTAACTACAGAAATGTATATTAAATTTTAAATTTCTTAAATCTCATATTTTCACAAGCTTTATCACTATTACCAGACAATTATATCAGTTTTAGCAACGTGAGTGACTTAACACGTGTTAGTGCAAAGCTTTATACTAATACAGCTGATAGTTGGGTTTTCTTACAAAAATTAGTGGGAATTTAAATTTTACGGAAAATATTTAATTTTATAATTTTTAAATTTAGTTTGGATAATTTTATCAATTTTATATACCCTTAACAGGGTATGTTAAGTTTGCTATAAAATTAATATGCACATACATATATGTTCAATTTTGACCTAACTACGCTATGCCCGCCTGTCTGTATATTGGAGAACTAGTCCCCAAATTTTTTAGTTATCGATCTGGAATTTTGCACAAGTTTTTTTCTGCTAAAATCTGCTCAGTTCTCGGAACTGCCGATATTGAACCACTATAGCATATAGCTGCAATACAAAATGAACGGTCAGAATCAAGTGCTTGCATGGAAAACCTTTCCCTTTTCATATTTCCAATCAAACTTCAATTTTTTTTTATATTTATACTAATAAATAAATAAAAACTATGTACCATTTTAGTAGACCACTTTTTGCCATTTTTCAGCTTCTAAAACTTTCATCCGCGTAAATCAAAATTTCCAGAATGGAAGCGAGCGAACCATTGTTGTGCTACACGAACTGATACAGCATCGCCTCCGTAAACTTCACAAATTTCATTGGTGGCTTGCGTGGCTTCTTCCCTTTTTTATACAAATATTTCAAAATATAGCGAATTTCTTCATTATTTTCACTCATTTTTGAACAGCTGAGACTTTTTTTCAATTTCTCTGAATCTTATTTTTTTTGTTTAAATGAAGCTTAAAGTCTCACCTTTCCAACACTATATGACACAATGTGATTGGCAGCACCTGAGATACACGACTGCAACGACATCTATTAAGAAAATACGAAAAGACTTTTTCAACTACCCAATATTTTTACGAAATTTGGCTTGGCTGTCTAAGGTAATCTCTGAAGAAATTGTTCAGACCGGATGGCTATAGCATATACCGTAGGCAGCTGAATTATAGAATTCTAAGGAATCTTTTGTATTTGTGAAGCGTATTATAGCTTAGGTTCATCGCTTATTCATCGTTGTTAGTATTAAGTAGGAGCAAGACAAAGAAGAAGAAGAGTTAGTGATAGAAATATGTGGTAAAATATTTAAAGCAGAAAAAAATTGTTTTTTTTTTTTAATTTCTTTCTCGAAAATGCTTTATCGACATTCCCAATATTTTCAATCTACTGTACTACAACCGTTTTCGAACAAAAGTAAACGCTTTTCCTTTTATTTTTTCAAAAAATAAAATTCTAATATCATTAGGGTTCTGGGATTTTTGTCTATCGGAATTTTATGTATTCTCAAGAAACACCTAATGACTCTTATGACCCTGCAAAAAGCATAAGCATGACCATAAATATAAATTTAGATTCGTTGAGAACTTAATTAATGATATGTAATCGTTTACGTACGTTTCTAGCTCAGCACATAATCATTTGTGAAAATTCAACAGAACATAGAAACCAAGAAATATTGGCGGCCATTAGGGCAATCGATCATAAATCACCGAATACTGGTAGAATTATTGTACGTTTGTTGATATTAACTGAGCACTTGCATAAATACATACCTACATAGATATGTAGATATTTGCACAGATACAAGACACGCCTACGGAAATCTTTGACAGCTACGGAACTACTTATACCGGCAACAGGGCAGCACGAACGCTTAATACGCGGCTACTGGTGGTTAATTATATGAATGAGTCGGTGGTACACATATGTATTTTGAGTTCTGTTCTTCGAATGCTACTCAAGTGTAACGAGGGTGAAGAGAGTGTGCAGAATAGTATGAAAACAAATGATCAGCGAAAAACAACTTCAGCGGGGAAAAAATAAATAAAATTGTTTAAAAGCATGCAAAAGTAATTAGAATGCAGCAGTAAATGCATAATAATATGCTATTTTGTTTTTAAATTTTTTTGTAATTATTTTTTTTGGTTAACAATTTTGCGTTTAAATTCTTTTATTTTCAAAGTTTTATTTTTTTTAATTTTTAAACTTTGCAAATATTTTTTCAAAATATAATTTATTTATATAGAATTTATTTCATTCTTTTTTTCAAAAGCTTAAGAATTCTTTTGTAAGTTATTTTTTCCGTCTAAAAATTTTTGCGAATATTGTTTAAATCCTTTTTTTCAAAATTTAAATTTTTTTTTTCAAATTTTAAATTTTTTTTTCAAAATTAAATTTTTTTAAAAAATTTAAAATTTTTTTTCGAAATTTCTTTAAAATTTTTGTATTTTTTTTTAATTATTATTTTTGAAAATTTAAGTTTTTTTTTAATTAAATTTATTTTTTTTTAATTTCTTCCACTTTTTGTAAAAGTGATATACCGCTTTAACAAAAACACAAAAAATTTGAAATCACACTCACCGCGATGGGCAGTTGTAGTTGTTTCTGGATTATTAGCGGCGGTTAGAGGCAAGAAGAATAGCAACTTCTGACAAAACTTGAAAAACTCGGCGAAATGCATTTTAGATCCAAAAACACTTAGAATACAATACAACAAGAAGAAGCACTTATTTGATATTTGGATAATAACTTTGAACTTCCGTTACTTTTGAGCCAGCCGAGTGCTTTGTTGGCGTTGCAAATGCCGTTAGTATCGTAATAGGTTTTACAGACACTACTAACCTGCCAGCTATCAAGCCATTGTCTTTTATACGTCGAGTTGAAAAGGCCTGCGCAGTCAGCTGTTGTAATTCATTTGGAAAATTGTACATTTGTCATTTTGCATTGCCGTCTTTGGCGAAGCAACAGATAAGAAGAGCTTAACGATATATTCACTCAAAATCCAATTATTTGTTTAAGAGCTGTCATTAAAACATTTCTGCGAAATAAATCTATTTTTTATGTCTCCAGACACCTGGAGCCAGTTCTTAAAATAAATATAAATATTAACTTTAAGTTTAGGAAGCCTTAATAGCGGAAAGTTTAGAAAGCCTCAATAAAAATTAAAGTTGACTGCTGACAATAAAGTAAGGAAACTAAGATCTTCGATTCCAGCTCAGAAAGTTACTAGAAAGATAATTTTTTACCATTGCAACATTTATATTGCAAACGACTGGAAAAAATTTTATACAGATTTTAAAATCAAAAAAGTATTTCCAAAATATCGAGTAATAATTTATAATTTTAATGAAAAATATAGTAGTAATTTCGAAAATTAATGTGTATTTATTCACACCCCCTCGTAAGTGAGTGGAGTTTAAAAGTAGGTGGTGGCGCCGTTAAAAAAATATGTTTTACATATATAAGCGGGCTTATTTTAAGCATAAATATTATGAGGGCATTATTGCAGAATAAATTAGTAAAAAAAATATTTTATTTATGTTAATTTTCTCTACAACCTCGAACAGCTTTAGCTTAGTTAAAAGCTTTTAACATATAAATAAAATAATGAAATAACATTTACCTACCATGTGATCACAAATGACCAGGATTATCAAAAATAAATCAGGATCACATATTTTAATACAGATCCTTATTATCACGCTCAAAATAGGCTTTAAGGATCCTGAACCAACCAATGAATCAATACAAGTATGCCAACGATTAATTCAATTTTCCATATATTTGTTATGAACCTCGGCTATGAGGACCTTCAGTGCTTTGAGTGAATTTTGGTTTTTTTTTTTGCTTTTGGCTAATTTATGGTGCGCCATTTTCGGGATTATTGGACAGATTCGACGTCATTTTCATAAATCCACGTTTTGCCACCAGTAGGAACGCTTTTGATGAATGTAGGATCGTCAGCTACTTCTAGTCGCGATACTCAAAAACGATTTATGTATTTTGATACGAGTCTAACATGGATACGTCTCATACTCGAAGCATTAACCAAATAATTTAGTCGATGCAGAAGAGATGTTAAGAATCTCTCTTATTTTTCTTATGCCAGCGCGATGATTTTCAAGCAGTGACTCTTTAACTTTTTCGATATTATCGTCTTTAACAAAGGTCTATGGACAACTCTTACCAGGCTAGTTTAGTGCCACTTAAATGCTTGTGGTCGTGATAGACTCTGCAAAAAACTGCTTGAACTTTTTCAACTGGACGGTGACTGTATGAGTTGGCCTGCAGACGAAGTACTCCTTTGTAAGTGGCTTGTAAATTTTGTACAAATAATATGAATAGCGAAGAAAATGATCCCAGTGGGCCTTCAAAAGATTATATAACACAAAAAAAATCTCCAAGAATGCACAAAATGATATTGAATGACCATCAAATGGGCTTGATCGAAAGCATAATCCAGCATGATAGCGTGAAAAACATAGGAAATACAAAATTCTTATAACCAGCATTAGCTTATCAGAACATCATACAATTTAGATGCATTTGTATTAAACATATTGGTTAATCGATGATTTGAATGGCTGGCGTCAACAAATCTCTTCTAAGCATAGCCGGTAAGTATTGAATTTGAACACTGAAATATTGTTAAAAACGTAAAATTAGTTATCAAAAATGATATTTTTTAAATTTAAAAAATGGGACCATGGACGTGGCACCAACTATTTTAAGAGCAATTGTATATTACACAAATCACTTAAGCTATCGTAAACAATTTAGACCAAATATAATAACAAATATATAGCACTCGCCAGGATGAAACGGAATCGCTGATTTCACTTCACAATAATTAGAAGATGATTGATGCACAAATGAAAACTAAAGAACTGAAACTCTTCGGCTAGGAACATTCGTAATTCCAATTATGTACATCCTCGATCCTATAATCTGCTCAGAGTTGCCATTAAAATGTTTTGAAACCTGTTCTTATCTTCCTCTATCTTCCTCTATCTTACGAAATGTTGCCAGGCGTTCGGTCAAATGTCCCGAAAAATACCTTTTAATATTTATGGATACCTCTTTATTTCTGTACCATCTCTTGACATTGTTATGTTAGGTAGTCGAAAAAGTCTTTTCGTATTTCGTCAATAGATATCGTTGCAGTCGTTCAGTGCTACCAATCACACTATCTCATACCATATATGGTTGGAAAGGTGAGATTTTAAGTATTACAAGTATAACGAAAATAAATTCGGAGAAGTTGAGAAAGAGATACAGCAGCAGGAATGAGTGAAAATAATGAAGAAATATATTTTTTATGTTATATCTCGAAATTTTTTATAAAAAAGGGAAGAATGCCACGCAAGCCACCAAAGAAATCTGTGATGTTTAGGGAGTCAGTTCGTGGAGCACAACAATGATTCGCTCGCTTCTGTTCTGGAAATTTCGATGTGAAAGATGCACCTCGCTCTGGTCGGTTGAAAAATCATTTAAAAAAGGTTGGCCACAAAAACAAGCTCAATGTTTGGGTACCACATGAAATGTCTGTACAAAATTTAATGGAGCGAATTAACATCTGCGATTCTTTGCTGAAACGAAATGAAATCGAACCATTTCTAAAGCGTAAAGTGGATCAAATATGATAATAATGTCCGAAAAATATTATGGTCCAAGCATGGTGAAACTCAACAAATGGTCGCAAAGCCAGGATTGACACCTCAAAAGATTATGTTGAGTGTTTGGTGGGAATGGGAAGAAATCATCCACTATGAGCTGCTCCAGCCTGGTCGAACGATTGATTATACATTTTACTGTCAACAATTGATGAAATTGAACCAAGCAATTGAAAAAAAAACCGCCAGAACTGATCAACAGAAAGGGCTTCGTCTTTCATCAGGACAACGCTAGACCACACACACGGCAAAAACTGTGAGAACTTGGCTGGTAAGTTTTGATGCATCCACCATATAGTTCTGACCTTGCACTATCGGACTACCATTTGTTTCGGTTAATGCAGAACTACCTTAATGGAGTAAAATTGGCTTCAAGAGAAGTTTATGAAAATTACTTGTCGCATTTTCACACCGATGGAATAATGTCTCTGGCGGAAAAATGGCAAAAAGTGGTCGACCAAAATGGTACTTATTTGGTTCTTTAAAGTTCATTATAAATTAAAAAAATAAGTTGAAGTTTGATTAGAAATACGAAAAGACTTTTTCGACTACCCAATATATACTTTGTTTAGAACATAAAAAATAAATTTCAAAATTTAAACTTTCCTTCTCCATCTGATCTTTCTAACGCGGTGAATGTCTTCCTCTTCCTCTGCTTCCACCGGTACTGAATCGAGAGCCTTCAAAGCTGAAGTGTTCTCATCGGGATAACATAACCTAGCCAATGCAGCCCGTGTCTCTTACTTCGCTATACTATTTCAATGTCGTCATATAACTCGTGCAGCTCATCGTTCCATCGACTGCGGTACTCGCCTTGCAACGCGTAAAGGAACATTAATCCTCTGCAATACGCTTCTCTCGAACAATCCTATGGCCCGCTCATTAGATATCATTGTCCATGCCTCTGTGCCAGAGTTTTAGAGTTTGTCATCGGGAGAGGACTTTACTTTTCAATAGGATTTCAAGGCATATATACTCGTAATTCACATATTAATATTGTCAGAGCATAACAGCTAAACGTGAATTCGAGAACGCCTGCGGTGTACGCTTATTGGGTCGGTTTTAACACCACAAATGCAATCACAATGGCTTCAGCTTTGATGCATTAAATGCAGAAGTAACAATAATTAACAATAGTTAGTGTAAAGCAATAGAGTGCCAGCAATAAATTGTCAATATTTCAGCTGAATAACAACTGGACTTTAGCGTTTTCGTCTTCGTCTACTTGGCAAACGAAAATTGTGTTTGTCTCCCGAAAACCGTAGCAGCTGACTGACAACCTGTTACGTGATGACCCTCAAACTGGTAAGAACACGTGCTAATATGCAGCAGATGACGGTTTCTGCGCCAACCAAGCCATTCGCAGCAGCAACGAAGTTATGCGAACATCAGTTGCCAACCGAAACCGGCTAATTAGTACGAGATTTATACAACAGGCGGCGAATGTCAAAGAAAGTCGCAAGCAATGACATCAGTCTAACTGCTGCAGCAGAAGAAAGTTAGTCATATAAGCAGAAGAAAATGGTTTCTGATGGTCTGCGATCCATTCGCTTTTACGGTGGGGTGAAGTTACCTCATGTGTAACATGAGACATGTGATGTAAATGCCAGTAGCGCGTGCGCAACAGTAAAACAAACTTACAAGCTTATGAAGGCTTCCACACCCTCCCACACACACATATGTGTATCTATGAAGCGGTGTGCATGCGCACAAATCAACAAATATCAGATTTGTATGAATATTCAGCAAATAAAGAAGACGTTCCAGACACAACTTCTGGTTCTGGTGAGACAACTTAAATTTCGAAATGGCATTAGAACTTTTATTTATTAAATGTGTTCTTTTTAAAGATGACCTGTTTGCGCTCGCATACAAACATCTGCAGCTAGTTTATGTACGTACATATGTATGTACAAATATGTGTTATACATATATACATTTAATATAGTGTATTTCACTGTTACTGCGAGCTGCAGGTTTTTTTGTGCTAGTCGGTGCTAATTTATGCAAATAAAGAAATTATTCGTTGCATAAAAACGTCTGCATGACTAAAAATATATACGCACACACATACATGAGCATACATACTGACGTGTTTCCTTGGCACTACTGTGCTACATTTATCTGTTTGTGCTCCGAAAAAAAACAAGAACACTATAAGTTTAGAATTCTTGCACAAGTTTCTTTGCAATTCAAGTTACCAATTCGAGATTTTTATAATCCCCATTTGCATTAACGCTTCCCGCTTCTATATCCCCCACAACTAATAAGCTCGTATGTGGATTTGTATATAGCAGATATGATCATCAGTTGTGCGTATGTTTATATAAATATGTATATAGGTGTGTCTATGCTAACATATGCAGTTATATATGCACATAAGTATGTTATTGTTTATGCGCACTTCATCGCTGACCTTCAAACTAATGGAATAGTCAACAGTCTTTAGTTGGGACCAGTCTTGTTGAAGCGTAACCAACAATTTAAGATTCTCTCAATGGTTAAACTTGTATATATATAGTAAATCAGTTGTTTGTGCCATTAGCGGCGAAATTTCGGCAATAAATCTACGTTTGTACCCAAATCCATATACTAAAAATAACAAAAATATTAAGAACTCCATTAACACACATTTTTTGTTTAGTTAAAATCATTCAATTACTGGTTATTGATCCCAAAATGCATAGCTGTTATCTTACCTATATATTCGATTTCTCGAATTTCAAAGAATAATTCTTTAATTAAATAGCTTTTTGTTAACAAATAATCAATAAAAAGCAAGACTATCTCGTATTTAGGTCATTAAAACCATAATAAAACAAATTTGGGGTATTCACGAAGTTACATAAAAAGCTGGTGAATCTGTAATTATGTAATTATTTCTGCAGCATTGTTTACTATTTCAACTATTATTAATATTAAAATATTTTTTTTAGCCTAGGATGAAGCCATGTGTTGAAGTTCACGCAAGTTAGAAAAGTTCTCTGAGTGCCATTCACTTGGGAGTGCCATTTTCTTTTACATATGACTCAAGCAACTCACGACTTTCGGTCTTAGACCCAAGTATCCTCTGGATAGGCTAACACCACCGCCGTTCAAGAAATGCGTTCGACGGGACAAGGACTGAAGCGAGTAGGTCCGTGTGGCATTTACTACAGTGGCCATATAAAGGAGCGCAAATTTCGTGTGGGGTTCGTGGTAGGTGAGACCTAAAATTCACCCCAGTGGATGAACGTTGAGCCACAATCCGCATCAAAGCAAAGTTCTTCAACATATCGCTGGTTTGAACCAACGCCCCGAAGGAGAAGAAGGGCGATGTGACCAAAGATGCTTTCTATGAGCGCAATGAGAGCTGCCCCTGCCACGATGTCAAAATCGTGTCTGGTGACTTAAACGCCAGGATGGGCAAAGAAGGTATCTTTGACACAACGGTCGGGAAATTCAGCATCAGCATGAGGAAACATCCATAAATGGGTTGAGGCTGATCTACTTCGCCGAGGCCCTAAATATGGTTATCTGCAGTACTAGAATCCAGCATAAGAAAGCTAATCAATCTACCTGGCTGACTGCGGTTCGAAAAGTCACCAACCAGGTTGATCATGTTGTGATTGACAGAAGACTCGTTTCCTGTGTTTTAGACGTGCGTACGCTCCGAGGTCCTAACATTGACACGGACCACTATCTTGTTGCAGGCAAAATACGCACCCGTCTCTGTGCAGCAAAAAACAAACGCAACAAACTCAAGGAAGGTTCGACGTCGAAAAAATGCATTCACAACAGGCAGCTTAACGGAATTGTACTCGGCTTGCACTCCTGCTCTCTGAAAGCACTCGTCAACAACTCGGTATAAGGGAACTGTGGTATGGTATGTACAGCTTTTCATGTGCATTGGTTTTCGAAAAATGCAAAAGAACATCTGGTACAATGTGGAATACAGTGGAGAGAAAACAGACTGCCTACCTATATACTGAGAGTTTGAGAGTTGAAGAGGGAAGCATGCAGACAAAAAAGCGAGTGGCCGAAATGCATGGGTACGAAGAGCATGACAAGTTGGCCGATAGCTCGAAAATTCTACGAAAAGTTGAGGCAACTAACAAAAGGTTTTAAGACAGAGCATTCTCTTGTAGAGCCCCCAAAGGTGATCTAGTGGCTGATGCCTAGAGCTTACTGAAATTATGGAGGGAACATTTCTCCAACCTGCCGAATGGCAGTGAAAGCATAACACCAAGAGATGGTGAACCCATTCGACAGCGAAGCACTAAACAACATTCTTCAATGAAGTAATACAGAAAATTTTGTGAATGCCCTGATTGAATCTTAAACAGAAAGAAAATAAAAGGTTTTATACTAAAAGTAGATATAATGGTTCATTGCTTAACATGTTTTACAATAGTTTTTGTTGAAATTTTTCCATTAAGAGGTTTTTATGATAGTAAGCTCCTTTTGTCATATCAGCTATAATTATTCAAAAATATGGGGATAAATAATTTTAGTTAAAATTTTAATAAAAGGCTCAAAGAAAACCCCGCGACAGCTTTCATTTTTATGTTTTTACTTTGTGAATTAAAATATAAAGTGCATAATATTATACTTTTTTTATAAAATATCAAAAAGCACAAGTGTGCCAATTGAAGGCTTTTATTGCTAAAAAAATTTATTGCATTCATTTCGAAGATGTTTTTACCACCACTTAAAACAATGAATAATAATTTTCTGTAGGTAAAGTTTTGTAAAGAAATGTGTTTATAATAATTATTTTTTTATTTTAAAATTATTGTTAAATAAAATATATTCATATATTTTTTTATATTATTTTTCAATAATAAAAAAGTATTATTTTAGTATGCTTTATTCATGACAGTTTCTTTTTCAATAAAGTACTGAAGTTGTAAGAAAAGGTGGCAATATCTATATACTATATATGACAATTAAGAAAGGGCTAAGTTCGGTAGCAACCGAACATTGTAGCAAAAGATTGCAAGAGTATAAAAATTATGTATGTGTCATGTTTCTACGGGCTTAACTCCTAAACTACTGAAACGATTATAGTAATATTTAGCACACTGTGTTCAGTTTGATTCAACAAAAAAGACATATTAGTTTATATCTCATTTATGTTAAAAGTAAAACATTAGAAAAGGATTCTCTTTGAATGTCTATTATATATATATCTCCGATTAACTAATAAGTTCGCAATTGGAACTTTGATCCACATACTGGAAAGTGAAAGAATCAGATGGAATTGAAAAATCATAGGAATGTTAAGATTATTTTATATATTAAATTTGGTCATTAACGCTCGAGCAGGTTCTGAGATGTGGGTTTTTACTGAAATGTGGGCGGTGGCACGCCCATCATCTAATTTTGAAGCCATCTAAAGTCCTCTTGTAGCATACTATTTTATTTTCTATATTATTTATGGATTTATCGCACTTTTAGTAGCCCTTAAGGAAACTGTAATATGGGGAGGGAGCTGGGTTATCATCCGATTTCATCCAGTTTTACAGCATTGGTTAAGAACCCAAAAGGGATTTGTTTTGAGGAAATTTGGATACTGTATTATAAGTAGCTTAGGAAATATGTACATTAAACCTTTTAGCTTGACTCTTGCCTCTGCGATCCCACGTGCCAAATTACAGTTATGACACTTTATAAATGTTCGTTAATAGCGTTTTCTAGACGTGGCTGTGGTCCAACTACGCCAATTTATATTATATTATGAAAATAATCTTAAAAAGTTTTATTATCTATAAATATACATAAATATTATAAAAAACTACTTGTCGATTGTTTGTTCGCAGTAAATTCCTGAGCGCTGAACCTATTATAAAAAGTTTTAGTGCACTTGTACTAACTCAAATGATAAGAAATGTTATATAATATTATGAAGGCGCGAAATTATTTTATTGACAATTATTTGTTTATTATATGACAAAAGGTAGTCTAACAGATGACGATGTGAGGTAATTACCTCCGAGGATAAAGTAGTTTGCGCTCTTTTAAAAGTTAAGTTACGAGTATGTCATATAAGTATATATTGCAAGAGATTAAGTAATTGCGGAATAGATTTAATATTACAAAAGACTTCAATCAAACTTTGAGATGAGTAAACATTTGCCTAGAGAAATGCAAGATTTTAACTTGAAAATTGAAACGATAAACTTATAGTATTGCAGTCAGACTTTTGTCTGATTTTTTCAAACAGATCTTAACAGAAATCACGTTTGGTTAAGAAAAAGATTACCGGAAATCATTTTAACTGGTAAGTTCAATGGAGAATTGTTGCTCTTACATTCCTTTTCAATGAATCTACCTTACCCTTCCAAAGGCTACAGCTTTCGATTAATTCGACTTTCACCATGCTTTATAGACAAATATGTATAATTTCGGTTTAGATTTTAAAAATCATTTTTTGCTTTAGATAAAGTTTTTTATGAATCCTTTACAAATCTCAACTCAAGTTGATTCCTTTGAATTCTTATACCAGCAAGAAACAATAAGGTTTTTATATTTATTCGTTAATAATATTTTCACGGAATCGAATAGTTTATAGCATTTTAAAATAGTAAGACTTTGTTCATAATTTTAAAATTCTTAATTGATTCTACAAAACCTATGTCGGCCCCCTCAAAGTAATCTCCCTTGACAAAAATTTATTTTATTGTGCCAACGCTTTTTCCAATCCTCGAAACATACATATATATGTTAAAGTCAATTTCGGGAATAGCCTTCAATGTGCGTAGCGATTCACGTTTAATGCCTTGAATTGACTAAAAACGGTTTCCCCGGAACGGTCGTTCAAGTTTGCTGAAAAGCCAAAAGTCACACGGAGTAAAGTCAGGGGAATAGGATGGTTGCGACATGATGTTGGTCGAAAATTTTGCGAAAAACTCACGAAGAATCAATGCGGAGGCGACGGTGCATTATGGTGCTGTACAGCCAAGAGTTGTACGCAATAATTTGGGCCTATTTTAACGAATAGCTTCGCGCAAACAATGTATAACACTTAAATAGTATTTTTTTTTGGCAAGAAAGCTGTCAACATCTTTTTTACTTATTTTAACGTGGTTTTTCGGCTTCGGCTCACCTTTGCCACGATATTCGGCCGATTAATCGCCTGTATCCAAGTCGTAAGCATAGTTTCAAGACTCATCACCAGTAATAATACGTTTCTTGACATCCTGGTGGGCGGAAAGCACGGTTTCACAGCCGTTAACGCGGCATGCGGCGCTGCTTTCACTTTTCTTAGGTGCAAAAGATCTTTCAAAATGGTTTTTAATGATCCTTCTGATATTCCAACGATACCAGTAAGATCTCGTCGATTCTCAAGCACCAATTCCTTTATTTTACTGTCGTGTTGTTCATCAGTTGATGTTGTAGGCCGTCCTGGACGTGGTTCGTCGTCATTTAATGTCAGTAAATCTTTCAAAACCGCAATATATTATTTTACAAAGTTTCACGGGAACAGAAGTTTGTAAGAACTTCGATGCCACCTAGATATGTTTTTAAGGTACAGTTCAATTGTGTTATTGGATGCAACAGGAATCCTTTGGTCGACCAAGTACTAAGGCGAGTCGCGCAGTAATAATTTTTCTTTTAAAATTTTTCACACATATTGAAAATTTCTTCTTAAAATAATATATCAAAATACGCTCTCTCTGTTTATCTGCAAGAGGTGGAAAGAGCCACTTATACGAGCTTTGTTGAATAGTCTTCTGTTCGAAAATCTGATCTCCGTTAGCTACGTTGCCCACCAAAGAGGTTTCCCTTTACATTTCTGAGTTTTGAAAGGCAGAAGCTTTCAAGAGTAGTTCTATTCACAGAGCTGAAAACCTCGACAAGCTCATCAATCGCACCCGCAGATAAGATCGATTCCATGTAGGTTTGGGTTGGAAAAGTTGATCGAACCTTCCTGCATTACAGATGTCAGTTGATATTTCTGAAGTTTCTATATATTCTGCACTTCGGGCGCAAAGCGTCCAAGCTGAAACTGAATTCAACTTAGAAAATACCAGAAATGTACGTATATTTGCTTCTTAGCAATACATATTTTGAAAGTACAACCGGCTTGAACATCCCTTGAAGAAATACAGACTGGGTTCTAGTTAGCCGAGATCAATTGGAAATCCATTAATTACCCTCTAGTTAATAAAACAAAGTTTTTGTGAGGTAAAATATATGTGCACTTACATAAGTATATTTATTACAATAAAAATCGGTTTCAAAACTAAATAATTAAAACTAAATTAAATAAATTAG
Source organism: Bactrocera dorsalis (assembly GCF_023373825.1). Classification (NCBI taxonomy): domain Eukaryota; kingdom Metazoa; phylum Arthropoda; class Insecta; order Diptera; family Tephritidae; genus Bactrocera; species Bactrocera dorsalis. Next base: position 37,720,233 of record NC_064304.1, on the reverse strand, counting down.
ATTCGGCTTTAGTCTTTAACAATGGATGCCATTGTAGTGGTCAGTTCAGTAAAGCACGCTAAATACCGCCTTTACGCCGATAAACCTGGCGTCTATTCAATGCTTGCAATGGCCGATAGTTGTTCCATAACGGTGCACCATTGGTCTGTCTCAATTCGAAGAATCTTTGGATCTATACAAAAGCGGGGGCATTAAGAAAAAAATGATTAAGCATTATGTACGGTTGTTTACCATTTCACGTGATATCAAAAGCGGCCTGGGGAAAACGTGCCAAGTAACCGCTTCCGAACAGGGCGGTGTGGTCAGTGAGCCTGAAAATGTTTAGTTTCAAATTATCTTTAAAATATAAATATATGCATGTATGTGTCAGGCACCTCTGTAGGCGAAAAAGTTTCTGGTATCCACATCGCCCAAAAAGTGATTCAAGCTTAGTTGATTAATAATAGTCGTATTTGTATTGGCCGCCCGCACTCTGGGTAATGAATTGAAAACTATATTCAGGCCCGGGTAATAAGTTTGCGGAATCTACGAAGCACAGACATTTATTATGTGTAAAAAACAACATTTCCAGCTATACGCCACACTTACGTCCACAATATTAATCATAACGGCCAACACAGCCAAACCGTCTGGATGTTGCATTGCTTCCTGTGCGTTGCCATATTTCATATTTTTATGCACAATGTGGATTTCCACATCGTAACGGTAACCGTTGACGGTGTGCTCCGAACCCCTAGCACCACCTGGCGCACCCCAATGAAAATGCACCGACTGCGCTTCGTAAACGCCATCCAACAGGCCGCCTGTGATAGTTGGCCGCGGTCCACGTACAGTCTCCGGCAGTACTATATCAGCTGTTGAGTACGACAGAATGTTATTCAATCAGTCGTGCAATTGTTGTTGCTATAAAGACATTTGCATGTATGTGAATTACCTGTATGACCGTTATTGACGAGCGTGAGTCGGCCAGCGAACGGCTGCGCATAGTTTCTGAACTTCAAAGCCGGCTTAAGCGATCCGATAGACTGTAAGTGAACATAAACAAAAAGTATGAGAAATGAGATATACTCGTAAATATAAAATTATAAAAAAAATTGAAGCATTTCATATCGTCACGTAATTTATCAGTAATTAGAATTAATATGTCATCGCAAAACTGCTAACACGTAAATATATTAATTATGCAATTTGCTAATTTGACAATTAAGAAACGAACACACACACTTCATTAAATATACTAGATCTATGATGCACTAAAGTTTTCATTTGGTTGTGTTTGAAATTGAGTTATTTTCTTTAGCAAAAATGACAGATTTATGCAAATGTTATGACATGGAATTAATTATGTCATACGCGATGACAATAAAAATAATAGTCTGTATAGATGATATGATGGTATAAATTATTTGATTTAATTATGAAAAATATCTAATTATTATTTCAGAGGCTCCTCCCCTTAAAGATAATAATGAAATTAATCTTGAGGGTTAGATACTGCTATATAAAACAAATTATGACCTACGTATAGTTTAATGATAGACATTTTGTTACATTGATATCACTTCGCAGTGCTTAGTTGTTCACGCGTCTAGAAATAATGTCTTGTTCCCTGTCATCTAGTTAAGATTCAGCAATTTTTTTCTATTTTTGAGTTGGAGAATAGATAGGAGAAAATAGATCTCATGCAGATTTTTTCTACTATTATTAAAACGTCAATAATGTAACCCAAAGCGCCAGTAAAGAAGAAAACGTTAAAAATTTGAACTATGTCTGTATTTGGGCTTGTCTCGAAATTCTAGTCTAGTGCTATAATATTTACTCAGTTTGAATTGATATTATAGACTTTGAATGGGATTATTTTTAATGAAAAGACATTTAAAGTTCAAGCGACAAATATCACCAGTGTTTACGTTAGTTTAGTTACAAAAACTACAATGTTTGACCAGAGACTTAAATCTGGTACCATGTTGAGTAGTTAGCTCTTGGAGTTCGCTCCAATCTGCTCATTGGCTTTGGCCTTTTGGGGAGATATGTGGTGGATGTGGTTTAAACCTAAAGGCAGGTAGAATTGAAAATGCTATTCAGTGTGGAGTCGCACTGTGGCCGTGTGCCAGGTTCATAGCACGTCAGAGGTTTTAGATCGGCCTCGAACACGGTCAAGGCATTAAAGGTGTACCTTCCAACCGACCAATTGGAGCCAAACAGTTGTTTTAATTTATGTGCTTTTAAGCACCGTGAGGTTAGATCATCGACGGCAGATGCTCACGTAAATCACAATGATTGTTGTCCTTTTTATAGAGTTTTCTGAAGGCACAGATTATTGGAAATGTTTCAATTGAAGTCATCGGTAGATTCAATCGGTTCTATAGAATAACTTAATTAAATGTTTGACAGATCAGATCAATATTAATCGGCCGAAGCCGTAATGCTAACCTTTTCTCAATTCGCCAAAACTTGACTTGGCGAACAGAACAAGCAACCTGCATAAATACAGAAACTGTATACGAAACTGTATCGTAAATGGAGTAGGTCGCCAAAACAGAATTAAAAAAACATTTCCAACAAGCTATGACTGTTTTCGACACGCCAAAGGTTTTGAAGAGCGAATAGAACAAAAAATTAAAGTATTAAATAACTTTGCTGTCAACGTTTTGATAAGAGAGCAGAACACAATCATAGCGAGTAGAGAACTGACGAATCGAGGACGACGTGTATTACTTGTGAAAGCTCGTGGCTAATTTCTACAGTTTTCAAATTAATATATATAAGTACTTGGGAAACCATAAAATAAATTCAGGTAACTCCAGATTAATGATGAAACTTTGATAATTCGAGTACTCGGAGTTTCTTAAGTTTTGGTATTCGGATTATTCAAAATTATTCGATTCGCCACATTATCCAATGGGGAATGTGGAAAATTGAACAATAATACAAAGAGTCAACCAAAAAAAAAAAAGTCGTAGTAATCTAGAAGACTTATACAAATGTAAAGCAGACTTACTTTTGAGTTAAGCTGATGTTTCTTAAGGGTTATGTACAGAGAATTTTTGAAAAATCGATGTTTTTTATTATATTTTTTTAATGTAATTTACGAACACGCACAAAAAAGGCGTGCTTGGAAGTGCATTCTAAACTTTAAACGCATTTTTCTCAAAATGGTGTTTTCAAAGTCGAAAACAGCTAAACCGATTAGTCTCAAATTTTAACACGAGTTTCTTAAATATATAAAATAAATACTTTTTGTAAACACTTTAAGGCCGAAATTTTAGTCGAAAACCTCTTTTGTTTTTTGAGAAACCGCCATTTTGTCAAAAAATTTTATTTTGCTTTTTATTTTCCTTAGATTAATTACTAGATTTAACATTACTTTAACGAAATCTGTTCGGTTTTTTAATATGAGAGGATCCAATTCAGACATATAGTGAACGCCGCAAGAGTATTTTTTTGAGAGGAGCTCCGGGAGATCAGCTATAGTTCCTTTCCCAATAAATATTTTTACTATATTAAGTCTTAAAATACAGTTAAAAGATACCATAATGTGTGTATAAATTTTTGGATTAATAAATTGAAAGCTTTTCTCTGAAAAAACTCTTGAATATTCGCTTTTTTCGGCCTGTATAAATCCCCTTAAATTGTGGTTTACTAACAACAAAGTTCTAGTTGTGGTATATTTGAATATATGGTACATACAATGAAGCTTAAGAATCAGCTACAAAAATATGCAATACCCAAAACTTACCGTATAATGATCCAAATTGATCGGCGACTGTTGCGATCCACCACAAGTTGGATAATCTGCGATCCATCTATTTGTATCACGGTAATCCCACTGTGGCGCACTCTGATCCGCTATTTGGCGGGCTAAACAATGCAATGCAATGGAAAAGAAGAAACAACATGTGCATAAATAATAAATAAAACTTGTTTAACAATAATTACTTAAAAAAAGCAAAAGTAGTTTGCCAAAAAATTTGCAATAAAAAAGTGGAAATAAATTAAGCGTGACCTAAGATAACAGCTGCGAGTTTGACGTTTAACTCTGTTTATATTAATGCAAATATACATATGTATGTATGTGTGAGTTGGAACATCTTCAAACATTTACTTATGCATTTCTAATGAGACGTAACGCTCTGTTGTAGATCACTAATGCGAGTGCGAGTTGCTGTCGCATGAAATGGAAAGTGAACCATATATGTATGTACATATGTTACTACCTACCTATGGTACATTAAATATATACTCGTATATGAATGTATATGAATGTGTGTCAAGAAAGAAGATCGCTCCAAAAATGTAAATTATGTTATGTTCAACGACATATCAACATACATATTTACATATTAATGTTTATATATCCATATTCATGTATGTACATATATATATATGTATAATTTATGCGCACATTTTTCTGGAAGAATTATGATTTTTATTCTTTTGAGATTTATTTGTGGTTTTGACTTCAATTTTGCACAATTCCAAGCTGATTTCAATATAATTTTGGCTCATTTTGCATGCCGTTATACGCAAGTGTACATATGTATATGCATATTTGTTGTTAATATTTATAGAATTTGTGACTATGGAGCAATACTTAGTTGTGCTTAGTCACCCAGTGCCGCTATTTTCTCCAAGAAATCTGTTTCAATTCCGAATCTTGGAAAAAGTGTGGCACGCGCTCTTATTCCAAAAAATGTTGCATGATTAAGTGGAAATTAAATAAGGTTATTTACTATAATATTTCAAAATATATAACCACAGTTATTTACTGTAATATTATGAACACTTGTACGTAAATACAGTTATTTATTATACATTAAGAGCCATAGATGCCAACATTTAAAAAAGCCTCTTCATTTTAACAGAAACAACAACAGAATAAACTAAATATGCAAATATTTATCTTTACCGATTTTATTTGTTGCGATTTTTTATATAAATTGTGACAAAAAAGCACCCGGAAATTGTTATTTTCTATCAAATTTCGTATTTCTAAACAAATTTTGAATCGTTGCTAGTGTTGGAAAAGGTTTACGGTGATTCAGTTTTATCATAAACAAAAGCCTACGAGTGGTACAAATTATTCAAAGACGGTCGAGAGATCGTTGAAGACATGCTTTGTTCTGGACGACCTTCGATCTCTTCAACTGATGAAAATATGAAAAAAATTAAAGATATGGTGGGTGAAAATCGTCAAGCAAGTGTTAGAGATATGGCTAGAGAGCTTGATATCTCTCGCGAGTCCGTTCGAGTGATTTTGGTGTATATTTTGGGTATGAAACGCGTTATTGCACGATTCGTCCCGATAGAGGGAAATTCTTTTGAAAAAGACATACGGTACCGTGGACATGCTTGATCGTGCGAATTCCGATCCCACATTCATGGAGAGCATTACAATTGTCGATGAGGCAGGGGTTTGTGAGTTTGACATGCAAACAAGTCAAGAAACATCGAAATGGAGGGCAAAACGAGTCGAAGCAAAAAAAAAAAAAAAACACGCCAAAGTCGCTCAAATATCATTGTGATGCTCATTGTTTTTTCGATGTTCGTGGTTTGGTGCATCATGAATTTGTTTCGGAGGGACAGACGGTCAATAAGAAGTTCTATTTGGCTGTATTGAGGCGTTTGCTTGAGAACATGCGTCGAAAACGCCGGGATTGTGGAAGAACAATTCATGGATTTTATACGATGATAATGCACCATCGCATCGAGCCACGATTGTGACCAAATTTAAAGCCAAAAATGCAATGAATACCATCGATCAACCACCATATTCACCAGATTTGGCTCCGTGTGATGTTTTCTTCTTCCCCAAACTGAAATTGCTGCTCCGTGGAACCCTGGATCCGTTTTCAGTCGATCGAAGATATAAAACAAAACTCACTGAAGGAGCTGAAGGCCATCCATGAAAGTGTTTATGAAAGATGTAATTCGAGGACTGGAAAAATCGTTGGCATAAGTGTATTACATCTGGGGGTGATTACTTTGAAAGCAACAAAATAAATATTAATGAATTATTAAATATTTTGCGTTTTATTTACAATTTCCGGGTGCTTTTCTATCACAATGTAATATGATGACACTTAAGTTATTTTGGCAGTAGTTTCAACTATATACTTAAACAAGTTTTAATAGTTGCGAATATATTTGCATATTTATGAATGGAATTCCATGCCCAAAAAAGTTGGTGATAGTTTTTGTAAAACGTAGTAAATGATTAACATTAATATATTTTTTACGGTATTAAACTCTAACTGACGGATTTTGACCATTTTTCATAGGACTAATAAATAACAAATAGGCATGAAGCGATGTCGTGTGGAAAGGTCGAGTATATTAACTATTTTTACAGGTTAAGTGACTTGGTAATAAGCTCTTGGTCACGATATTTTCGAAAAAGATAGCAAATAGGGAAGTGAAAGTGTGGAGTAACGAGTAAGAGGATTTTCTCAAACAAGCAATAAATTAACGATCAGCCGAGAAATGATTAAATATGTTTACTAGGTCTTCAAGAAGAAAGTATGAAATATGGATGACGACAGTTTCGTGCCGGTACCTTTTTTGGTGTGCGTTTGACAGCAATAAACTATGTATGATTCGTGACGTCATGAATAAAATAAAAGAAAGGCTTTTTGGTAATAAGTTTGACAGCTTTAATGTGTTGCCGTTTCACATTATTTTTGTTAATAACGTATAACTTATAATAAACTGCAAAATCTGTCCCTTTTTAACCTTTTTAATGATATAGAAAAATATCATTACAGTTAAAAATAATTTTATTTTCATTCTTTGCCATTTAAAAATAATAAAATATCAAAAAAGTGTAGAATAAAAGTGCTTACCAAAACGAGTATAAAAAAATAAAAAAGGATAATTTCTTTATTACAACATTGGCTTAAGCGCAAAACCACCAAAATAGCAATAAAACAAATTAACCTTGAGGCGTGAGAAAATTACCGCAACATTGTTACAAAAAAAAATTATTGAATATATTATTGTCTAATATAATTAACAATGCTTCGAAACTCGTTCCATAGCTCATATCGGTAAAAGCATGCGGTTTGGTAAAACCCATGTCATATTGATAAGCTTTTTTTGGCAATTAAACCGCTAATCGAGAACACAATAACAAAACGAAAACCAAACATTTTTGCCGGTAAATTACACAGTCACCGCGTGGCCGGTCGAAAATTATGATGCTGAGATGGCTTGGGAAACTCCAAAGCAACCCATTTGGGCACCAGCTTTTTATTTACTTTTCTTTTGACCAAGTTTTAACGAGGTCATTACACCGAGCAAACAATTTTCATTTCAGCAAATTTAAAGTGGGGATACCTTATAAGGAATTTTACTTCGATATTTGTTTTTAGAAATAATTATTAAGTATTTTACCATTCCTTGCCATGGAGTTTAAGTTCAGATAAGCAATAATATTGTACAGACATAATACAATGTTTCATTTTAATTCAATAAAATGTCAATTAAAAAGTACTTATAATTAAAAACAAATAATAAAATGTATTTAAAAATAATATTTCAATTTAAGATGCCAAAGGGTTTGAAAGTAATAAATAAAAATTTTTGCTTATGACAAAAATAATGAATTTCCAATATCGAATCGAAAATAAATATTTTTGGGCTTTGAGACTTAGTTATTTATAGACAACCCATTTCACACAATCATAACGGGTGATCCAAGTACTTACTACTTACTTACAAGGTACTTTTTTCAACACCCTTTTTTTGACAGTTCACGCGTGGGTCGTGTCAAGCTGTAATTTTTTTTCAGTATTATTTGGCATTTTATCATGGCAAGACTTACGCCTGAACAACTTTTAGAAAACATTCATTATCATTACGAAAATTTACGTTCTGTAGAAAATGTGTTTCGCGCTTGGCTCAACTTATGGTCAACATAATCGGTCTAAAATATAGCAGCCGTACCTGAGAGTGTACCCAAAACCGTGGTGAGTTGATTCGGCGCCGTTCGCACGGACTGACGTATGGAACGACTTGGGGCATATTACGTCAAGATCTTAAATTAAAAGCGTACAAAATACAGTTTGTGCAAGTACTGAAGACGCTCGACCTTCCCAAGCGACGGCGCTTCGCTCTATGCGCTCTTGAAAAGTTCCAAGAAGATCCAACATTTTCGAGTAAAATTTTGTTCAGCGATGCGGACCATTTCTGGCTCAATGGGTATGTAAACAAGAGAAATTGCCGCATTTAGGACGAAAAGATCTGAAGAAATTCACGAGTTGCCATTTCAACCAGAAAAAATAACGATTTGGTATGGTTTGCGGACCGGTGGAATCATCAATCCATATTTCTTCAAAAATGATGTCGGTAAAATATCGTACGATAACCGACTATTTGATACCTGAAATTGAAGCTCGTGATCCCAACGGCATTTGGTTTCAACAAGACTGCGCCACTTCCCACACATCGCCTCAATCAATATAATTATTGAGAGAACGCTTCGGTGAGTAGACAATTTCAGGTTATGAGTCGGTTGTTTTGGTCACCAAGATCGTGTGATATCAAACCGTTAGACTTTTTCCTATAAGGTTATGTAAAATTTAATCTAAGGTATATACGGACAATCTCGCTTCGATTGGGGCTTTGAAGCAAAATATTACGAGTGTCATTCGCCAGTTACCAGTCCAAATGCTCGAACAAGTCATCGAAAATTGGACTCAGCGGAGGGACCATCTGATACGTAACCGCGTAACCAACAAATAAATGTCAAAGAAAGTTCTTTGAATGATAACAAACATTCCCCTTTAAAAAAGTAGGGAACCTCCATATCACCCTTTATTATCGCCGGAATTTAGTACGCATATTGTATATAGATATTTGTAAATACTTATGAAGGGATTGTTGTTAAGAAAAATATTGGAAATTTTAATATAATTTTTCCAAATTATTATATACAAGAATATATTAAGTTTGCAAAGAAGCTTTTAGTACTCAGAAGGAAATGTCGGAGACCTTTTAAACTATATATATATAGTAAATGATCTTTGTGATGAACTGAGTCGATTTAGCTAGGACAATCTGCTCGCCCTCTATCGAAACCGAGTTGCTCTACAAACAATTTTTTTTTTTTTAGAAAATAGCTTCCCGACATTAGGCATGAATTATTATCCAAGGCAAGGCTACAACAAATTGATGAGATCGGCCACTAAAACATAGCGATCAAATCAAATCCTTGTATGGAAAACTTTTTTGCTTGTGTAGGGTATTATGACTGCGATGTAAACGAAAAATAGAAATAGATACAAGATGTATGTACATATATTTAAAATTTGTTGAATAAAATTTAAAAATCGTCCTATGAATAGAATTTTTATATTTTTTGCAATATTTAATATAATAGTTATTTTTTATAAATTTTGCGAGCAGTTTTATACTTAAGAGATTCAAATTATTTAAATTTTATAAATTACGATTTTTAATTTAATTTTGAATATTTTCCAATATATATTAATTAAAAATATATACATATTTTATTTATTTTCATTACTTTTGCAAAATAATAAATAAATTTAAATAATTGATTTTTTAATATACGATTTTTTATAATTTAATTTTGAATATTTTCCAATATATATATGTTAAATAAATATATACTATTTATTTTTAATGAACTTTTTAATATGAAGATAATAATTATTTCAATTTTAAAATTTTATAGAAGGATCATTTAAAAATTATTTCAGTGATATATTTACATAAGTATGTAATTACATTTTTTTATTATGTAATATTTAATATTATGGCCATTTGTTTGTAATGTTTCCTGCAATTTCAAAACTTATTTAAATATTTATAAATTAAATTTTTAAAATTTTTTTGTTTGCAAATTTTCTTTTTAATATTATTATTAATTTCATTCTGATATATTATTTAATAAATATAAATTTAGTTATTTATTTAATTAATTATTATTGTTTTTTATTTTATTCTCGTTTACAAATTATAATGATTAATTTTACATTTAATTTTAATACAATTTAATTAAAAATGGACTAAAAATTGTATTTTATTTCCTTTTATATTATTATATATTTTATTTTTTTCATTCAAATTTTAATTATTAAAAATGAAGAATAAAAACGAATATTTTTTGCTTGATTTTTAATATTTTTTTTATATTTTATATACCAAATATATTTTAATAAAACAAAAACTAATTTCATTTAATATTTTCGTTTAAATTTTAACCATAACTACATTTTTTTTAATTTGTTATTATTATTTATCATTGTTTCATTTAAAAATTATAATACTTAATTTCACACATACATAGTTTTTAATACTAAAAAATTTATGTTTTAATTAATAAATTTTTTTTTTCTTCGTTTTTTTTTAATTTTTAGTTATAATATTACGCATGTAATTATATACATATACACTAATATTTCATTTTACATATAATTTTTCATATTTTTTAAATAAATATAATAAAAGAAATATTGTACATATTCATTTATTTGTTTCGTTTAAATTTTAAAACTTTTTTTTAATATAAATGAAAAAAATATATTTTTTTATTAATTGCTTTTTATTATTTATGTTTCGTTTAAAATTTATAATATGTAATTTCACTTATAATTTTTAATATTAAAAAAATTATGTGTTAATTAAGTTTTATTATAATTATTTTTTTCGCTTTAAAAGTTATAATGTTTCATTTCATATTTAATTTCTATATTTGTTTAAAAACATATATGAATTAAAAATATTTTTGTTATTATTGTTTTTTATAGTTTTTTTTATAACTATATAATATTATATGATATTAATATATGTATATATGTATATATGTATGTACTTTAATATTTCATTTTATATTCAATATTTAATAATTTTAAACCACAATATTTATCTTTCGTTAAAAGTTATGATACTTTATTTCACATATAATTGTTCATATTTTTTAAATAAATTAATTTTTTTAAATAAATTAAAATATTACTTTTATGTAATTTTATTATTTAAATATATATTTCGTTTAAATTTTTTTGTATATTTTTTTAAATTTAAATTTAAAAATATGTTTATATATTTAATTTAATTTCATTTTTTTATTATTTATGCTTTGTTTAAAAGTAATAATATAATTAATATAATTCACATTTAATTTTTAATATTTATTTTAAATAATTATAAAAAAATATATTATTTAATTAATTTTTGTTATTATTCTTTTTGTCGCTTTGAAACTTTCATTTCATTTCCTATTTATTTATTTTCTATATTACTTTTAAATACATGTCTATAAATTAAAATAATATACACATATTTTTATTATTTTTTTTACATATTTTTCATATTTTTCAACTTAAAATTTTTATTATATGTTATTTTTATTATTTTTTAATAATAAAAATTGAATAAGTTAATTATTATTATTAATTTTTTTTTATTGTTTTATTTTATTTTCGTTTGTAATATTTCATTTCACATATTGTTTTTTAATTTTTTTGGATTTTTCAAAGTCCAGCTCCTTTAATTTAGCACAAACTATTTTTTAATATTAATATTTATTTAATTATATTAATACTCTTAAATATTTATTTAATTCCCATTTAACTATGTATCACTATTTCAATGTATAATTATCCTTTCTACGAGCAATTTTTCAATTTGTATGAGTCCTTTAAAAACAAATCCAACAATTACCGGCCAAAAGCTGCAGGAACAGCAACAACGGTTTTCTCAGCACCATTTTAACGCGAAAATATTTTTAAAAAATTAACTGTATGCTTTCAAATTTTCAGAATTTCACTTAAATATTAATTTCGCTTAAGAATCTCAATAGCGCTGTGACCGCGTTGACATCGACGAAACTAAACTAAATACAGTTAAAATGCGATCATGCCAGCGAGCGTTGCAGATCAGTTATTGGTGCGATTAACTAAAGCACTGCTCTGGCGACTGCAATCAATTTATATACAAGAAGCAAAACAGAGTAACGCCAAGCCGGCTAGCCAAGCGCTGCTTGAGCGAACACATATACACGCGCAAGTGGCCGGAAGCACCTGAATTTGCAAGAGATCAGACCAAGCTGCGAAGCCGGCAAATGTATGCGCATAAAAACAAGTGTGTGCTTAGTCAAACTCATAAACATTTACACATACACACGCATTTGCTGACAGCAATACACTCGCATACATAGATTATGTATGTGTGTGTGCGTATGAGCGTCGAAAAACGCCTGGAAGTGTTTATTGTTTTTGCGCCGCCGCACGGATTCTGTTTTGGACTATGCGGAGATAATGGCGCGATCTAGCGTATTCATGTACAACACACACGCATATATACATATATTTGTATACACTGAAATGTGTTTACATTTGTTTGTATGTGTTTGTTGTAGCCCTGCGGTTATTGCTTGCAGCGGTTCCGGTAGCCGAAAAGTAGGCGTCTCAAGCCGTGTTTTGTCTTATCAGTTCACACACACACATATATACCCACATGCACAAGTGAGCGCGTATAAGTGAAAGGTATGATATAATTATGAGAATTCTTGCGCTTGTAGCAACAACAACAACCACTTGGTCAAAAGTTTTTCTGGTGCGATATTAAGAAAAAAAAACCGGTTAATTGCTAATAATATACAATTTATGACAAAATAGCACAAATGTTAAGAGTAAAAAGTGCTGTGTATTCTCAATTGTAGCAAATACAATTAGTTGCTAAGGTTTAAGAATGCGTGTTTATACATGTGTGCCTATATACATACATATGTATGTGTATATGTATGTATTTTTGTACGTATGTATCTCTTTTATTAAAAAACTTACTTTAGCTTACTAAATAGCCCCGTTATTCATTTGGCTAGTAAAATTTTCATTCAATATATTACAAAGCAAAAATGCTGATAGTCATGTTGGCCATCTTTGGGTTATTCCCATTTAGTCATGTGAGCCTAATCATAGACACGCATAATTTTTGGTAAATTTTGTTTACTTAGAAACTCGTTATTAATCACTGAATTTGTTAATCAGTTTTCTATAAAATAAAATATGAGTTTTGGCTCGTGTAAAAGTGGTTTACGCTTGGATGCTGTATATGGCGATTCTGCCCTTCGATGGCGTCCATAAAAAAATGTTATACTGAGTTGAGTTTTTTGCCCTGAAAACGGACACCACGGAGAATAACGTCACAACTTTCCAAGATTTCGTATTGACAAAGGAACGATTGAAGAAGAGAGAGATAGTTGAGACGGTATTTAAGGGACTTCGCCTTAAGCAACGTTCTAAAAAAGGCGGAAACAATTCTACCTGACAGAAATGCAATGCCCACCCTTTCCAAGGGATGCTCAAAGTGTGATCTACACTGATTACCTGGACAAAGACAAAATTGTCGCAGATATATTAACCATCGTAAAGGATATAAAGTCTATTTATACGTCATTCACAGTGGAGCCAACAACACCTTCACCGATTCCCTTCCAGTCAATAGCGTACTCGGAGTCAAACCACCACCCATAGCAAACGAGGAGCTCGAGTTGCCGCGAGAAACGAGAGTGACCCTTGCGCAGATTCGTTCTGGATATTCTAGCAGGTTAAACGCTTACTTATCCAGAATAGACTCCGACATATCCAATATACATGCATATGCCCTGTGAGCAATGAGTCTCCGCTTGACACTGGCCACTTTTTTGCATGCCCTATCAACCCCACTCATCTAACACTTTTCTCCCTTTGGTCCGACACCGTCGAAACGGCACGTTTCTTGAGCCTTCCGTAGGATGACGTCGACGACAAGTTTGCTAAGGCATACTTTTCTCTTCAATTCCCACAACAGCCGCTTCAACGTTACTGCATGCGGATAAATTTCGGTCAAAAGGGTGCTATTTTGAAGATCTAACCCAGTTTGGATTGGTAAAAAAATCATATTTAACATACTTTTGAAATTATTTACTTACTCATTTTGATAATTCACTCCTGGCTCAACTGAGTACATTGAAAAATTTGTTCTCTCCATAACCTAAAAAAGTATGTTGGGAATTTTGAAAATCTTTTCTTAGATATCATTCATAGTATTTTTAGCATCACGTTCTTTTCTTCAAAGTCTTTTCATTTATTTTAGCTCGTTTTTCATTCAATTACTAGATACTTACCGAACCTAAAGGAGTCTCGACTTCATTGGCCTTGAATTCATATTTTTTTATATAAATTCCACTACATAATCCAAAAAAAAAAACCTTTTTTTAGATTTGAGAGAGAAATAAATGTTTAAATACATATATATTTAAAATTTTCTTGTAATTTTACATAACATACCAATCATATTTAATGCATATATAAGTAATTTACTTCTAATAACATATATTTACTCATTTTATTTGAGTTAGCTAAATTTATGTAGAATAATTTAGTACTTCATACTGAATACTATACGGTTTCCCATACATTTTTAAAGCAATTTTCATCGTATAATATTACATAAAATACTTAAATAATTATTATTGTAAATGTATTACACCATTGGCTTCGTACAAAACAACACACTATTTATTATATCAATTAATTTCTTCAACAAAATCAGTCCATTATAGCCACAAGCACGCAGTATAACTTCATTAAATCGCTGTGCATCTCATAATTCTGAGGAAAAGTAGATTTTCGGGTTTTGTCAGAATTCAATATCGTCCCTGTCGAGGAAGTGCGCTTCGACATGTTGTTGGAATGCTTCCCACGCAATTGAGCCGTCATATTTTCTGCCACACATTGGACACACACGTTCAGCGGCATCCATATTGAGTACATTTTGTACTTTGTCATAATATGCATCAACGCCTAAGAAGGTTTCTTCTTCCTCCGCTTCATTGGTGCATGACAGGTCTTCTTCTACTGCTTCATTAGATCCGGACCATGCTTTGTTGCTTTTGGACACGTTATTCTTATTTATATGCATTATTTCACTAAGACTTTCGTCAGTTTCTAGACTTTTGTCAGCCATTTCGGGTTTCTGCGATTTCTTCGCACAATCTGCGCACGGCTGCAGTGCTGTAAGTATATATAAAAAGTATTAATAAATGTATGTGCTGTTAAAAGTCAATTTTTTTACTGTTTACCAATTCTGGTCTCGATAACAGTAAGTGCAGAATTTAGTTCTTGTTGTTGCTTGAGCGCCTCACGTTGCATTTCCTGCAACCCTTCCATACACTTTTTGGCTACAGAAGTGAAGTCTGCATCATCGACATTATTATCGTCTACATTTAAGTAGGCGAATCCCAAGTCGCCATCTGCTGGTAGTACATAATCATTATCTTCGACCACGTCACATTTCTGTTCAAGCGCAACTTCCTCCATACTAAGTTCTTTACCATTCGGTATTAGCTTATGGCGTAAATTAGGATTTGGCGAATGTTGTGTAAATGTTTTGGAACGTATAAGATTTTGATTTGAACCGCTACCATTACGTGGACTGGTTGGATTATCATCTGTCTCATTGCCGATGGTGTAATCTGGCTCAATAGTAGCACCGCGTTGTCCGGTTTTATCTTTGGCTATTTGTGACAGCCGCGACCATAGTTTTCGATTTTCATTTGAAACCATATTGATGTGTTCGCTTAATTGTTCTTTTTGGCGATTCAACTCCTCGACCTGCACACGCAATTGCAGCAATTCACCCGCCTCAGTATTGACACTGCCATTGCTAGTTAGTGTTGTGTTTGTTTGTTTCACTTGGTCAGAACGTGCACGTAGTTCTTCGTTATCTTCTTCCAGCTCAGTCAATCTACGTTGCAATGCAAGGCATCTTTCCTTCATAGTTTGTAGTGCAACTCGTAGTGCATATTCAGAAGCAAGTACATTGCTAGAGTTTGGCCCCGATTCCATTGCTGCTTGTTGTTTGTGTTTGTGGTGATGTTTATTTGACTCTCGGCTTTAAATGACCATTAGTAATTGAAGATTATTATTTAAACATATATTAAAATCTAAGTTAATCATAGAATATTAAATACAATAAGAAAATAAGTTTAAGAGAATTTGAGTGTGAGACAAAATGCACTAACTGTTATTTATCTTTGACACATAGCATTGTCTTCATTTCGTTGTATCTCCCATTCGTAATAAACACCTACTAAGGTGGTTTGTCAAGAACATTTAAAAAATATATAAAAATCTTTTATTAATGTTAATATCATAATTAATAATATGATCGATTCCCGATTTTCTGAAGGGTCTAATAATTCCAAATTTCAAAATTTGCATGCGTGTAATATATGTTAAAAATTTCTTTAGTGAAAATAACAGATGGGTTTCAACATTTAATATGCAAACCGGTTCGGAAAGCACTAAAAATGGAATAAAAGAAAACTAAAAACATTCTTAATTATTTTTAGCTAAACGACAACATACAAAAAGTATAATTAGATAGAAGAATATTTTTAAAAGTGAAAATTTTATTGCTATATATCATTTTTAACAACTCTGTTAAACTAACCTGTAATCGACTGTGTTTAATAGGAAATGTCAAACCATGGTCAGCTGTTAGTTGTTTGTTTGTGTAACTTTTAATTTTAGTCAAATATGCTTTGCATAAATAATTTTAAACTAAATTTCTTCAAATATCGAAGAAAAATAAATGAAAGCGTTAATTTAATTCTCAGTCAAAACAGATGGAAATGTCAACAGTCACAGTCAGCACAGTTATTAAAAAATTCCAAGTTGAAAGTGTTATTTTTCGGTACCGACACATTTTCATTACCCAGTCTGCAGGCGCTACATAATAACTAGTATGCTAAAACATTAATTTTAAAAGAATATTTGCAATAAATAGTTTTTAGTAGTTATTCTAGAACAGAAAGCAACTTACTGGGCGTAGTGACATCTTTTAAAAATCCGGCAAATTGTGTCCGTACCTATGCAGAACAGAAGCAGTTGACACTTTATCGTTGGCCGGTACTTCCGGAAGATTGCCAAGGATATGATTTAGGTGTTGTAGTATCTTTTGGTCATTTAATACCTGAGAGGATCATTAAATCTTTTTCAAAGTAAGTGTTTAAAAAATGATTTAAAAATGTGAGTATTCCTTTTTGGTTGAGTTTTGTCATTCAGGAGACCGAAGAATATTTAAACAAAAGGTTAGGAAATAAATAGATTTGATAAAATAATACCTTTTTTTACTTTTCAGTGGTATGATTAATGTACATGCTAGTTTATTACCTCGTTGGCGTGGTGCTGCGCCCATTATCTATGCTATAATGCAAGGAGATGCGCATACTGGAGTGTCTATTATGAAAATTGAACCAAAACACTTCGATGTTGGAGATGTAAGTTTTTCGGAGTAGTAATTTCAGCTGACGTACATACATCAAAGCTTTTTTCTTAAGGTGTTGGCTCAACGTGAAATACCAATAAGAGCGGATATTCTTATGCCGGAACTTCATGCAAAACTCGCACAAGAAGGAGCTAACTTGCTAGTTAATACTTTAAATAATTTCTCAAGCTGTTTGGAATCTGCAACAAAGCAAAATAATGAGCTCGCTACATTTGGTAAGAATTCCACATAGTTTTGAAACTTTCTATTAATTTCGAATACTGTTCTTCTATAGCACCCAAAATAACATCGACCATTACAAATGTGAATTGGTCTCAATTAAGCGCAGAGCAATTACATCGCAGGTTTCGTGCACTTTTTGGATTTAAGCACTTAAATACGAGATTTCAGAATAAAAACATTCAGGTGATTGATGTTAAACTACCTGCTGTAAAAGAGCTCCCTGCTTCTTTAGCTAATGCGGAATGTGGCTCATTTTTGTACGACCGAAATAAACGTCTGCTTTTAGTCCGTTGCGCCGACAACACACACTTGGAAATACATCAACTACGTGTCGAAGGCAGAAAAATTATGACTGCAACAGAATTTAATAATGGATTCCTCAAACAAATAAATTCCACTAAAATACTGTCGTTTACAAGTAAATAAAGTTCATTTGACTGGTTAACAAGAATTTATTACTTTAACAATTTTGACGATAATAGGTTTTTTTATACTCTTGCAACATGCTGCTACATAGTGTAACAGTTTTGCTTATTATAAAGATGTGCGAAATTCAACCTAGATTCGAGGGTTTAACTTCCTTTGTATCTGCCGGTTGCGCTGTAGTTTTTTGCATTAGATTTTTACTGAACCAAACAGGTCGTGGCTTTTCCATTTCCACTACGCGCACTTTCCGATCGTTGCTTCCGTTTTCATTTTTCTCGAGTTGTTCCCCTTGGTAAAGTACCACAACTTCGTGTTCAATTGGCTCCAGTCCCAACTTTTGTTCAATTTTTTCTTGCATTAATCGTGTTTCCTGCTCAACTTTTTTGTAACAGTGAGCTAGAATTAAATATTATTTATCTACATATTTCTTACATAATAATGAAATAGTGTTAACTTACGACATAGTACTCCCAGTTCGTGATCATGACCACATTGATTGCATGAGCGCAAGTTGGTTTTAGCAACCAACGGCTTCCAATTATATCCAGGCAAACCAAATTTTCGATTTAATCGTTTTTCAATGGTACGACGATGCTTAGGCACAGCCCACAAAATGCCATCACCTAACAGATTCTTAAGGCTAAATCTATCAGATTTATTAGGTGCATTCAATCCAACACTAGGCATGCCGACCAAAGCTAACTCCACTGTGTGAGAAAAACATGATTAAATAACCAACAATTTGTCTTATACCAATTGTATGCACATACATGGCGGTTGGCCGCGATGTCCGAAAAATATGAATCTTTCAAGGCGATTTAGGAAGGAATTTAGACTTTGATAGATATTTCGTGACATTTTTATTGTTATTTTTTATTTTAAGAAAATATACAAAAATTTTCAAAGAAATTCAAGCAGTAAATGAAAAATTGAATGACAGCACAACCAGCTGTTTTGTTTTTTTTTTTTATCGGCAAACATGCATGCTGCGATTTGACAATAATGACCAAGTAGAAATCGAACAAAGTTATAAAGAATTTGCTAACAATTTATATAAAGTGAGTTTTCAAGATGACGAATGTTTTACGCTAAACTGTATCGATTGAATAATGTGTTGTTTCTATAAATCGATTTTGGGAACTAATAAAGAAATTGTATAATTTAATTACGATCCCATTTGCAAGTTTATATATCGTCACCAGTTCTCCCGAACTTTACATGTAGATGGCGCTCCTAAAACGTAACTACTATGGATGGCAACGTCAATCAGCTGTTCCTACAGATGTTTTGCATATTGTGAAAGTAAAATAAAAAAACATGCAAGTTACGTCAAATCAATTTCCAATCCATTTATAAAATAGTTAAATAATCATAAAGAAAATTTAGCAAAAAGTAGTTTGTATTGACAGTGCTCAGTTAGAGCTGTTGTAAATAAAACTTAATTAATCCTGTGTGTTATTTCTAAGGTGCTTCAAAGGTTGATGGATTGAATGCATGAGCCATGACGGTAAACTTAGCTGAATAATAACTTAATCGCTACGTGCTAAGCCGGTGTATTTTTATAAGGAAAAATACTTGTTGAATGCGGCAATAGCTTCGTTCAAATTAGAGCCAGTCTTAAAATAGTTGTGTTCAAATGAAGCACTAGAAACCCAACACGACGTGCGCGGTTTCATCGCACTACCACATATGCAGTTCCGAGTACGAAATGATTTTCTAATACACATATATTCACCACAGCGCAGCCGTAACCATCGTCAAAACATAACTCAGCGAGCCAAGTGAACGAGTTTCCACTGTCGTTGCAGTCGTTTCTTAAGCTCTCTTCAAGTCTGCTTAAATACCTGGCTGCTGCCACATTGTAATAACCTGCGTAAGCCACTATCGTTGACAGCGACAACAGACACTTTGTTGGAGCTGCTGGAGTCAGACGTAAGTTATCGTCGTTCCGTGGTTGTCTTTGCCGTTTTTCAGTTACTAAATCAAATTAAATTAATATAACGTCGTTTTGATTTAACTTAACCAACGTTGTGCGTGTCCAGTCAATTAAATATCTGTGAAAAGTAATCCAGTAGTGAGTTTCCAAGTTAAATTGAAAAAAAAATTATAAAAAAATATTAAGCTTGGCTTAAAATCAATGAAAACAAAAGCGAGTGACATGTTTCCTCCTAAAGATATTTAAAGATATACTCCTCTATATAATACTGAAATCGATAACATATACAGGACCTATCGGGCGTTTCATAATCATACCCAAAATTTATATATTATTTTAAAACAAAAAAGTGTAAATCAATGAAGCAAAAAAGTTTTATTTAATAAACCTCTTGAACATAGACAAAGTTTATGATCAACAATAATACAAAATTATTTAAAAACGCATACGAAAGTGTTTTCAAAAGTGCTAATTTAGAATTCAAAAATCGTTGTTAATTTAACAGTTAACTTACAAAAAAATCACATAAAAATGGCCTGTTTAAGCACTTCCGGTCGTAAAGGACTTAACGTGGTCGTCGGTACACGGAACCATCAAACGCAAAAACATCTTTGCAAATTGTTTTGGCAACAAAAAATTAGCAGATCCTTTTGCTCTAACGCAGCCATTGCTGCTGCGTTACTGTGTAAAAATAATGCGAACAGCATGTCCTCGCTTTTGCCACAACGCAACTTCCACGGAGTGGGCATATTATTGCAACGTAACGCGGCCATAACAACAGGACAGGATTATTTTGCCAATATGGTAAGCTGTTGTGAAAAATTAATGATTTTGTGTATTTACATTTAAAAAATTTGTAATGTATGTGTATTTCAAATTAACGGATTTTTCAAAACTAGTAATTGTTTGGACTTCCAAAGTACATATGTATTGTTATACTCATATAAGGAAGTTATTTTCGGAAAAAAATTTTCTATTATCTTTTTCTTTTTTTTCCTTGTGTTTAAATAACCAGTCATTTTTTTATCATTACGACTTTCCAATATGTCCTCTTTCTATGGCCAGGGAATTTCGTATTTACTTCTTCTCTCACAGCATTGTAACGCTGTAAACTCCAATATTGTAGATCTATAAACTAATATATTTAATTGTCTTTAATTCCACCAGTTACAAGTCTCAATGTCAGCATTCATTTGCAAGAAGCCGTTAATCCATTTCGATTATTACTTTTTAGAGAGTATTGCTACCACATGCTGCCAATTTTTTGCGGTCGTTTGCAGTTTGTGATTCAAAATCCTATATAAAGTAGCAGGTATCACTGTATTACGTCGACGGCGCGCATTCCCAATTGGTTTATCTAGCTGTTTTTTTGCGCCATGCTCAATTGATTCCTACAAATTCACATACATAGAAACATATGTATATGTATCTACATTAGTAAGTTGGAGCAGTTGTTGTTGTTGGTCTAGAGCATTTGTCATCATTATCAACGACTCGTGTGCATCAACAACATTATCATCCTTAATATTGTGTGCGATGACGTCGCTTTGCATTGCTTCCTCATCGGCAAAGTGCATTGCCTGCGGTTGGGAAGTTGTTTGCTGTGCTTACGCTGCGGTTGCTGCGCTGGTGCGGTTGTAACTTGCAGCATTATGCACACAAACAAAGTTTCCACCACCACCATCACCACACACTGTGCGCAAAAGTTGCTGCAAACGAAAGTGAAATTAATGCACTCGCCTGTTGCTTTCTGGCTTTTAAGTTGGTAACGACTCTTTTTTTGTCTTCATTTTACTTTGTCTTGGCTTATTTTATCGTTTCTTCATTTATTGCTGTTGGCAGTTATTTCATTCGCTTTGGCATCTTTCTTTGCCGCAAACTTCACTTTCGTTGGCCATGATAGTTTGGCTGACGGTTGTTGTTAATTCATGCGTTTGCCTGGTGTTTTCTGGTTTGTTTGTGCATTAAGCGTAAAAGTGTGGACATGAAGTGGCGCTGTTGGTAAGAAAGTGCGCATATACATAGTGTATAGTGTATCTGTATGCCAGTGTTTGTGTGTGAATGGAGCAATGAAAAGCAATGCACTGTCTGTTGTTGTCTACCAACGATCGCGTTGATGATGAAAACGGTGATAATGACGTGAGAAAAGTCGTTGGCCAAATGTGAGACAGGTGTGTTTGCGGCTTCCACTGTTTTTTCTTGGTTTTACACACACACTTTTGAAATTGTCTAAAATTTTGGTAACTGCTTCAAACAATTCATATGGTAAATATAAAAAGTAAAAATTTGCCATAAATATTTAGTTTTTGTGCATTTATACTTTTGTTATACTAGCGGCTGTCATCCATCTCCACTTCTCTTCGTTTCTCACTTTTTTATTATTTAAGTTCTTTAAACTAAAATATGCCATGTACCTTCATACTCTACTTTCTGTTTTTCACTAAGCAGTTTCTCGTCAACAGCTGATTTTTGTTTTGGTGCATGGATTCTTGTTCTACTTGTTTACCATTAGGTTTGCAAACAATTGAGAGAGTGTGCCTGCCGAGAGAGCGTGTCTTAGAAAGCATGTGCGTTTGTGTGGTTGGCAGCGGTGCAATTGCACTTGTAGCTTTGTTTACATTGTTGCTAATACAGTGCTATTCAAACAGTTTGGTGCTAGCATCAAAACTTTTATGCTGCATTTTTCGTTGTTTAAGTAATAAAAAGATACTTTTATTTCATACGAAAATAATATTATAATTTTTATTAATTAAATTATTTAACAATAACAATGTTAAATAAATGTTTACAAACGTATTAGTGAAGTGTTAGAGTGTATTAAAGTGAACAATATAATTGGAAAAATTACGTACTTTAAATAGTAAAAAATTTCAATTTTAAATGCAAATATCTCGAAAACTATACGTTTTCTGCGACTAGATCTATATTCTTGATCTGGAAAAACTCCTCTATCCGCCCATACCTATTTTATCCTCGAAATCCTGGGACATTATTATAAAGTTTACTCAAATTAAAACTACATTGGACATAGACGCCGAAATTATAACATCAATAAACGCTTATACAAGTGTAGCAATAACAATGAAGCATTGTTAATAAATGTTGATGCCAATAAGAAATGCAGCAATAAACTCAAAAGCGCTTTCAAACCCTCACATACATATCTATGTATGTATGTGCCGCGGGTGGTGCCATAATACCCTGCCAACCATCAGCGGGTAAAAAACTAGATAATTAATGGGTAACATGGTGATAAACGTGGTGGTAAACATATGGAGTGTTTCTTAGGCCGGGCGGATATTTTACCCATTCACGTACGTATACATGTGATCATACAACAAAAAATACCCCGAAAATGTGCGTTGGTGTTAGTGCATAGAGAAAAAATGTGTAGTTGTATTGAAATATTTGTCACAAGCGGGTAGCCGTGGTTGGCTGGGATATATACAAACTTACTTACATATCTACATACATAAAGTAAATGCTTACAAATGTATTTGTATGAAATTTTTGTACAGCGCGTTGTGGGTCTGGCAGGTGAGCGCGCGCATGCGCATACAAATTGGCGTATCTGACAACAATTGATGAAATTTTGCTTTCAAAGAATTAGACCTTCATATTTGTATGTAAGTGTATGTCTTAATGTACACAAATAGATATTTACAAACACTCCTCACATGCATCTTAAAACAGAAAAGAAATTTCAGTGATCAAACTAAATTCGTCTATAAAAAAATCAAAAATCAAATAATAAAAGCGTATATAAGCGTAAATAGAAAGCGTTGACTGCACAAAAAACAACATATTTGATTATTTGCTCGCTGCCAATAAAAGAACGGTGTAACTTAAAAGACAGTCAGCCGTTAGCAAATTGAATAGTTTTGTCATCCAAAGCAATGAATCAGCGGCCTTCAATGGCGGAACCTTGATGCAACTACTATTTCTTCACACTTCACAAAATTGATTTCACTAATCGCAGTAGTGCGTTAAGTGCCACAGAAATCCATTAATGCTAAGCTGCTTTGTGCGGAAAAATAAAATAGTATTCTGTTTTACTAATTTTTACCTTGCAAATTTTGTTTACAATTTGCTTTTTTTATTTATTTTTTCAATATAATTTTTTTTTTTTAATGTTTACTTTTATTAGTTTTTCTATTTTTTTTTTTATTAATTTTTTTTATTTAAAATTGTTTTTTTAATATTTAAAATTTTTATTATATTTTATACCCTGAACAGCGTATATTAAGCTTGCCACGATGTTTGTAACAGCCCGTGTTTTGAGGTGTCACATTGAGAGTTTGTACAAACCCTTTTCTCTTAAAAAAGCTGCTCATGCGTCGAAATCGCCGATATCAGACCCTTTAAGCGTTTATGTAGCTGCTATACAAACTGACCGATCAATATCAAGTTCTTGTAAGGAGAACTTTTTTAGTTGACAAAATATCTTAAAGAAAGATATTATCCAAGGTCATGCTGCTATATCCGAATAATTTTTTCATATCCGATCACTATAGCTGTCATACAAACTGACTGATCAAAATCAAATTCTGATATAGAGACTTTTGCATTTGTGAAGGGTATGCCAGCTCGGCGGCAGCGCAGTTAATGCTTTTTTGTTTTTCTATTTTTTTGAATATTTGTGCCGATTTCTTTGCCATCTCCTTTCCATAGCTTTCGATTTCGTCTAACGTTTAGCTCACTTATTGGTTGCGCCCACTAAAAGTTGGCAAAAATGTGAAATATATTTAAGTCAGTCTGGAAAGTAAAAAACAAAAAAAAAATAAAAACAACAATAACTAAAATTAGTTCATATTAACAGTTATGTGTGAATTGAATTCCTCAACGTTTGCTATGCTTATAGTGCCAGCTACTGCGCTTGTATGTATGTATGCTTGTGATCTATTTGCGTTTTCTAACCGCTTTTGCTGCTGTTTCCATAGCGTTTCTGTAAGAAAACGCTTCTCCAAACATTTGGCTGTACATTTTTAATGCGTCTTTCTAGGCACGATGGGGCCAAACTCTCTATTGCACACATTTAAACACATGCATATGTATGCGTAAGTAAGTATATATAAACATAAGACATGCCTTTGCGCTGAGTATTTATGCGTTTGATTTATTAAAAAAATGAAAGTGCTTCGCTTTTGTGTTAACTGCGCATGCGTGCGTGTATGTGTGTTGCTTTTTTCTATTAAATATTTCTTACAAGCAACTTTTGTGTCGCTGACTGCTGGTTATTGTGACCGACATTGCAAGACACGCATTTTTATTTAGATATACTTATGTATGTATGTATATGTATTGCTGTGCGCATGTGTAACTTGTGGTTGACATCATTTATATTATAAATTCAAATTAATTTTTTTTGCTGTACCCTTTTAGGTGTTAACACTTCACTAATTACATTCATACATATGTATTTGAGCTTAGGTGTATGTGTGTGTATACTATTTGCTTGCAGCGGAGTTCACTGAGGTGTCCATATCATCATCAGTTAGTGAAGTTGTCAAGTTGTAATCTACATATACATATACTTATATGTTGCTATTGTTGTTGTTCTTACAAATCATTTAGTTCAAATGTTAATAGTGTTTGCAGTTGCCCGACAGCTGTGCCATCATAATATAACATTTTAGTGCATATATGCATATTTGATTCTCATTTTAATATATGCAAATGTATTGCATATATGTAGTTCACTTATGTACATATAGTAAATAAATAAACTGCAAACATATTTAAGTATTACAACATTTTCGAACTTTATGAACTGTGTAGTTATTTTAATGAGTTGTTCATGGCTTCAATTACAACACTTTGTCGAACTAATAATTTGTCCATGTATGTACGAAGTTAATAAGATAATTATTTGGGTGTTAAAATACAATTTATTGCAGAAAATTTAAATGTTTTTTTGGGCTAGTATTGTTGCCCTTTTTATTTCTTATAAAAATCTCAATTTTAGAACATTGTTGGTTAGGATTTTTATACCCTCAATAGGATATATTAAGGTTGCCACGAAGTTTGTAACACCGAGAAGGAAACGTTTGTCTAGTTCCATTTCGATTTAAAATTTTTCACACGGTCTTTTCTTCACAAAAACTGCCCATCCTGCTGCCGATATTGGACAGTTATTGCATATAGTTGCCATATAAATTGAACGATCAAAATTAAGGCCTTGTATAGAACTTTTTTATTTAACAAAATATGTATCTTCACCTAATTCGGCATAGATTATTGTCCAAAGCAATACTACAATATCCGAAGAAATTGTTTAGATCGGATCACTTTAGCTTCTGCCATACAAACTGACCGAGCAAAATCAAGTGCTTGTATTGAAAACTTTTTCATTTTGCAAGGTAGTTTCAAAAAATTTGGCATGTGTTTCTTTTCAAGAAAACGCTACAATCTTCGAACATTTTTTTTAGTTCGGACTATTTCATATTGCTGTCACACGAAGTGGCCGATCAAACTTAAGTTCGTGTATGGAAAACTTTTTTATTTATAGCTTCGGTGTAATAGAAGATTTTATTTTTTAATTATAGTGAGATTACTAAGTCGATATATAAGTTTCTCGATTATATTTGTAACCATTACCTGTGCTTTTTCGAAGCAACGCTCAGTAAAAGACCTATTTTTTGAACACACTACAATATAAGGGTAGACAAAATTTAATAGCAATTATAATAATGAAATCCGTAAAGGCTCAATTATTATAACATAACATGCGTTATTTGATATTCACTAAAAACTACAAATAACTTTTCCACTTTAACACATTTCCACTGAATGCAATTAACACCAACAAAAAGGCTGAAATTGCACCGACAAATTGTTTTACTTAAGATTGTTACTTGAGAAATGACTAATGTGGCTAAAAAAATAATAAAACAGAATTTGATTAATTTATATTTCTATTTATCAGCTGATGCATGACAAGTTGGTCTCTTTCCAATACATCGCTCATTTGACATGCAACAGTTTAAGAGCCAACGCAAACTGTTAAATCATAAAGCTGATTTCCTCTAAAAAAATTTAAATTTTAGTAAAAAAGTAATATTTAGCAAGCAAATTTTCGACAACTTTCAACTTTCACACGAATATCAATGCAACATACATTTAACATAGTGTGAATTCATCAAAAATGTAATAGAAATGTCTGTAAACAATAAACATAATGATAGCTCAAGAGATATTAAATTATAATCGACATTTCAAGGTGAACACCGCGCAAAACTCAACACATTTCAGCTGTAATTGATCTGAAAAACAAACAAATAAGCGATAATAATAGCTGTAATCTTCAGCGAATGCCTCAAAAAAAAAATATTGTTGTTTGAGTATGCTCCAATGGGTGTAATCGTGCAATAATTGCGGAGCCTCAAGTGCGCAAAAGATTAGACGTCAAGTGTGAATCACATTGCAGAGTAACGGTTTGAAGAAATGCAAACACAAATTCATCCATATTTGCAAACAATCGCGTACAATTGAAATGAAAAGTGAGCTAAAAGCCCGCCGCAGACACGAAAACAGTTTACAGGTGTCAAAAGCCAGCTGTGAAGTAGGCCTCGATGAGCTGAGTGTGCACGTATGCTATGGAATGCGATGGGAATTCGGTTAAAATAGTATTAATGCTCGAAAGCTGGCGAATTCGAACGCATACAAAATACAAAAATTATATTGTATATGAATATATAGACACCGCATCTCTTTGTGGCTTTAACAGAAATGCCTGTGAATGAGTGTAATGATTTGCAGTATCTCGGGATCAAGCTACTTTATTGAAATTTAAAACTGGCATGAGCTTGATATGTATGTAGATATGTACATAACTGTAAAGTATGTATGTGTGTATGTTTGCTTTTGGCCATAGAGTTCAAGTGGACGCAGCCAAAATTGAAGCAAAAATAACAACAAATTATAACAACATAAATAAAGCCAACAAAAAAGTCAACAACAATGCTATAATACAAACACTTGTATGCAACAAAGTGCGGCATAATCCGTAAAAGTCTACAATTAGTTGCTGATAGCGTTTGCAATTGGCAATGAACGGAATGACGAGTGCTTGGAACGTGTAGTCATTTTTATGTTTGCACCATTTATGTACATATGTACACATATAAGTATATAAATGCGTACATATGTGCAAATCACGTATGTATTCATTTAAATATATGTACATACATATGTATAAAAAAATTCGCGAATGTTATTGAGCTTTTTAGTGCCTAGTGGTGTTGGCAAGGTTGTGCATGTGTGTAATTACTGTTTGGCCGAAATAAAATTATATTGTAACTGTGATATTTACAAGTACCTGAGATGACTTAAAACTTTTTGAAAGTGCCGAAAACGCTGGTTGGTGCTTCGGTTGCTAGCTCGTAATTTAAAAAAAAATTAATACCTAAAAATATAAGAAATTTAAAAAATTGGAAAATAAATCAAAAAATAAAATTAAATTTTAAGATACTTGTATTAAAAAAAAATAAATATATTAGAATTAAAAAAAAGAAATAAAATTACGAAAAAAAAAAATTAAATTACAAAAAAAATAAATAAATAAATAAATAAACTAAAAAAAAAATAAATAAAAAGCTGAACAAATAAGTTAGTTAATTAAAGATTGCTTAAATACAACTTTTTGAATTAAAAAGCAAAAAAAAATAATTAATGATGTACAAAATGTCCACAAACTCAATTTTTTAATTAAAAAAATATAGAAAAAGTTAAAAAAAATAATCGAATAAAAAATTGAAACAATATTAGAAAGTTAAAATAATAAAATTAGCGTAGAACAAACAAATTAAAGTCATTTAAAAATATGCAAATACGCATGCATAAACACATCAAACAAAAAAAGAAAAAAAATATTAATAAAAAGTTATTAAAAAAAAATATTAAAAAAAAATTTATAAAAAAAAATTATTAAAAAAAATGTAAAAGAATTAAAGAAAAAGTATTAAAAAACAAAAAAATATTTATAAAAAAATTAGAAAAACATATTAAATTAAAAAATAAAAGAATTACGCAATAAAACAATTAATTTTTTTTAAATATAAAAAAAAAATTAGAAAAACACATTAAATTAAAAAATAAAAAAAAATACGCAATAAAACAATTATTTTTTTTTAATTTTTTTTAAATAAAATAAAATAAACCAAATAAGAAAGAGCTAAAATTTATAAATATTTGTATTAAGTAAAAAAAAAAATTCGAAAAACAATTATAACAAAAAAGTTAACGGTAAAAAAAACACATGGAAGTCTATAAAAAATTATTGAAAAAAAAATCAAATTCGATTCCATTGCGAATGCATAAATGCGCTCATTGCACACTTTCCTTAACTGCATTATTAATAAATTAAATTCAATTGTAGGTTTCAGGCTTTTTTACAGTAGCTAAACGTGACGCGTTTGCCTGAATATCAAATCGAACCGGAACCGCTGCACACCATTTTCGACACCACAATCACTCATACACACACAAGCTGCCATACAACACAATTTAAATAACTATACAATAAACCAACGCTGGCCAGTATCAAGTATTTGAAAAAGTTTATACACACCTTTGCCATTTAGTATGTGCGCGTGTGTGTGTGTGTCTTTCTCATTTCTTCGCCGGTTGCTGACTGCAGCTTTCACGCTACTTCAGCGCGTCAGTGCCGAGTGCCAAAGAAAAAGCGAAAAATTAATAAATAATAAAAATTGAGGCACACACAAGCACACAAACAAACAAAATAGCTAGAAAAGCTAACAGTGATGGCGCACAGCGCGCACAATACGACGCATGCACGGCGCATTACAATTAGCGCCGAATAAAGTCAACTTCATGCTGATTTTGTTGGCCGCAGTCGCTGGCCAAAGCTCCCGCCACTTGCCACTTTCATTCTGATATCACGCGCTTGTTGGTATTTTTCGGAAGACTTTCGGCTGCCAAAAAATCAATCCAAAGCGTGTTTACAAATTTTCGACACCGCATGCAGATGCCACTAAATGCCAGTTAGGCAAATGTCTAACTGGCTTCACAGCGCTGCTGGCTGTCTGAGCGCAGCGCGTTGACGGCGCTGCCCGCGTTGGTGGCGCTGTCGCCGCGCTCGATTCGCAGCGCTTGACACAAAGCGCGACGCTCTCACTCATTGATTGAAATTTACACACAAAAAAAAGAAGAAGAAATGCATGCTAAGTTGTGGTCTTCCTATCACACCTCACCACTTGGCCACACAAGCCGCGCCAAGCCCAGCCAGCACTGCCCGCGCAGCTCTGATCGCCGCTTCTCAGCTTTGCTCACTTCGCTTGGCAGCCAAGCTAGCGCGCCGCTCCGCTCTTGGCTTCGTCTTTATCAGCACGCTGGCGACTTTGCCAGCGACATTGGCTGCGTCCACAATTTACACCAGCATACCACGAATGTGGATGAGTCTTACTTTCCCTTTTTGCTGACATAACAATCGAGCGCTATTTCATTTTAGCTTTTTTTTTCGTCATTGCTGTTGTTGTTTTACGACATTATAACGCTCTGACTGCTATTGATGACTCGCTGCTGGTATTTGTGGCTTCTTAACTGTAACTATTTTTTAAATTTTTATTTAAATAAAATTTTCTTTGCTTTGTCGTGTCAGTTTTTGGTGTTTTACGTCAAGCCGCTGTCCAACTGTCGCTTGAGTGTAAGTATATAGAAGAAATCGGCACGTAAACACCGTTGCGCACATATTTTTGGCACGTTTGGCAATTTGAATTTCAATTTGGCTTCGAACGCGCCAAAAATCCACTTGATTTTCGAAAATTATTATTATTTTAGTTTTTTTTTACCTCTGCATTCGTACTCATTCATGCAACCTGCATACTGACATTAAATATATATTAACCTGCAGTGTATGTATGTATGTATGTGGGTATGCCTCCAAATCACTTTAATCGCTTTAATTTAATTATGTATGCATGTGGTTGCGCATTTCAACATTTCCAAAAACAAAAAAGTTTTCGAACCAATATACTTATACATTACATACTTACATATGTACATAATTGTTAATGTAATTAATCTGAAAATTATTTATATATTATATGTACTTACTATATCGACTACCTACTATATTATCTGCATTTTTTTTTTGTAATAACAGTTTCCGTCGGGAATTGTCGTTAACCGCGCTTTTAATTGAGTCAAATTGTCTGCATTTTTCTTTATTGAAAATTAATTTTTTTAAATGATTTACCAGTGGTACTCAGAAGGGAGTGTTAAGGGGGTTATAAAGTGTGATTCATTTCGATGTTCCCCACTTTTTTAAAGGTAAAAAACAGAAACTTCAAATTTAATGGGGAATGCTTATTAGCATTCAAAAGAACATTAATCAAAACGTTGGCCGTGGTTACGTCTCAGTTGGTCCATCTGTTGAGTCCATTTTCGATTACTCGTTCGAGCATTTCGACTGGTGATGACACGCGTGATATTTGCTCCAAGGCATGAATCAAAGCGTCACTGTCCGCATAGACTTTAGACTGTATGTATATATCCCACAAGAAAAAGTCTAATAGTGTGATATCACACGATTTTGGTGGCCAATCAACTGATCCAAAACGTGAAATTATCTGTTCATCGAAGGGTTCTTTCAACAAATCCTTTAATTGATGTGATGTGTGGGAAGTGGCGCCGTCTTTTTGAAACCAAATGTCACCGAGATCACGAGCTTTAATTTCAGGTATGAAATAGTCAGTTTCAAGGCACGATAACGGTCGCGATTGACGGTTACGTTCTCACCGGCATCATTTTTGAAGAAATATGGATCGATGATTCCACCGGGCCAAATATGGCAATTTTGCTTGTTTACATACCCTTTGAGCCAGAAATGGGCCTCATCGCTGAAGAAATTTTGGCTCGAAAACGTCGGATCTTCTTGGAACATTTCAAGAGCGATTAAAACGAAACGATGTCGCTTGGGAAGGTCATGCTTTCAATCTAAGATTTCGACGTAAAATGCGCCAAGTCATTCCTTTTCGGTCGAACATTTTCCAATAATGGACGCTATGTCTCAAGATGGGCGATGGTGTTGCGAATAGTATGCTCACTAAACCTATTATGTTGACTATAAGTTGTGCGAAGCGCACGAAACACATTCGTAACAGAACGTGAATATTCGTAAAAGAAGTTGAACGATTTGTCTTTCCATGATGAAATGTCAAACAATACTGAACAAAAATAAAATGATAGCTACTTACATACACGTGATCTGTCAAAATATGGCTATTTAAAAAGATAATTCTACTTGGATACACATATAAATAACTGTTGTTCATCTTTTACTGTTTTTACGTGTTTTCTGGACGAACTCAGAAGAAGAAATATATTTTTTTTCATTTACTTGTATAACAGGTGTAAACTGGAGTAATTTATTGTGAGAACAAGTTCTGGAATTTTGGACAATGCAAAAGTTATATTTTGTTGGTGAAAACCCACCAAGGGTTTTACCAAATATAGTACTAATGCAGATGAAGAAATTTTTACTTCATACTGGTTTTTGGTTCCACAAAAAGGCTATTGGATCGAGCTTTTTTCGTCGTGTATATTTAATTACTTTTTGGAATACCTCTTTCTAACTCACGTATCTTAACCGATTTGTAAGGCACTGTTCAGATTCTATCATATTACGGTTACTGAACTCGACTGTCTAGAGGTTGCTATCTCCATATTGCCTCTTAGCTGAGATTGTTTTGTTGATCTTTTAAAAAGCTGAAATCGGAACATAAAAACAAGACAACGGAATCCATTTCAGTCGCATAGCTTAAACTTTTAGATGCTAATATTCACTGGGTAGATTTTCTCTTCCATTTGTGTTCCGTATTTTCTTCAACAGAGTCAGGGTTTTGTAAATACCAAGTCGACTCAGAACAGCAGATGGTTTTCACAATAAATCTTTGCATTGATAAATATGTTCGATTATTAGAAATTTCGATGGATACTGTAGTCGCACAAGTACTGAGTCTCAATCAGCGCTCGAAAGGTCCTAAAGTCCAGCGTTAGAACATAAGAAGCGAATCTAGCGATTCCATTGTGATCGGGCACAAAAACAAGTCTAATACGGGAGCAGCTTGATGCTATTGCTAATAAGATCATAGACTTGACTCGCTTTGAGCACAAATTTAGCGGTCTCAAAACCAGTATAGCTGCAATCGGAGTGAATGCACAACTCTCCGAAAGTAGCTGCACTTAGGAGCAGTATATCTTTGGCAATCAATATGGTGGTGATGGTAACCACGTCCGCTTGAAAGACGCTACAGAGAAGTGTTAGCCTAAAGCTAGAGTTCATGGAACGCACGCGACAGAATATGTCGTAGTAACTTATACATAAATGAGACCAAAACATGAAATTGACAATCATTAAACCTCAGACATTTGCTTAGATAATTTTGGAAATCTTAATCTTTCAAGATAAACATGTTTCAATATGGCAGTACGGAAAGTTTATATGCAATTAAAAATCAATAAAATAAAATGCTAATATTTTACGATAGAATAATTTTTGGTCAATAACAAACCATTAAGTGATAAACACATTTCTGTCCATTGCATTTACTTACATAACCTAACTCTTCTCATATAACCTAAATTCAATCAACACATTATATCAATAACAAGTTTTCGGTTGGATAGCTTTGTAAATGCCAACTTTATGGCCTCATTTAGGATGAAAATGTGAACTTGAATTTGCCGCTATAAAAATGCAGACTTCCAATCAAATTACAGCTCTTCAGTAAATACAATCAAATGGAACTTTTATGTATGTATATCAAATATAGCACATGGTATATTGATTTCGCTTTCAAATATTTAATGCGATCCGCTAAAGCATCAACACACCCAAGTTTACAAAATTTATTTGCATAATATTTAGTGTGTATAAATTTAAATTCACAAAATTCTCTCTTATCGAGATCTTGAGTTAGCAACTTTAACAGCTACGGCTTCTGCCTATGCACACAGTACATATTTACATACATACATTTATGTATATTTTATTAGTTAGCCAAGTTATAGTGAAGCTAGTTTCTATGTAAATATTTGGACTTAATCACATACCATGGCAGCTGAATTCTGAATTTTTGGCGGTTTTTTAAGTCAATAAGGGTGTGTATCTTATGATGTTTGCGATGTAGTGAAGTGTTTAATAATCCCGAAATTTCGGGATTACAAAATTAATATTTCCAGATCCTGAAAATTATTACTAAAATTAAAGTGTGGTGTAGTGAAGTGTTTAATAATCCCGAAATTTCGGGATTACTAAATTAATATTTCGGGATCCCGAAATTTATTACTAAACTTAAATTGTGGTGTAGTGAAGCGTTTAGTAGTCCCGAAATTTCGGGATTACAAAATTAATATTTCGGGAACCCGAAATTTATTATTAAAATTTTATGTAAATGTACAAAAGAAAATATACTATAGAACCAAATTCAAGATTTTCGGGATTAAAGGATCGGTCAACACAAATAATGTATAGCAAATGTCGCAAATATATCGGGTTATAGTACCTATCGATTCAAGCAGCGTAGAGAGTATAAAGACCATCGCAGCAAATAAACATAGAAAACATAGCAAATAAAATATCGGTATTTTCGGTATTAAGCACTTCGATCTTGTATTCAAAGTATTCAACCATTCAAAGAACAAGAAAACATAAGAAAAAATATCGAGGCTTTCAAATAAAAAAAAAACTTGGTACAGAAAATTTCGGGATTTTCGGTATTAGACTTTGAATATTGTATTACATATATACTCTGGTTTTGCTAGTTCCACCATTTTAGGTAGTTGTAAGAAGATTTTTCCAAACTGGAAGGAATCAAATTAAAAATGAAAGCTCTTTTTTCTGCCTCGAATGCCTAAATCTCATCTCTTGCATTGTTTTTGTATTTGCACGTGTTTGAAATTGCAGACGAACGAAAAATTAAACCTAACAGCGAATAATTTTTTTTTCATAATTTCTCTGTTTTATACTTGATTGTTGTTTTTTTTTTGCTGGCGCTTGTGGCATGCGCTACCGCTGCGCCCCGTGTCTGTTGCAAAACAAACCCAACACATTATCCACATCGAAAATCGATTGATTTGTAGTCGAAAAACGTCATGTCACGCTTTTATTGTTCCTCTGCCAAAAGCGAAAACAATCAAAAGAAAAAGTGGTGAAAAAGATAGCTAAGCCAAATTTTGGATATCCAAGCGTCAGGTGCAACAACAACAACATGGCAAAGCACAAGCTGCAATCTGCAATTAAAAAGCCATTTACAAGCGTAATAACACGTGTACATATGTACATACATACGTGTTTGTGCGTGCACGAATTTATATTGCTTTACAGCAGCAATATTTTCTTTTCGATTACAAATATTGGTGTTGCATATATAATTTTAGACAGCAGTTATGTTTGTGAGTAGAATAATTGCAATTAAAGAAAAAAGTTTTATACATATTTTTAATTCTTAGGTTTTATGTAATTTTTATTATTAAAATTTTTTGTTTTATTAAATTTGTTTAATTTTTTAAATTTCTAAACATTTTTATTTAAAGTTTTTTTTATAATTTGTTTTTATAATTATTTTTTATTTTCTTAATTAATAAAAAAATTGAAAAAAAATTAAAAAAAAAATATAAACAAAATTAAAAAAGGTAAATTTATAAAAAAAATTAAATAAAAAAAAAATTTTAAATTTAAATAAAAAAAATTAAAAATATATGTATTTCAAAATTAAAAAAATTAATATTTTTTTTATTTTTTTTTTTTGTAATGTTTTTTAAAAATATATATATATTTTTTATATTTTTTGTCTCCTCTACTTTCGTGTTTTATTAATTTTCGCTTGCCTTTGCCTATAAATTTGCGTAATACTTACTGGTTGCTTTGCCAATCTAACGGTATGCGGAAGATTTTTTCAAAGCAGTGGCGGGCGAATGAAGAGTAAACATTGATTATCGATAATACATAGAAAAAAACAATTAAAAATCGGAGCATAAAATGTTGTAATACCTGCTGGCCAACTTAATTGTGTGGGTGGTTCCATATTTTTGCTTGCTGATCACATGTCTGCACGCAACGACCACGGCACGCATCGGTTATGAAATCGGTGAAACAATTAAGTCTTTGGTACACTCTTAGATTGTTGCGTAGTTGGTAATGCAATTGTATAGCAATGCATTACTCGTAAATTACAATATTTTCATATAAAAATTTTCAAATTTTTATCTAGTCTCAGCAAATTAGACTCTTACATATTTTGCTACAAATCTTTATGAACGATTTCAAAATAAGCGCCTAAGCCAATACAAGCATATCAATGTTTAAACTAATGTTCCATACATTTTTCAGAAGCCTCAGCTTGGAGCTAGACCTTCAGTGCTTTCAGTGAATTTTGGCTTTTTTCGGTTCCGGCTCATTGTTGGAGCGTCATTCTCGAGTTTGTTGGATAGTTTCAATGTTATGTTCCTAAAACCACTTTTCGTTATCAGTAGAAATGCATTTGTTGAGTAACCCTGAGGATTCACGTTGACAAGCATCTTTTTTGCGACCTCTACACGACGTCGTTCTTGCAAAATATTCAGTTTTTTTTGGTACGAGTCTAGCATTGATATGATTTATACCCATTCATCAAAATGTGTTGAGTCGATCCATAAAAGATGTTGAGATACTCTGAAATTTCTCTTTCAAGCACTGTTTATTTAAAATGTTCGATGTTATCGTCATTGAAGGGGGTGGACCTTCACAGAACTCGGTTTACCACTCAAACACTTGTGTTTGCGATAAAGCAGGCTCCTCAAAACACTCCTGCAATATTTTCAAAATTTTCGATTTTCGTAGCCGTAATTCCATTGAAAACACAAAATTTCAAATTCGTTTTTCGATTTTATTTTTTATGGATAAAATCGCCAGTTAAACTTATCGCTTGATTAATAAAGAGCACACTAATTGACGTATGGAGAACAAACTTCAAGGTTGTACTTTGTATGCACAGTTTCAATGAACCAGTCCCGGTCAAATTTGATCAAATGATATATGTAGAAAATTGTTGGCATATGAAAAACAAACTTCAAAGGTTGTACTAAATTGGAAAAACGCATTTATTGACATAGTTTGTACGCACAGCTTAAATGGACCAATCCGGGTCAAATTTGATCAAATGTTATATCTAAAAAATGTTGACATATGAAGAACAAACTTCAAAGGTTGTACTAAATTGGAAAAACACATTTATCGACATAGTTTGCAGTTAAAATGGACCAGTCCGGGTCAAATTTGATCAAGTGGTATATATAGGAAATTGTTACATTCTAGCAGTTGAACTAAATTAGAAGAACAAATTTATCGACATAGTTTGTACGCACGGTTTAAATTAACCAGTCCGGGTCAAATTTGATCAAAAAAGTATGCATAGAAAATTGTTACATTCTAAAGCTGTCCTAAATTTTTTAATTATTTTGCCAAATTTAATGACAAAATAAATCTTACTATTTCCTTAATTATGTTAAATTGGTTTCCCTTCAAAAACGAATTTTAGAAATAAAGTACTTGTGCATAGCCTTCTGGCTCTTTATGCCAAATTTTTGAAAGGTTATTTTAAGAAATATTTAAAAAAATTAAAATAACGTTAATTAGAACTTTAGATAATAAAGTTATGACAATAAAAACTTAAGAAGTAATAATTAAAATATTGCCACGGTGACAATAAGCAAGCAAACATACATACATAAGTACTGTTAATATTTGGGTCTCTTTGCTTGTAGCCAAACCATTCAACGTTAAATCATTAAAAGCACCATTTTCACACCACACATAATGATTTATTACCTGAAAAACTAAATTGTTTCATTTTAAAATTTTAATTATTAAATACACTGTCGTGCAGACCTGCATAAAAAGGCATAATAAAGAGCATTTTAGCGAATGTAAAAGACGAATGGCACTGCAGACTCGTTGATAATTACTTAAAATGACAAAAAATGTGCACTTGTATATGTGTGTGCGCGCATTGGTATTGGTATAAAAGTCAATGTGCGCAAGTGTCGCTCAAATGCATCGAGTTTCGAGAAAGAAATTAAAGAAGAGGAAAAAATAAATGAAAACTTAAAACGCGTTGTCGACAATTTTAACAGTTGTTAGTTATTATAGTGTCAACAACACATACACACATACATGTGCACATATAAAAATAAGATATAAACCTGTGTGTGTGTGTGACTGTTTATTGCTTGCGCGCACGAGTGCCCTCCATTGGCATTTAGCTTGCAACGTGTGTCGAACGCGTTTGGCGCGTGCCACAAGTTAGTGTTGCAGTCAGCTTTCAGCGTTATTGCAAATTGTGGTCATTACTGACTTTGTGCACGGTGACGGTCGCGAGGCAGTGCTGAAAGTAGCTATGCGGCTAACACAAATACATTCATATGTTTGGTAAAAACTGTTGTTGTTGTTCTTTTTGCTAAAGACATTTTTATTGTTGTTTTACTGCGACCAACGCCATTTTTGTTGTAGGAGATGGGGACTGACATTGTTTTTGTTACTGCTGCTGTTGTTGTAGATTTGCTGCAAACATAGTTGTTGTTGTTGTTGTTATGTTTCTGTGATTAATGATTTGTTTGTAAATTTTTCTTCGAATTGTTGTTGTAATTTTCTACTCACATTATTATTGCTGTTGTAGAGTTGCTAGCAACATATTTGTTGCTGTTGTTATATTTCTGGGATTAATGAATTTTTTGTTATATTTTTTCGACTAGCATTGTTGTTGTAATTTTGCTACTTACATTATTGTTGTTGTTGTAGAGTTGCTAGCAACATGTTTATTGTAATTGTTATATTTCTCGGACTAATGAATGTTTTGTTATATTTTTTCGAGTATCATTGTTGTTGTTGGTGTTGTAAAATTGCTACTCTCATATTTGTTGTTGTTGATAAAGCTCGCCGACTACAATGCTTAGTACTGGTTTCCCCAACGACACCGCATTTTCCACAATTGTATATTTACTTTTTATTGCATTACATGTAATGATTACTATCATCATTATCTTAGTTTTCTGGGTATTTACGCGTTTTGTTGTTTTTTTCTCCGTTTTGAGTTTTCAATTGCGAATTTCACACTTGCAACTTGGACGCACGGAATCTCCTTCATACATACATACAATTTTATATGTTTATGCAGACATATGTATATATGTACATATCTATATGGATTCAGTTATTTCCCATTCGTTCAGCGTTTGAGTTGTGGTCAGTGTTTGTTGTTGTAATAGTCAGTACCATTTTCACCAAATTGTGAGTTATTAACGCAATTATTATTTTATGAGCACATGCACAAAACACACATACACAAACACATGCATTTGTTAATTGTTGCCAGCGAGCACACTCGTCTGTTCACGAGCAAATATAATTGTTGCGGATGCTTATTTGCCACACTCCTTGATTTTCGTATTTTTTTCAATATTTTTTTTCGCAAAATTCATTTTATTTTTATTTTATTTGTTTTTGGGTTTTTATTTTTCAAACTTAATTGAATCGTAAATCGTTAATCACTATGTTAGTGAAGTGCAGAACTTTTGAAATATTCACGCACGGTTGCATTTGATCGCCATTATAATTGAAAGTGGCACACAAAATATTAATCTTAATTAGAAGAAAAAATCGTAAAAGAGTTGGGCACTGCAGTGGATATATGACTAGTTTCGATTGCATAGTTCATTTGTTACTTTTTGAGTTCTGCAATTTTAAGAAAAATAATTAAAAATTCTTTGGCTGAAATATACCACTTATTTTTCTATAGTAAAGTATGTTATGACAAATTTTTCCCAGTCGGTTTAGTTCAAAGCTCTTCTATTCTAGCACACGCTAAGCAAATGGTTAAAGCCATTCTGTGCCCTCAATGAAACTACTTTTAAACGCATGTTCTTCAAACCGCCCAATGTCCCGATATGATAGCTGTAAGTTTGTATATATGTACTTTTCCTGGATCTATTCAATAAGTCCTTATCTCATGCCTTGTCATATTTTGACCATATCTGTTTCGCTATCTTGCATTTGGTTATAGAACACCTTTCTGAGTGATTTTTTCCAACTGTGTATTGAGCTCCTTTTTTATTGCTCCCAGCGAGCATGATATTACCTCTCCATGGGATTCGTTAGAGAGGCTTCTGACTTATCCAAAGCATCTGATTTTAAGTTGCCGCAAATGTTCTTGTGATCGGGCACCCACATTATGGACAAGTGGAGTTGGCCTGCCAGTGAGCTGAAAGCCTGCCTACATTTGTTAACTACGCTGTAATTAATCTATAGCAAGGATAAGGCTATCAGAGCTGTCTAGCTATTTGTCAGTAGAACTTCGCAGGCCTTCTCTATGCCTAATAATATCGCTTTGAAGATTCTGGTTGAGTTTGGTTACGGATTGAGCGAGCGCTTTCAAGGTTCTCGGAGTATACCACGTCCCTACTCAGCAGTCGCCTACTAAACCTCTTATCCATTCACGTCTAGACAGTATACTCACCTGAAAGTAACTATTGAAATTCAAATCCTTGGGAGAATGTTGTCTGTTTTATTAAAATTTGTTTTAAGCTGGTTCAGAAGTGAAGTAACTGTACGTTTCTTATAAAATTGAATTTGCACACAAAAAAAACGTCCTTTCAATTATTTGTATCCTGATAAGGGATGATGATTTGTGCTTTTGTGTCTCAAGCGCTACAACAAAAGAACCGTTATATTTCGTGTGAAAGAGCAGGCCTATTACTTCTACCTAATGTGTTAAATTTTTTATTTACAACAAAAACAATTCTTTGAATATTGAAACGAGGAGAGACTAATTGGTCTGAAGCCCTTGAATGTGACTAGATGTGACAAGAGAGCTTTTTGCCACATTTAGTATGAACGCCAACTTAACCTGTCTCCAGGCCCGGGAATGTGGTCTTATCTAAGGCAGTTCTCAGTTCTTTAGCGTGCATTGAAATAGCACAGATATAAACTCCTGGAACGCTCAAAGAATCCGCACTCACCTAGAAGGTCTGAGAACGCTGTACAGCATTCCCGAAACTCTCCAAGGGTATTTTTTTTCGTGGAAATGTGAAGTGAGCGTCCATTAGTGGTTTAAGTTACTTCTCACTGTTTAAAGACCAGTCACCTTATTTGCCAAATATCACAAAGAAATAGAAATCTTTGGATTCACAAAAGGATCTCCTGATTAACCTAACGTCATATATTTTTTCCGATATTGGCAGTTTTGATAGATTTTTTTTGGATAGCGAGCATGTTTTTGATTGTGGATTGTTTCTC
This sequence comes from Bactrocera dorsalis, assembly GCF_023373825.1. Lineage (NCBI taxonomy): Eukaryota > Metazoa > Arthropoda > Insecta > Diptera > Tephritidae > Bactrocera > Bactrocera dorsalis. The sequence goes on along the minus strand of NC_064304.1, from coordinate 37,679,059 downwards.
GGTTTGAATTAGTCCGAAAGTAGGTTAAAATCCAGCGATTTTTTTCCCAAGCATCGCGAAATACAGCAGGCTCGTAAAGAAAGCATCGCCATCGAGTTTTTTTTTTATAATATTAACCTTGTGATTTTGAGTTTATGTTATGAATATATTCTTCTTCTTCTTAATTGGCGTAGACACCGCTTACGTGATTATAGCCGAGTTAACAACCGCAATACTCTCATCCGAGGCTGTTGTTCATTTTTCATTGGGAGTGTTTTTTTTACGTGGCGGGTCCCAAACCCAGTGCACAACCCTATGCAGGGGATGTTTCGCCTTCTCACTTTAGCTCGCCTTCAAACGGATGTTCTTAGGCTACCCAGAGGATACTTGGTCAAAGACCGGAAGTCGTGAGCTGCTTGAGTCATATGTAAAAGAATCGTTTCTGGCCACTCCCAAGTGAATGGCGATCAGAGAACTTTCCTCACTTGCGTGAACTTCTAAACATAACTCCATCCTCCATTGAATATATTAGCAGTTTAAATGAAATACCAAATTATGTATTGTAATGCAAAACCAACTACTTAAACACCCTTTATAAGCACCGATTCACATAAAATGTAACATGTATATTTCTACAACTGATGCACTAAATTTCACATAGCCCTGTACACATGCATACAACTGAATTAGCACAACTATATTTTATTTTGTAATAAATATAATTTTTGGACGCGAAACATTGTGGGAAAATTAGTTTGTAATGAGTTTTTGCATTTAATTGGCTGCTAAACCAAAAACCCACAAAACTGTCAACACTTTCACTTTTTGCCTTTAAAATCCATGTGAAATGACAGACGTATTTATTTATATGCTTAATAAATATACATACATACACATATATATATACATATGAATATAATAAATAATGCAAGCATCTCTCGGCGAATAATGCAAGGAAGACAAGTCGCGCGTCAAAAACGCCAGTCGAAGTGATCGCTTATCACGCCAAGCAGGCGAATTAAAAGTTTTAATGCAAACAGATGAAAATGCCAGTGTGCTGGAATGCGAAACTGCGTGTTGTTGGTTGCAAAAGTAATAATAACCGAGCTCGCTACCTAAACATTCGCTGAAAGGCATTATTAGCTGAAAAACATGAGGAAGCGCCTGATTGTAGGCAATACCGCCTGTATATACGCGCACAAGTCTCGCAGTTTTGAAGATAATGGTCTGAAAATTTGCGCACGTGCTTTTCTCCTCAAGAAGCTGTTTAGTTGTCGGAATCGTCAATATCGGAACATTGTAGCAAATAGCTGCCATACAAACTGAACAATCAAACGCAATTTCTTGTATGGAAATTTTTTTTATTTGATGAAATATTTTCACGAAATTCAATATGGTTTATTGCCAAAGGCAACGGTGTAAACTGCGAACAAATTGTTCAGATTGAAGTTCTAAACCATAAAGCTGCCATACAAACTAGCAATTCAAAATAAAGATGTAGTTTTTTTATATGCCTTAAGAAATTCACCTGTGAAGAGTACTATACCTTCGGTGCAGCCAAAGTGAACATTGTTTCTGATTTTGATTTGATTACGCAATAGGCGAGTTCTGATTTGCATGCCAACAAAAATGGACAGACACAACAATTCGAATTGTAAATTGCGTGCCGCAGGCATTGTATGCAGGTATTTCTGGTTCCCTAGCAATGTGCAGGCATGCAAACAAACACATACACATACATACGTGTGTGTGTGTGTGGTATCTATGAATATTTAAAAATAATTTCATTACACAAATTCCTTGGCTTTATTGAGTTGGCAACATTTCGCCTCACAGCACAAGCCAAACTGTTTGTTATGCTTTTTATTATGTTTGTTGTTGTTGCTTTTCTTTTCATATGTTGTCTTTTCGAATTTGCGCATTTGAATCGCGCGCCGATGTACGTTTCTACCACTTTCGCCGCCGCATTGTACGCGCAGAAAATATAAAACCAACAAATCACACACACACAGACAGACACACATACGCACAGATAAGCTATACTTGTAAAAGAGCATGCAGACGAATTCGAACCCGTTGCGCATGCGTATGCGCAGCAAGACAACGCAGCGACATTGTGAGCCAAATGAACAAAGCAACAGTTAAATAAAAACAACAAATATTAAAATTAAAATAAAAGTTAAAAAAGCCATAAAAAAAGTTGAAAATTAAAAAGAGTAACAAAATTGAAAAAAGTAAAAATAACGCAAAGAGAAACAGTAAAACTATATTTGGCTGAAAGCTGGTAAGCGCATACCAAAGTGTGCACAAAGCAACAAACAGCATAATTTTGTATATGAAGGCATATACATATGTCCATGTCTGTATGTTTGTGTGTGTGAATCATATGCACTGGCTCGTCTTTCACATTGCACCTGTCCGCTTGCGTTCAAGACATACCACAGAAATGTGTGTGTGTATGTATGCATTTTATGCATAAGAAGCTACAAAATTCCAAAATTTTAATAAATTTGGGAAAAAGCAGAAAAAAAACAGTTTCGAGCAACGCCTTTTGAACTGGATTGTGTGTACTTGCTGACCCAATTCCAAGATAACGATGTCGTTGCCATTGCTTTTGTTATATTTATTGTTGCTGCTGTTGTTGTGTTTGTTGTAATTGACGAAGATATATGCTGTTGCCTGGTTGTTGTTGCTTTATGCCTAAACAGGTTTCTTTAGGACAACATTTGCATCACCTTTCATTTCAATACATTGCTGTTGTTGTTGTTTTTTTTTATAAAAGTAAGCAAGAGATACCAAAGCTTGTGAGAATCGCTAAGAAAAATCAATGTCATAACAAAACAAGAAAAAAGTGAAAAATATTGCGAAAGAAGTGCCATAAAGAGATGTACAAAGTGCCAGCATAAAAAGCGGTTAAATTGAAAATTGCTTATTGGCAGCAAAGAAAAATAAAAAAAATTGTCACACACACACACAAACAGTAAAAACAACAACAGCAACATTTTCATTCAATCAACCCATTGATTCATCTCTTTTCTGTTTTTTTCTTTTACTGCTTCATTGTTTGCTCTTTTTTCTTCGCCTAACTTGTTTTTGTTGCTGTTGTTTATTTTAACTTAAGCTTAAATTTACCTTTTTGTTACTTTCTTTATTGGTCACCAAGCGATTGCGTAAGTTACCACAGAGTATAGCAACACCTTGCTACTTTCGCACAGCCATATAACAGCCACAACAAATACAACAACAGTGCCATAAATAACAATAGATTATGCGCATCTTCACGTACACAAACGTTATCACTTGTCACTATTCGCCTTGGCAACGCACAACTTCATCGCAACATTTACGACTTGTCGCAACATTTAAGGCAGCCAGCAACATGTTGCAGCAGCACCAGCATTTGACGCTAGCCTTGTGACGCATTCATTTACATTGCGTTTTTGAAGTCATTCATGGCCGATCATGGTCAATGTGCGGCAGCTGCATTAGATGATAATACAAATAAAAACAACAATAACAACAAAAATAATAATTACAGCGATAACAACAAAAGCTGGTGCTCTTGTAGCAAGTCGTCTGCATTTTCCGTGCTTGGACATGCTGATATGTTTTTTATTTATTTTTCTGTTTTTGTTATTGTTTTTGCATATTACAACAGCGTGCGCACACTTGCAGCCACCGACAAATTGGTTGCATCAACAACAAGTTTTTGGGGAAATGCGCCGCAGTGCTACTCAGCACAGCTCAACCGCAACGGGTTCGCCTCTTCTTTGCATTCGCCTTTGCCTTTACCTACGTCAACGTCAATGCCGTTATTGCATCAGCAACCGGCGCTGCAAGTCAATCTCAGCATCTGCGGTTGCGGCCGCGGCCGTTAATCAACCGAACATTAGCCTGAATGGCCAGTTGGGAGCGTCTTCATTCAGTTGTTATTGTTGTTGTTTTTGCGGCTGGTGCAGTGTGGCGCAGTTGCCATTAATCAATGCTCGGGATGTGTGGTCACTTGCATTAATCTAATAATGGTCATGCTAATTTAACCATATTTACTCATACACACACACACATATATTATACATACACACGTTAGATTACACATCGATTTTATTGTGCATTTCAAGTTCAGTTAGATTTTTCTCGCTTCCATTTCGTTTTCAACGCTTTCAGTCGAATTAGTTGTGGTTGCAATGCATTATTTATCTTCACTTTGTGCGCGCCTGCGCATTTGCATATGGCGCAGAGTTTATGAAATGCCTATGCGTTTGTGTTTGTTGTAATATTTTATACTTTTTATTAACTTTTTTGGGTTTAAGCATCCACAGTGGGTTTTATTTCAGGTGCACCACTAACACACATGCACATACGAGCACACCCTTCGTGCCGCCCAAAGTGTCAAGCGTTTTTTTATTTATATTGTTTTTTTTTTAATATTTTTTATATGTATTTAAAAAAAATTAATTATTTTTTTTTAATTTTTTTATTTTTTTTTAGTTTGATTGCATTTGTTTTTGTTGTTTTTTTGCTTGTTGTCCCTCTTCAGTCTTGGTTGTGCCATTTTTATGACCCGGTTGCCATTGACGGCCCATTAAAGCCGCCGCTATTATTAACTTGTTTACAAAAAGCCGAATCGCTGCCGAAACACATTCCAAATTCATAAGCGTATTGCATTTCCTCGCTTTGAGTTTCCCAGTGCCGTGCAGACTGTGTGGCTATTGTGACTGGTTTGGCGTATGTAAATTTGACATTGCTCAAACGTATTTGTGAGCGTGTATTTTATTTGCAGCAAAACATCATTAGCATAAAATATTTGTTAGATTGCTGAGGACATTTTCAAAATTTATTTACTAATTTTGATTACAATTTTAAATTATAAAATACTATTTTTATTGACTGAGCGACTGGTTAATCGACAAACGGCAATGAAGAATTTTTATGGAAAATTACTTGATTAGATTGCTTTTACAAGCTCTTCAAGCACATAATTTGAATAATTAGCTGATTATTGTTGTTGTTGATGCTGCAGAAAGTATTCATCAAACATTCTTGATGATTAAAATTTGTCCAATTTAAAATTTATGTTCTTGCGTAAGGGTGCGCGCAGAGTGGGCGCTTAAAGCCGAGTCGAGCGAAAATTCGCGTGTTGCGTAAATGGGAAAATGCGCTCGGCTCTGCTTCAAGCGTTCACTCTGCAGGCACCCTTAGCGTATGCCTGAATGCAGTGGGAGTACCGATTGCTTGGAGAAAAAAGTGTTCTGACCTTGCAAAAGTAGACGTTTCGAAAGCTTACGTTTGAGCTTTTTTTTAGTGAAGTCAAAATTCTTACACTTTTTATATGATAAGCAGCTTCAAGTGCAAATTATTGGCGAACATGCTTCTAGAATATACGAATGTCCGACTGGAACCTTTAACTCTTTGAAAAATTTAGGGGGTTTCGTTCGATCTCTTAGAAAGGTGTCCAAAAAATTAGAGCCATAACATTCTAATTCGTCTTCGGATGCATAAAAGCTCTCAAAAGCTTCGAAGTCGTTTCCAAAATCACGTATCGTTGCAGATTTTATTAATTTTTCGGGATATAATTCTTTATTAAGAAATCGGTCAGTCGCTTTGCAAGCTTTATTTACCGAAAGCTTCAAAGCTGTTTCCAAAATCACGTGCCGTTCCAATTTCTATTTATTCTTCAGGAGATAATACTTGATTTAAAAATCAGCCGGTCGCTTTGCAAGCTTTATTTTACCGAAAGCTTCAAAGCTGTTTCCAAAATCACGAGGTGTTCTAGTTTTTATTAATTTTTTCCTTGGTTGGTTTGATAATCCTTGGTTTAGAAATCAGTCAGTCGTTTTGCAAGCTTTACTTTACCAAAAGCTTCAAAGCTGTTTCCAAAATCACAAGGTGTTCCAGCTTTTATTCATTTTTTGGGTGATAATCCTTGATTTAGAAATCAGTCGTTAGCTTTGCAAGCTTTATTTTACTGAAAGCTTTAAAGCTGTTTCCAAAATCACAAGTCGTTCCACTTTTTATTATTTTTTTGGGTGATAATTCATGATTTAGAATTCAGTCAATCACTTTGCAAGCTTTATTTTACCGAAAGCTTCAAAGTCGTTTCCAAAATCACGCGACGTTCCAGTTTTTATTTAATTTAAATTAAATTAAGTTAATTTAAATTATATTAAATGAAATTAATTTAAACTGAATTAAATCAAAATCAAATTAAGTCAAATTAAATTTATATTTTAACGACTAAAATAAATTTTATATTTAATGTATACATATGTACATATATATATCATCTACCTATTATATATGAAATTTCCAATGGAAAACTTCCAAATCATTACATCGGTATCACTTAAGGCTTACGCAAATATTTATTCAAAGCTATTAAACTCAAAACATGAATATAAACCTTATTTCACACATACCGAAACGTTTGAATGCCGTCAACACTTACATATGCACATATCTAATTATGTATAAACAAATGCTGTGCAAAAAATGAAAAACAAAAAAAAAACAATAAATAAATATATAACCAAAAGTAGCATCATTATTATCAACCGTATTATAAAATCGGCAACGGATTTGAATTTGGCTTTGTTTGCCCAATTCGATTGCAGCGAACCGTTTACATCCGATAGCGCAGCGGCGCTTATGTAATCGATCGTTGAATGCCTGAATGAGTGAATAACAAATGAATGAATCAATGAATGGACAAAACGAAAGCGCAAGTGACTAACCACAAACACACATAAATTGACTAATTAAATAACTGACTGACGAACTGACGAGTGATGAGTGACGAGTGTGGAGTAGCGAGTACGGGATGATTAGCGCGTTGACTTAGTGATCGATCGCAGAGCAGCCACCGAAGTGAATTGGTGACTTGGGATTTTTGGTGTTTTTGTTGTTGGGCTGTCGCTTTAGAACTCTTAGGAAGAAATTATTATATATTTATGTTTAAGCTTTGAGACACGCGCTGATTAGCTTTTTTTTTTTTAAATAACAATAAAGTTCACGCAGCAATAACTTCATTAAAGTTTACATTGCAGCGAACAATAAGAAATGCAATAAACAAATTAGCGAAATAATTTGCTTTGCGGCATTCGCAAAAAATCACAGTCATTAAGAAGTTTGAAGTTCAAAGACATTGCCAAAAGTGCCGCTACATTTGAATGCGAGTAGTATTTGTGAGTGTATGTGTGTGGGTATGTATGTATGTCTGTGTGATTATGGTAGTAAAATACTTTGTTGTTCGTTTTTTTGTTGTCTGCTGCTGAAAGTCAATGTGAAAGTAAAACCGTCCAAATTTGTTTAATAAAGAAAATAAATGGGAAGTGCGGTGTGGCACAACAGAATATGCGGTAAAGCGTCTATGACAATAGTAATTGCGAAAATAAGCAAAAATTAGACAAATGAAAATAAAGCACTCATAACTGTGAAATACAGTAACGATTTTTTGTTTTCTATGCAAGTGGCTTGATATCTTTTTTAACACTGTGGGTCATATGACACAAAAAAGTTCAAAATTCGAAGTTTTATAAAATAAAAAATATTAAAATTTTAAAATAGTTTAAAAAAACTATGTGAACAATATTTTATAAAAATATTACATTTTTAGAAGTACTTAAAAGCAAATAAGACACTAAACTAAATAGTTTTTGCCATATATTTACATTTTCATTATGAATAAAAATATTTATGGAAATAATTGAATTAAAGAAAATTAAAGAAATATAAATAAATATATTATTTATTAATATAATATATAATACAATAAAAAATCGAATGAAATATTATAAAACAAAATACAATAAAAATATAAACAAATTATTTTAAACTAAATTTAATTTATTCCATAAAATAAAATAAAATAAAATAAAATAAAATAAAATAAAATAAAATAAAATGAAATAAAATAAAATAAAATAAAATGAAATGAAATGAAATAAAATAAAATAAAATAAAATAAAATAAAATGTTATAAACAAAATAAAATTGTATAAAATAAAAAAAACGAAATTAAATTATTTATTTTTTATGCTTACTGCTTTTAATTGCCTCAAAAAAGTCATTTTGTGTGTTTAAAAAAATATATAAAATTATATTAAAAAAAGTAAAAAAAAAAAAATAATTTTATAAAACAAAATAAATTAAAAAATAAAATAAAATAAAATGAAATAAATTAAAATAAAATAAAATGAAATAAATTAAAATAAAATAAAAAACGAATTTAAATAAGTTATTCTTTAAGCTCATAACAAATTTTTTCTTTCATTAGAAATTGCTAAAAAATTAATTGCCTCAAAAATGTCATTTTCTATGCATATTTATATTATACATATATAGCAGATATTAAGTTTGCCACGAAGTTTCTAAAAATCAGAAGCAGGCGCCTCTCACCCTTTACAGCATACACCATACATACTCATGTTTGTCTCCCCTCTGTCTATAAGCGAAATAATCCAGCAGGCTTGGAGATATTGATTTCGCACACTTGATTTTCTTCCCAAGAGATTGCTTATTTGTTAGAACTGCTGATATCGGACTACTATAGCACTTAGCTGCTATACAAACTGACCGATCATAATCAAAGTCTTCTATAGAAAACTTTTTTATTTGACAAGATATCCTCACGAAATTCGGTATGGATTATTGTCCATGACAACGGTGTAATATCCACAGAAATTGTTCAGATCGAAGTATTATAGCTGCCATGCCATCAAGATAAATATCTATTTATACCCTTTATGCTATCAGAAATGCTCCTGTGTAGGGTATTAAAGATTCGATGTAACCGAAATTAACGTTTTCTCTTGTTTTTTATTATATTTTTTAATTTCTTCATTTTTTAACTATGTTTTTAATGTTTTCTTTTTTTATAAATTTTTTTATTATTTTGTTTTTTATATTTTTATTGATTGTTTTAAAATCTCAAAATGGCGAGGATTGTGATAACTGTAATTAATTCATTAATTTATTACTCCTCTAAATTTTTAAGACTTTTTATGCACAAAAAAAATCCCTCTTTGCAACTTTTCTATGACACTCATAGAACAACTTTTTTTGCCACCACTTTTTAGCCACAATTTTTGGCATATTTTTTTTCTTACTCTAAACCAATTTGCTATTGTCTTTTTGTTATATAAAGTAGTTATTGTTGTATATTAATAGGTAGTCATGAGGCTATTGGGTCATTAGTTTACTGCTGACAAAAGTAATTCATTTTCAATGATACATTTTTGTTGTCGCAAAAGCCCCAATAGTCGTTTGGAAATCCTCCAAAATGCATTGACCCAACGCGCACAGCCCACACACACATATATACATGCGCACAGCCAGCACTAACAACCCACACAAACACTCCAAACGACGTTAGTGTTGACAACAATGCGGGCGAAGACGTTGAATTTGTTGAAAACGAGGTAATTGAGCGCTGAAATTCGGTTGAATGCATCGCAGCGGGTTGGCGGCTGACGAACTGTCTCAAGGAATTGTAAACACTTAAGCAAATCTTAAACTTTTAACCGTAAAGCCAGCAAATTGACGAATGTCAAGCAAACAAACGTGCGCAAAGAAACGAAAAAAAAAAACCAACAAAAACAAAGAAGTGACGAAAATAATGTATTAAAATTAATAAAAAAATATTAAAAAAAATAGCAAATATTAACAAAAACGCTAAAAAAAAAAATAAAAAATGGGTCAGACAACATAACTATAATGAAATGAAGTTAGCAAAATTTTGAAATAACAGTAAACTGACCAGAGCTGCGCAAATATCCCATTAGTAACAGTCGATTTTTAAGCAAAACACTCGCAAACAAGTGAAAATTATTAAAAAATATGTACAATTTAGCCGGAAAAGTATCGCCAAATTACTGTGTTGCCACTTTGACAAGTTGTGCGGCTGGTAAGGAACAGGTTGCGCAGACGAGAAAGCAAAATAAACAAAAAAAAAAAATATGAAATATATGGAAAATTGTGGCAGCTAAGTTTTTTTTTTGTTATACACCAAATCAGCGAAGCGTTACAAATTTGCGAGTGCATTTTCTTCCTATTTTCCAGTTAGCGGATTTATTTTTAGCTTATGGTTGGGAGTTACTACCTTGAACGTGTTTTGTGACAACTACATTTGTGTTTACTTTTCTTTAGCATTTCTATTTTTTCTTATTTTACATATTTTACATTATTACTATTTTTATTTATATTTTCATTTTACCTTTTGCTACATTTTAAAGTACTTTCCGTTATTTGCTTTGTTGTTCCTCCATTTCCTACATTTGCGCATATTTTGTGTTATTTTATTGTTACTCTTCCGTTTTCCACCATTCGCTGCGCCGTATTTTTTCTGCTGCCATAAACTACAAATGCTTATTTTTTGCATTTACTGTTATTTACTACTAACTGCCGCTTCTCAGCTCTTGTTTTTCTGTCAATTTTTTGTAAATACAATATTTTTTAAAAGGTTTTTATTATTGTTGTTTGGCCAAGTACTCATTACTATAGACACTTTTGTACTTTACTGATTTTACTGTTTGCATTTTTTATTTCTACTACTTTTTGTTATTATCTACTACGTACAGATGTAATTACTGATTTTCCACTGCTTTTAATATTGATTTTTAGTTTTTTTGCGTTTGGAAATTTCATAAAATCGTTAGCATAGATCAGCTGGCTAAGCGCTTAGTGCCTAACAAAACGTTTGAGACCTTCTCATTAACTTTCCATTGTAGCTTATTGTACAGTTATGGTTAGGAGCCAATGATTGAAAGTCAATAGCTGTTTTTTACTTACTTGAAATATTATTTTTTATATTCTCTTGAATTTTCTATTTTCTATTGGTTCTATAACTATATTCGTGAGTTTTATTTTCAAAATTTGTACAATTATTAATATTAATTATTCCTATGGTCCATCTGAAGCTATAATATTTCCTTATTCTTATGACAATTTTTTTATTCCATCCCAAGTGAAAAACATTTCTCTGCCGGATTTGTGTCAAACTTAGAACTGAATATGCTAGCAAACTACACTGACTTCAAAATGAAAGGCACCAAATAAGACACGAGTAACTAAAGTTTTACACAAAAGTTGTTTTTTGAGAACTTGACTTCACTTCAAAGCAAATTTTTTTCTTATCTTTTTTTTATCAAAATTTATAATTAATATGCAAGTTACGTTTTCAAACTAACAATCAATCGAAAAAAAAAATTTCCTCAAGCCATGCAGCGAGAGTACGTTAAGCTTTGATATTTTCCTTTGAAGATTTTAATTTTTGTTGCTTCTATTTTGTGAGGTCGCCACATTGTCTGTGGATAAGTGAAAAAATAACAGATAAAAAAGCCAATCTGTTAAGTAGTCGCTCATAAATAATTAATGAACCACAGCTTACCGCTTAGAGCGCTGCGCTGCCTATTGTTTACAAGCAGAAAAAAACTTATTTAATAAAAAATCCAATGAAATACAAAGCCACGCATACAAAAAAATAATAAGTGTGTGTATTTCAGCATATTAACCAGCGGTCATTTATAAGCTTGACAAAAGACGCCGACCCACCGGCACGCTAATCTACAAGTCTAGAGGGATTGAGTCAACTAAGAATTGATTAAAGATTAAGTGCCAACTAGTCACTGAGTGGCTTTGTTAGAAATAAAAAAATCAAAGATAAAATGGAAATTATAAGAGACACAGAGCAAAATATATGCGCGTGTGAGCTTGTGAAAGACACCGCCGCGCCAGCAGAAAGCAACGTGTTAGCATAATAATGACGATTATCGAAATTTCCATTCAATTAGAGGAAGACGAAAATATAAAAAATAAGCGCGTGCGAGTGAAAATCACGTTGAATTGCTTAAAAAAGCCCAAGAAGAGACATTTTTTAATATAGTAACGATGGCGGTTTAGGTACTGAAACAAGATGGCTAACCGGAGATCTACAGACACACCGATGTGGTAAGCTTTTTTCCCAATAGTTGCAGACCCTCTGTCGCCAATGCCAAACATTTTTTGAAAGCTCCATCTGCCATTCCAAGTTGGCTTGTAAGACTCTTTTTCGGTCCGATAACACATCGATATACCCTCTGATCAAAGCCCAGAACCGGACAAAAAACAAAATTTTCACACATTTTAATTAAAAAATTTCTTATGGCCTAAAAAACAGTATCTCTTTAGGGTTCCGTACTCGACTTCGTCTTTGCAAAAGATTAAGGTCTTTTAGACGACTCTAGCACTGAAACACTTATGCCTAAAACATTAATCAATATGAATTGAGTCGATCCATAGTAGATGTTGAGTTCCTCTGTTATCTCTTTCAAGATTTTTAAGCACTGTTTCTCTAAATCTTCATTAAAGAACCTGATTTGACGAGTCGGATGACGTAAGTTTTTGATACTTCATGACCTTTACTGAATGCAATTCAAAAAAGGTTATATCAATCTAACCAAAATCTTTGTATCGACCAGTCCGAGTCAAATTAGATCAGGTGGTTTTATGTGACCCATAAGTTGGTCGTTTAGCATTGATGCATATTATACCCAAGACATTAATCAAAATCTGTTGAGTTGATCCATAATAGACGTTAAGATCCTCTGTTATCTCTCTGATACCAACATGTCGATTTTCAAGTACTGTTTCCTTAACTTTTTCCATGTTATCTTCATTAACGGGGTGATGAGGCAAGTTTTCGATGGCCTTTCGAACTCCACTGAATGCTCTTCAAAAAAAGATTGTATCAATTCAACAAAAAATATGCATCGACCAGTCCGGGTCAAATTTGATCAGCTAGTTTTATGTGACCCATAAGTTGGTCTATTAAAAGATCATATTTACCACATTTGAGCTTACTTACTTAGACATTTCTCATTAGCATGAAGCTTCATAAGGTATACCATTCCCCCGCGATCGGGATTTGACGTTGATCATGACGGAAACCGAATTTATATTCGACAAAAGTGTGAATATGGCAGTTTTTACTTTATAACTTTTAGACTTAACGCAAATAGCTTAGTTTAGACTCCAAGCCAATATCTTAGTTTCTAATAAAGTTAGACTTCGCTAAGTTGATTCGGCTGGACGTTTGGAACACATTTTTTAATTCTTGTCTACTGCCGTATATGAGCTAGAGTTATTAAGGGAATTGTTTTATTATTAGCTTTTATTAAACCAACGCCAGAAAAATAAATGATACAATTTCCCCACATAGCAAGACAACTACGATACATCAGAGCCTTAGCGACTGGATACTAAAATTTCAGTCTCACTTGAAGCCATATATTTACATACATACATTGTCTAGCATTCATATATGTACATATATATGTGTACTGATAGGCCTTTGTGTTCTCAAGGACGAATCGCTTCAGTCACGTCCCGTCTCGTCTCAAGCAGCCGACTGGCCAACAAGCGTCAAGTCACGTCAAGTCAGGTTAAGTCGTCGTAGGCTGGAGTTGAGTTGAGCTGAGTTCAATGTTATGTTTGGTGATGAGACAGAGAGAGTCAAGTTGGTGTCGCGCGCAAAGTCAAAGCGCTTGACACTGACCAAATGCTAAAATAATAAATAAATAACAACAAATAGCAGAAAGATGAAAATTTTGCGGTACAATCAACTGGCCAACCCACAATTTGTATGTAGACAGCCGATTATGTTCGACACACGCGTTCACGCTCACGCACGTTGACAGTGTGAAAACATGCAAAAGCACACACACGCACGCAGCTGCGTTCCATCTTTTGCAGCTATTGAGGCTGTACTTCGTCTCCTATGCCTTTCTTGTAATTTATGTTGTAGCTTGCGCTGCTTCTCCATTTTTGTTTTAGCTTGACCTATTTGTTGGTGCCAGTGGCGGTCAAGTAGTTGCCAGCCTGCCCCTTTCTGATGTGAACACAAGCCGGTTATTTTTATGTACACACACATATACATGTATAAGTGTGTGTCCACATGATTTAGTGTTGTTGTAATTATCCTCAGTGTCGCGGTTTGGTGCGATTGCCATTGTATTTTTGAGTATATTCCACACACTTAACTATTATAGGGCTATAATTTTGCTTTGGCATTATTCTTCATTGTCGGCGCTGCTGTTGTTTTTCTTGTTGTTGCTCAAACCAATTATGCGTAAAGATGCTGTTCATGGTATGGCCACTGGTCTCTGAACCATTCATACCAAGGACAATGCGATTGTGAAATAAATTCGCTACATTTCTGCAGACCTGTTTTGTAAAAAGAGGGAAAGAAAGCGAAAAAACGAAATTCAAAAGACAATATTAAAAAAAAATCCCGAAACAAAATTTAAAAATTACAAAAACAGAAAATGTGACCAAAACCGGTCGGTCTTACAAGCATTTACAATGGAATGCGCTTCGGCATCCCTGCACCTTTGTTGCTCTCCAGTTGAAATGCTTTTTTGTGGTTACCAACAAACTGCCTGTCTCAGTTACGGGGAAGCATGGAACATGGAAGGCAACTCTTTTTCAACGATTTGCAAAGCTGCTGCTGTAAAGGTTTTTTTTTTTGGAATTTTTCCCATACTTTTTGCGATTCACGGTGTGGGTCACGTGTAGATATAGATGGCATTTCGTTGTATGCATTTTGTGGAACAAAAAAACTCTTAGCATTTTTTGATTGGAAACGTGTAAAAATATGTAATTAATTACTGCAATACTCTTCGAATTGCTGAGATTTTTACTTGACAGACTTTTGAATGCGGAAACTTGATAATTGAATTATGAAAGTTGATTTTTAGCATTCTGCATGTGAACTTAGTAAAATCACTTAAACTCTATATGATACTCCGCAACTTATCAAATATGTAATGATTATTAAACGAAGTATAAACTGCGGCTACAACTTAGAGCACTTTGTGATTTCGATACTTACGCAATGAAAATATTGAAATACTCTTTCACATAGATATATTAATTTTTTTTGATATGGTTAAGATTTAAAACACAAATCCCGAAATTTTCGGGATCCCGAAAAATCTTATAAAATCCCGAAATCGAATACTCCTGAGATGTTCTTAAGCATACACATAGATTAGTTTCTTCTTGATATGTATGCGAACGAAAACAAAAAAAGTCCCATAATTTTCGGGATCCCTAAAAATTTTATAAAATCCCGAAATTAAATTTTCGTAAAGTGGTCATATGCAAAAATTAGCTTCTACTTGATAGGATTAAGAACGAAAACATAAATCCCGAAATTTTCGATATCCCGAAAAATCATATAAAATCCCTAACTCGACTACTCGTGAGATGCTCTTGTACATACATAGATTTGCTATGATTAAGAACAAAAACCAAAGTCAAACAATTTTCGGGATAAAGCAAAAATTATATAAAATCCCGAAAACAAATTTTCGTAGAGTGGTCATATCCAAAATTTTATTCTTTAAATATAATTAAGAACAAAAACAAAAATTTCAACTCTGTCGGGATTCCTAAAAATCATATAAAATCCCGAAATCGCATGTACATACATATGTACATATATTAATAGAATGGTCTAACGTTGCATCCCATAGTTATATTCAACTGCTTTTTAACTATTTCAGTTATTAATATCGTATACACAAAGTTATCACGCCTTTAAAAACGCTTGTCATTCTACTTCTGACCTCTATTTGTCAAAATTCAATTACTTTGACAGCAGTGGCTTAGTTTGAGTTTTGAGAATTCCCAGTATCACAGTATGTTTTTTTTTGTATATTTTTAAATTGCTCTTAACACCTGGGTTGGTGCCTCATAACGGTGGTCCCCCTTAAAGATTCATTCACTACACATTTTCCTGTAAAATTAATTAATTAGCTTCAGTTGTTGGATTTCACATTTTATATATATAATATCATAAGAGTTTATAATTTGCCGGTAAACATTCACCGCTTTCTTACGCATAAATATTTGGTCTGTTACTTTATCTTTAAGTTGTGAGTCATAGACACACTGATTCATGCAGATGGTAAACCTTTTACCATATACTATACACGCATTTCCGCTTCTTCTGAATCACTAAATACCACAAATCAAAGACATGAAACCCAAAAGCCGATGTGTAATACAAAAATTACATATGTACATAAGATGTAAGTGCAGACTTTCTTTCGGTCAAGGTTGGTTGGCACTTTGTAGTTATAATTCTTATGCGTAAGTTAAGCCGATTTTTACTGCACGAGTTCAGTTACTTGGTGGGAAGAACCCGGTCGCTCTAAATGATAAATCAAGTAAGCGAGATTTAAGCACATACCAGATTGACAAACATAAAAGGGATGAAAATGATAATGAAATTAAAGTTGTATTTCTTATACATATGTATATGGGTCCCCAAACACGTAGTTTGCCTGCTCATTGTGATTTTGCATTTATTTTAAAAGTAAAATTTCGGAATCCTGAGAAAAAAAAAGCAAAAAAAAAAACAAAAAATCCGAAAAATTATATTGTTAAGTCCAAGTTAAAAGGAAAAAGAGTATTAAAAAATCCCGAAACTTTTCGGGATCCATTAGAAACATCAAATTACAGTAAATTTTCGGGGTCCTGAGAAAAAAAAAAAACAAAAAAAATCGAATTATATTGTAAAGACTAAGTTAAAAGTAATTAAAGAACATTAAAAATCCCGAAAATTTCGGGATCCCGAAAAAAATTTTCTCAATTTTTGTAACATCAAATTTAAAATATGTTTTCTGTATGTCAATTAAAAATAATTAAAAATTATGCAAAAATCCCGAAATTTTTGGGATCCCGAAAAAATGTTCACAATTTTTCTTGTTAAAGGTAAATATAAAATATATATTTTTTGTTTTCTGTATGTCGAATATTGAAAATTTTCTAAAGAAACATAATGACATTTTGCTTTTAATTTTATGGAGTATTAAATTGTTGCCAAGTAATTATGAATATTCCAGAAAATAAAAGCTATGAATAACTACTGCAACCGTTGTATACATATGTATGTACGTTCATAACTATAAATATTTATCCATATGTAAATACGGTCTTGTATGTACATATGTATTCTCTTTCGCATCTTAGTGGAATTTAGAGGTCTTTTATGTTTGTGCAACTAATCATGTTGCTCTTGCCAAATTTAAAAGTTAAATATTTGCTATTTAAGCATGTAATACAGAGGCACATACTTAAGTATGTATAAATATGTATGCGAGTATGCGCGTGCAACGCAATAGAAAACTTAATTGAGTTCACTACACTTACTGTGATCTCTTTGCGTAGTGATGAAGGTCCTTTTGATTAGCGTCTCGGCAAACGTTAAATGTGTGGACATACATGTGTATGTATGTATGTACCTACATATGCATGCTAGTTTGGCCACGCTTGTACTGATATAGTGTAGAGTCATAGAAAAAGCGGGAGAAAATAGTAAAAACGTCTTAGACATTGTATGTACGTATGTACATATACATATATGTACATTGATTCCGTGATGAGAGCGTACAGTTTTATGAGTTGGGAATTAATAAAATTTTGTAATTGGCTATAATCGAGTTTAAAAATAAGTCCCGAAATTTTCGGGGTCCCAAAAATTTTTTTTATTTTCTTTTTTTTCTATAATTCAGTTGAAAAAATAAGTCCCGAAATTTTCGGGATCCCGAAAATGAATTTTTCGAGAATGATTTGTGCATTGCATTTTGTTTTTGTGTTTATTTGAATGATATACATATAAGTATAAAATATAAAATCCCGAAATTTTCGGATTCACGGAAATGAGCATATGAAACATTAATATTACATTTTCAGAGAATGGTCTGCTATACCCGAATGATTCTGTAAATATATGATATATTTTAGTATAATAAAAAAAAAATCCAGAAATTTTCGGCTGAAAATGAGTATTTAAAATCCCGAAATTGGTTTTTTACCATCTAGATGAAGGTCTTTCAAATATCTGTAACATATCCAATTACATACATACAAGTATAAGTAGTTAGTTATGTAAGAGTCCCCCAAATTTGAATCGGAGGCGCAAATATTTATTTAAGGAAGAAATATACACTCCAGCTGCTGTGATCACGATGTTGTCACATATTTTATGCGATCGTCAAACTTGTTGTTGCTGCCACTGCTGCTATGCTAATATTGCCAATGTTATAGCTAATGTAAATGATGAATGAATTAACACGGATTGCGTACATTTGTAGCTGCCTGTTGACTGCCTGGCCGCCTGCCCTTGGGCTGCTGCGCATGCGTGCACGCGCTCTGGGCTATTGACACAACAAATACAAATAAACTAATTTCTGAATGCAACGCCAACAAAGAAAATAACGAAATACACTACAGAAGCGCTAACAACAACAACAACAACCACAAAGCTAATAACAACAACACGATGCTTTGCATAGATACTGTAAAGCTTGCATCATTTGGCGTTTTGATTAATGGAAAATACATGAAATTGCTGCCATTAATATCTAGAGTTGTTGTCGTTGTTGTTGTTGTTGACTAAACTTTGGCAATACCTATTGTTAGGCTCATTGGGCTTTTGTTTAGTTGCATACATAGCGAGCAGAGATATTTTGTTGCCCAAGCAGTGTGATAAACACATGCACACGAGCGAGCACACACACACATACATACTCACAAATGCATAGAAGATGAGCAAAACAAATAAACATTCAAGTGTATGTGTGTGTGTTAACCTTAAAATCCATGCTAACAGCTAATAGCAAAAACAACAAGTTGTTGGCAACTCACCATACAAGTTGCTGCAAATGCCTCTAATAACAACAACAACAGTAATAGCAACATTGATTATCAACAAAGTGGGTGCAAATTAAGTCGTTACCATGCATTCCGCGCATCACGGGCGACCCAGACGCCGTTTTTGTAACCGAAATCGATTTGTGTTGCTCTTATTTGTTGTTGTTGTTGTTGGTAGCGTTTTCCTCATTTCATTCGCGCACAAGTACTTTGATTTGTATTGATTGCTGCATTTAATGGCGGCTCACAGACAGACAAATAGCCTGCTAATATTATGCCTTTACAGGTAGCAGCCATATAAATGTGACCGCATTGATTGGTTGCAATAAAAAATGCAATAACCAGAATGGAAATGACAAACGAATTATAAAATTTTAACTGACAGGTGAATCGGTGAATGAAGTAGAAACAGTGCGAATTTAATATTTTTCGGTCAAACTTATATTACAGTTATTGTATGGAAACTAAATTTTTGTTTTTGAAAAAAAAAAAAAAATATTTCAAAAATACCTTTGCGCCTTTGAAACCTTAAAATGTCTGTTTTAGAAGCTCGAACTTAATGGGTAAGATCGAAAAAGGTTATACACCATTGAAATAAGAAGAAAACATTGGTTCTATCAATCAAATTCAATTTTTTTATGACTTGATCTCTCGAAAAAAATATATTTTGTTCAATAGCCAGTCGAGTGTATTCTGTCACAATTCTATTTTCGGCAAGTTTTTGTTTTGAATTAAAAGAAACGTATCTGACATCTAGCCATATTATCCTAGTAAAAGTTGTATTATACAATTCTTTATTAATTGCAAAATTGTATATGTTGCACAGCTGTTCCACTATCTCAACACACTTTCTGCGTTGAGCTTAATCATAATGTATTGATCATTGCTGACATTTAAAATTATTGTAAATTAATCTCTTGATATTCTACTGGTTTTCTGTGCAATCTATTCAAAAAATTGTGTTAGTGTTCTTTCAATCGAGCTATTAGATTAAGTATCTCTACGTCTAAGTTTACGTTGTACTTTACCTTAGTACTTCATGCTAAGTTGGCTGCTCTTCGTTGACCTTTTGAAAATCAATAAATATTGAACAAGCTTAATGGATCAATTTCATATAAATGATTGTTTATCATTTAAGGTTAGGCGCTTATATGGAGCTTTATTCAGTTCGAAATTGTGGAAGTGCGACCAATTTTTAAGGAAATTGAGAATTTTCGCTATGGAATTGATTACCATAATTTGTTATCCATAATGTAGCAATTTAGAACTACATCAATCTTACATTTGACATTATTTCAGTAACCCTTTGATCTACCTTTAGTCGCGCCAGCATCGTAAATATTTATATATTCGTCATTAAGCTGTAAATACATTGGCAAATTTGATTCAAGGCCGTCCTGTGGCTCTTAAATAAAAACATGCATATACAGGGTGGGCCATATAAAATTTTAAATTTAAAAAGTCAATAAAAAAAGGGGCTTGCTATTTTTCAAAGGTTTAACATTTATTTATAAGGTTGTTTAATGAAATTTATTTGTGAAAAACTATTTCGGACAAATGACCACCACGGCATTACATTAGCTTATCCGATCAAACCAATTTTGGAGTACTTTCTCGATGGTTTCAGGCCTTATGGCAGCTACAGCAGCTTGAATCTCGTACTTTAGATCTTGAATTGTTTCTGGATAGTTGGCGTAACATTTATCTTTAACAGCTTCCCACAGAAAATAGTCCAACGGAGTTAAATCGCAGCTTCTGGGAGGATTATGCGATTTTCGAAGATAGGGCGTAAAATATTGAGTGTAACGTTTGCTGTATGGCACGTAGCGCCGTCCTGCTGGAACCAAATGTTGTCCAAGTCTTCCTCTTCAATTTACTTGAAGAAAAATTCGGTTAACATTGCGCGATAACGCTTACCATTGATGGTTACGGCGGTGCCTTCTTCATTTTCGAAGAAAAATGGGCCGATGATTCCACCAGACCAAAGTCCGCACCATACAGTGATTCGTGGTGGGTGCATTGGCTTCTCGACGATTATGTGCGGGTTTTCTTTGCCCCAAATGTGACGATTCTGCTTGTTAACGTAACCATCGAGATGGAAATAAGCCTCGTCCGAAAAGATGATTTTTCGGTAAAATAAGACTCAAAAAAAAGTTTTCAATATTTCCCAGTTTTCTTCTAGTAAATAGCGACCCATTTCGTAAATTTTAGACTTTTTGCTGAATATTTGAATGTTTCCGAATGGTATTTGACGTTTCCAATGTCGAAATATAGATAATTCAAATTTAAAACGTTGGATGGCCCACCCGTTACAATATATAACGGGTGATCCAAGTAGAGGTACTTTTTTCGATAGCCGTTTTCTGACAGATCACGTGTGAGTCGTGTGAAGCTGTCATGTTATTTTGCTTAAGTATTGTTTGACATTTCATCATGGAAAGACTTTCACCTGAACAACGTTTACAACACAATCGGCCTACTCAGCAAAATATAGCAGCCGTAGTCGAGTGTGTACCGGAAGACCGTGGAGAGTAGATTCGGCGCCGTTCGCAGCAACTCGGACTGACGTATGGAACGACTTGGCGTTGGAAAATGCACAAAATACAGCTTGTGTAAGAACTGATGCCGCTCGACATTCGCAAGTGACATTGCTTCACGCTATGGGCTCTAGAAAAGTCCCAAAAAGATCCACCACGAATGTCAGTCGCTGGTTACCAGTCGAAATGCTCGAACTAGGGAAATAGCATCGAAAATTAGACTTAACAGATAGATCATCTGAGATAAATGCCAAATAATGGTCTTTCGAATGATGAGAAACATTCCCCATTAAATTTGAAGTTTCTTTGTTTTTTTCTTAAAAAAAGTAGGGAACCTCGAAGTGAATCACCCTTTCTATGCCTATAGTATTGGTATAGACCGCAAAGAGAATGTGCGTCAAATTGCCAACCACAATGCCCTTAGCGGCAAAATATCTATGTGTGTACATCGGTAGGCATGGGTGTAGCGGTGGGTGTTGCGTTGGGTGTGTGACGCAGAGCAATTTTCCAGTTATTAATCTCGCTATGCCAAACTAATTTCCCTAATTCGTCAACACTTAACTGCGGCCCTGATTGTTTGTGTTGTTGTTGTTGTGCGGAGTTGTGTGTTTCGAAAGCAACAAAAAAACCTTTGCAATACTACAATGAGTTTGGCACGCTTTTGCGCGTCGGTTGTAGCAACAAAAAGCGCTGTGGGTGTGTATGCGTGAATGCTGCGAAATCGTAATATTTAAGCGATTTTTTGTTGTTTTAGTCTTTTCAAAATCTTCCGACTTTTTACGGTTCCACCAAGATGATTTGTCATTTCTTAATCGGCAGTTTTGTTGTTTTTGTTGTACACACTTGCAAATTTCAGGCTTGGCGTGTTGCTAATTCCTTGTTGTCGCAATGCCGTCGAGTTTACTTGCAGCAAATGAAATTATTTAACCTTTTCACATTTGCGGCAAATTAAAGTAATTTCGTAACTTTTTAACACCCGTGTCACATTTGTTTATTTGCTAATAGCCTTATTTAGCATTCATCATATTATTTTCACACTTACTTACATACGTATGTATGTGTATTATTATATATGTGTATTATATATTTAAATATTGTGTTACTATATACAAATTTTAATTTTTTGACTTCCTTCACTCTTTCCGCAGCACACAAATACAGCTTGCAACAGCAGTAGCAGTGGCCCCACCAGCACAACAACCACAAGCAGCCCAAATGTAAATAATAAAAGCTCAAATTCTACAATAATAACGAGAAATTGCCGCCAATACAGCTCGGTGCACACACAACAGCCGGCTGGTCCCGTGCGAGAGATCCAAATCGATCCGTACATCATACTCGAAGACGAT
Organism: Bactrocera dorsalis; assembly: GCF_023373825.1. Taxonomy (NCBI): domain Eukaryota; kingdom Metazoa; phylum Arthropoda; class Insecta; order Diptera; family Tephritidae; genus Bactrocera; species Bactrocera dorsalis. Next base: position 37,656,501 of record NC_064304.1, on the reverse strand, counting down.
CTGAAGTATTTCTACGATGACGTCAGAGACGTAAGTGTAGTTATGAATCACTCCCTTTCTAGAGACATGTACCTCAGTTATATATAGTAACATAATGTAATGATTTATGGCAATTTCATTTCGATGATTAGGCGTCTAAGTGTGAGTTTTAGTATAGCATATAAGGACACCAAACCGTTGTTTTTTGTTTGAAGTGACAGCTCTTGAATCTATTCAGGGAGCTTTTCGTCTCAAATGCGATGCCAGAAATGGGCCTCTTCGCGAAACAAAACTTTGGATCTTCTTCGAACTTTTCAAGAGCCTATAGAGCGAAGCGATGTCGCTTGGGAAGCTCGAGCGGCTTCAGTTCTTGCACAAGCTGTATTTTGTACTCGTATGCGTTAAATTTCAGACCTCGACGTAAAATGTGCCAAGTCGTTCGATACGTCAGCTGCGGCTGCTATATTTTTCACCGTGTACTGGTCGTGGTCTATTCGGTCAATCGAAGTTTAAGTTAATTTAGTATAAGTATAAGTATAAGTTTAAGTTTAAGTTTAAGTTTAAGTTTAAGTTTAAGTTTAAGTTTAAGTTTAAGTTTAAGTTTAAGTTTAAGTTTAAGTTTAAGTTTAAGTTTAAGTTTAAGTTTAAGTTTAAGTTTAAGTTTAAGTTTAAGTTTAAGTCTAAGTCTAAGTCTAAGTCTAAGTCTAAGTCTAAGTCTAAGTCTAAGTCTAAGTCTAAGTCTAAGTCTAAGCTTAAGTTTAAGTTTAAGTTTGAGTTTGAGTTTGAGTTTGAGTTAGGTTTAAGTTTAAGTTTAAGCTTAAGTTTAAGGAAAAACTTTTATACTTTCAATATGACTCGGTGGTGTTAGTAAGGCATGACTTGATAAAAATTACTCATATCTAGGAAAACACCCGATTGTCATGCGAATGTCAATTGTTAAAATTGAATGCATAAAATATTTTTTTAAACTAAATTTAATGATTGTTGTGTGTGAGCTAAGAGCAAGCACATGCTTGCAAATAAAAGGGTAAATGTGAAAAGAATCCGCATTTACACCCGCCAAACGCGGCAATAGTTGGCGCATAAAAGCGACAACATAGGACGCTTTCAGCATTTAGATGACTGATTTTTTTTAAATTGCTTACTTGATGAATGCGATGTGACGTTGTGGGAATTTTGTCGCGCTACAATATGGTAAGAAGTTATTTAGACCTCAAACGGATGAGTAAATCATTTTGGGTTTATTTGCTTATACACATAAAAGTACTTATGTATGTATATGTGTGCTTATATGTGCGCAACACCTTGAAAGCACAATTTAGCATACGCAAATAGTTGAAATTAAAATTTGAGAATTATTTAGTTGCTTTGGTGTAGGAACTGCAGTTTTTACTACGCAATTATGTTGCCCCCTAATTAAATGCAAAATGAGTTTTTTAATCGTCAATAAAATTTAGCTAGTGAGGCATGTGAGGAATATATTTTTTTTCTATTAATATACATTTTCATTCATTTCATATTATTGTTGTTTCTTTGTGCAGCTCCTGCGGCAGGGCACGAGTCAGACGGAACTCGATAAGATCGCCTCGTACTACTTCGACGGCCAGGGCAAAGCGCTGCGGCCAATGGTTACCATGCTGATGGCCAGAGCGATCAACTACCATTTGAATAAGGAATCAAGGTAAGCGCGCACATAAAGCGCACTTTATGCTTGTGGCATAACAGAGCGGAACAAATTAAATGAAAATATAGTTAATTAAAAGCGCTCAAGCGATTGAATATATTAAAGCCACAAATATTAAAAGAGTTTCAATGAATATACGATAAAATGTTATAAAAACCGCAAAAAGAAGAAGAAAAAAAGTAGCAACAACAAATAATTGAATTAAATTAAAATTACTTGAAAATGCGCAGAAAATAAATAATTTCAATTTATTTCGATGAAATGCGCAATTAATGCGCTTTGCAATATATTTTGGCGCGTTTAGTGCCGTAAATACACATTTCAAAATTTCATTCATTTTGAAATTTCAATACGTTTATTAATAAGCAGTTTGTTGTTGTTGCATTTTTGCACCCACCAGCACAGCAACAGCACTGAAAAGCGTCATAAAGCCTCATTCGATTGAGTTTGGCGCACGGGGCGTATGAGTGATCTGCCGTAAAATTCATGCTGTTAATGGACAGCATTTATTTGCTTTGCTGTTATTGAACATTCACATGTTTGTTGTTGTAAACAAAGAAAAACTACAACTTGTGCAACATTGCGTAAATGCGCATCGGCCAATAAATCCGGCTATAATAGCGCCTGTTGAAGGTGTTTGCGAGAGGTTACACGGTCGCCTCGAAGCCGCCAATGGCACCAACACCACCATTACTAACGATTTTTACCACCATTGCACACTTGCACGTGTAAGTGTGTTCGTGCGCTGGCTGCGACTTTGTTTGTTAGTTGTGCGCGATTTCGCTTTTAGTTTGGCCTAAGCGTAACGGTGCTAATTAAACAGAAATTATTTCATTCATTTCACTGTAGCTTTGCAGCTGCCGCTGCTGTGTGCTTCTCTGCTACCTTGCAGCTCTCCGCCATTGTTTGTTGCCTTTTATTTATTATTTTATGATTTATTGTTTTTTTTAGCAATTTAGTGAACAAACAACGCTTCATCTCGCTCTTCTCGGAAATGGTCCACTCGGCAAGTCTGGTGCATGACGATGTCATCGATCAATCGGATATTCGTCGCGGCAAGCCAAGCGTGAACGCGCTGTGGAATCACAAAAAGGTGAGTCGCTAATGTCAGTAAGCGTTTGTTTGTCTATTTATTTTGCAGCAGGGGAATATTTTTGCGCGGAGATTGCTTTGCCCTTACGCGAAGGTCATTGATATAATGGCATGCCTTTTCAAGGTATGGCAAATTAAAAAGACATACACTAAAATTTGTTGTGGCTTTTGTGGTATTACTAAAGTATTTTTAATATTTTTGCGAAGAATGAAAGCAACAAGTTGTTGGAAAATCTTTTGTATAGGCGGTATTACTGAGTTTGTTGAATAACACCTTATTTAAAACTAATCTAGAGGTCTAAAGCCGTCGATATATGGCTATAAGCTTCACAGTTTCGTAGAACTCTGAACATCACACCTTAATATAGCTACTATTTGCTTAAGTTAGCTATAAAAATTAACTAGTTAGGTACCAAAGTTGGACTTTAATGGTTACTCACAGTCCAGTATACCCTCTAGACGTGAATGAAAAAAGGTTTAGTAGTAAACGGAGATACTATCGCAGTCTATATTTCGGGTCCAAATGGACTGCAGAGTAGAGACGGGGCTATACTCGTAGCATAGTATTTTAATATCTCTCACTTTATTTGCATACCAAATGCAGCTGGCATCTTCCAAGCGGAAGTATAAAGCCGGGAGAAGTCTTGAGGAGTTCTACTGAATAACCACCGAAGTATTCAAAAAGCTACCAAAGACACAGCTACTGAGATAGCTTTGCTAGCCTTGTCGTCGTCAAATATTATTACCAGCGTTGTCAAAAAATATAGGAAGGCTATAAGCTCACTAACAGGTTAACTCCATCTGTCCACAATCTGAGTTCTCGGCCACAGGAACATTTTTGCCAAAAAAAAAAAAAAACAGATATGTTCGCTCAATCAGGAACCTCTCTACATGAAACCGAGGAAGATATAATATTATGTTCGCGGGACCGATCAAGAGGGACACAGCTCAGAACAGATGGTAATCAATAGTGAAATGACAGATAACGTAGCTGATTTGAATTGGAAAAATTCTGAATATACATATTTGTTACCCATCTTAAAAAATGTTCTGAAAAAAAGATGTTGTCTGAACCATGAAGCACTTGAAAAATCATTTCAAAAAGTATCAAATTAGACATATTTCGAAACAGAGTCGCCAACTCTCCAGAAAAGTAATTGTGTACAAAAAGAATTCAAAATATTAGCAAAGCAATGTCTTTAAATGAAATATATATTTGTACAGGGTTGCCACCTATAAAAAGGGCATAAAGTTTAGTCAATCACAAGATGTTGAAAAATAATATTTGGGAACTAAATCTTTAAATGACTTCCATATACATGTTTTAAAATGGCGTTGTCATCTATTCAAGCATGTAAAACTGAAAAATTAACATCAAACACTTTAATTAAGACTTTTGGAAAGCAATGTCTTTAATTGAAATATATATTTGTACAGGGTTGCCACCTATATAAAGAGTTATAAGTTTAGTCAACGTATGTAAGAAAATATTCCGAAAATCGTTCAAATTAGATATATTTTGAAAAAACTCCAGTATGTCGATCAATGTTGCCATCTATCGAAAAATGTAAGTCCGAAAAATTACGAAAGTTCAGATAAACTTCCATTAAACATTTTTTTGAAATAGAGTTGCCATATATTCAAGCTAAAAATATTGAGAAAGTAGCAAAAAGTGTATAGGAATTTAAATAAGTCTTCGAAAAGTGTTGAATTGGCATAAAATCGACATAGCGTTGCCACCTATCGAAAATAGTGGCACAAGAAAAAAATTACATTGTGCAAAACATAAAAAAATTAGAAAACATACCGAATTCATCAAATTTTAAATTTTTTGGCGCAGAGTTGCCACCCATCAATAAAAATAAAACTGAAAACGTATTAAAGTATGCCGATGCTGCCATCTATCGGAAAAAGTAAGAAAATTCCGAAAACATTACGAATGTTTAATCAAACATACGATATTTAAAAATATGCTTAAGAAAGTATTGAGATGGCCTTTTATATAAAAGTTTTTTAAAAGAGAGTTGCCATATATCTAAACATATAATATTGTACATGCAAAGTGAAATGCAAAGTAGCACAAAATTTGGTGTACATAGAGATTTTAAGAAAGCTTTCGAAAAGTCCTGATTTTACAATAAAATCTACATAGCGTTGCCACATGTTGAGGACAGTAAAAAAAGAGAAACATTTTATTTTTTATAAATATAAGGGAAATTAAGAAAATATTCCGAAAAATTATCAAATTAGATATCCTTTGGCACAGAGTTGCCACCTATATTTACAGATAAAACTGAAAAAATTATTACAGTATGCCAAGCATGAGAACTTTAAGACAAGCTTCCTAATAGTTTTAATTTACAATATTTCTTACAATAGTGTTGTCAACCATTCAGAAGGAGAATTGCCAAACATAACGTGTTACCGGAAAGTTTTCAATTTAGTTTTATTTTGGCCTTGCCACCTGATGTAAGTAGATAAACTAAAAACAAAAAGAACTCTTGCTAGATTTCCTTCGAAAAGAGTAAGCACAATTTAGTTGTATACATTCCTCTCTATCTTCAAGCAAACACTTGATACTTCGTTTAATCCGTTGTTCTCAATTTGCTATTTTAACTGACCTAACCTCCTAGATATGAACTGATTTTCGGAAAGTCGAACGGAAATTCATTAAAACGTTTCAAATACATTATCATGGTCATCATGGTATCTAAATACCACCATTATTGATGAAATCCACACAGCCATTTGGGCAACAAAATTTACATCTTAATAGTCTGAGTGGGCTATAACCCGATTTCAAAACTTCTACATTACCGCTATTAACACCATTCCGCATATTATTACTCAATTCAAAGAGGCAATTGACAGCCAATCAAAAATCGATTGTCTAAAATACCGTTTCAGCGCTCGTGTTAATTGCTGTTAATAAAAGTGCAGTTATTTTCGTAATTGTTTAATAGTGTAAGATTATACGAGCGTTTACGTCCCATTTGCAAACCAACAATTTTTCTAAATTCTCAATTTACTTTGGACTGGTTTTCCTATTTGTTTTTTTTTGCGCGCCGCTTTTGGTTGCAACATCAAAATTAGCCAAGTGTCATGGTATTGACCGCCTGGAAATCAACGTCGAAATGGCCAAACTCGTTGCCACTGCCAGCAACAAGCTGACTCAACCGACTAACTGTTAGGCAATTGCGTGGTTAAGCAACTGGCGTTTAAGGCCTTTCAACAATTTATATATTATTTGCTTTAATTCGTCTGATCTTTGCTGGATTCGGCCGCAAGTGTCCATTTTCGGTTGGCAGAAATTTCCTAAACGCTGAAGGTCCCTGGCCGAGCTGAGCTGCTGCGGCGAGTCGAGCCGCGCCGATATGGGAAATGAGAACAAGTTTACGTCGATGTTGCAACAAATTGTCAGTGGCCGCTTGTGTCACCATGCCCCTACCCACGGCGGTATTGATAGCAAGTCTTCGATTGGCGGGGCCATATGTGGACCGACTCGCTTTGGAATAATTGCACTCATTTTTGGCAAGCGGATTATTTAGCTGTTTTATTGTTGCCGCCAAACTTTGCATGTGTAAGCGTTTTGTTGCACTTGCTGCAGTTGTTGTTTTTGTTGTTGTTGTTGTTGTTGGGACATGTGCCACAAATCGAAAATGTGCAATTTAGCTGCCTAAAAACGGGTTCGTGTTCAACTCGGTGTTCATGTTCGCCCGATTTTGCCAAAAAGCTGAGAGCAGTGGGTATGTTTACATACATACATACATACATACATACATACATATACTGAGACATATGTACATATGTAGATACTTTTATATATACTCATATCCATAGACATATTTATAAATTTGGCTGTCATGTCAATTCGATGGCTATCGCGAGCGATTACGAAATTCGGCAATGCATAATACTGATGGTATTAAATAGTGTGCTTAAGCAGGTTATACTCTAGGAGTGGTGGACCATATATCTAAAAGTGATGTGTTTTTGTTTTGGTTGGAGCTCTACAGAAAAGTTGCCTACCTTGTTGCGGCTGAAAAGTGTCTGGTGTTAGGTAATGGAAATTAAGATTTTGCTGTGCTGTTTGTCTCTCTGCCACGCGGAAGATGCATAATGTGTTTTACCTCTAAAAAATTATTAAAAAAGAACTACGATAATATAGTATGTTTAGTAGCACGGTGGAAAAATAATAACAATGTTTATTTGTTACTATTGAATTTTCTGAATTATTGTTGTTATGCATTGGGACAAAAATGCATCCGGAAATTTTAAGTGAGAGATGGCAAGAGACTCGACATCTCTTGAGAGTCCTTTCGAATGATTTTGGTTAGATTTTTTGAGAGTTGAGAGTCCTTAACCGGATAAAAATTCGGATCCGTTACGGTTACGTAGACCCGACTGTATCTTTGGCATGCTTGATCGATCGTGCGAATTTCGATCCCACATTTATGGAGAGCATTATAACTGCCGATGAGACATGAGCTTATGAGTTTGACATGCAAACAAGTCAACAATCATCGAAAGTGATGGAAAAACGAGCCGAAACCAAAAAACCCACGACAAAGCCGCTCAAAAATCAAGGTTATGCTCATGGTTTCCGTCGATATTCATAGTTTGGTGCATGATGAATTTGTTGTAGGGGGACAGACGGTCAATAAGGGTTGTATTGAAACATTTGTGTGAGAATATCCGTCGAAAACGGTCGAAATTGTGGAAGAAATATTCACAATTCAATACAATTTCCGAGTACTTTTTTGTCACAATGTACACAGATTCCGAACCAAAAAACCGAAAACTCAAACTTAATTTATTAAAAATACTCACTTTTGAAAAGATGTCCATTGATACAAAATTTCGGTTCAAATTTTGTCAATATTTTGTGTAGTCAACAGACGATTTTTTACTGCTTCCATCACTTTTGGCATACTATTTATAGGGTTCTCTATAATATTTGGATTTATATTATATCAGGCTAGGAGGTCTTATTTATAGTCTTTGAATTTTTCCTTTTGGCTAAAATTATCTATTTTTAAATGGCTTATAGGTTCTGAATGGTGTTAAAATGTGTGGATGGGGGAGCAATCCGAGCAGCTTAATCTCAATATCCCAAAACCACGATTTGGTAATTTTTGCGGTATATTTCGGATCGTTATTCTGAACGAAAATATATCCTTGTCTACCTTTGAGTCCGAATATATTCAGGCTTAGTAGATATAAGTTCTCCAGAATATTAATGAAAGTTGTGACACGCATACCACGATCTCGATGGTTGCACACTATTATCTATGTATCAATCCAAATTTACGAGTGTAAGTGGCCTGCATCTATCATTTTATACTATACTACTTTATATAAATTTAATGCTTTTTAATATATGGTATATGATAAAATTTGACTCAGACTGAGGGAAAAAAATACTTTTTCAAAAAATGAATCAACCTGTGCTGAGTTGATCCATAAGAGATGCTGAGAGCCGCTGCTATCTCTCTGTTGCTAACTTGATGATTTTCAAGAAATGAACTTTTACGATATTATCGTCCTTTGCGTGTATGATCAATAGAAAGAGTAAATGAATCTAGTCCGAGTTATATTTGATCAGATGGCTATTTGCATCAACACGTTTTAGATACTTACAAAAAGTATTAATTTTAAATTAAATTCAATATTAAGTCATATTTAATCAGCACTACGATTATGCATGTTCCATAAAATCTGTTAAAATTCATTTTTCGATTATTTTGCGGCTATTTTGTAACGTCTGTGTGAGTTCAGTTTTTAATAATAATAACTTAATATCTATGGTAAAAACAGTACCTAACTGCCATTGGCGACCTAACCATTGATGCTAATTAATTTTTAGGTAGTGTTGTATGTACGAGGGTTGGCTATTAATAAGTGGGTTTTCTCAAAAAAATTCCATAAACTCCATTTTATAATTGTGTGTTTATGAATTATTGACAAGTATTCATTTTTCGATGTACAAAAATTCTATTTAAATGTCGTTAACAAATTTTTGTATCGTAAACTCCAAGTTTTTTAATGGTGTTTAACAGTAATGAGTCAATAAACTCGAGTTAAATATATAGAGTTTATAAACAATGAACAACTGTTCCTTTTGGTGTTTGAATAACTCTGATTGAAGGGAGCTAAAATTTTATATATGACAAACTCTGAGCTTAATAATAGTGTTTAATATTTGAAAGTCAATAAACTCGAGTTAAACATTTTGTGTTTATTAACAATTAACATGTTCTTTTGGATGCTTGAGAAACTTTAATTGAAACGAGTTAAAGTTCTATGTATGGTAAACTCCGATAATCAACTCGAGTTAAGCATTTTGTGTTTATTAACAACTAACATGTTTCCTATTAAAACTTTCATTGATAATACTCGTAGTAGTGTTTAATATTTAAAAGTCAATAAACTCGAGTTAAACAGTTTGTGTTTATCAACGTTTCTTAAGTGTTTCTTTGGGTCACAAAATTTAACCGTAAATATGGTTAACTCGAATTTTCTTAGCTTAACACTAGAGAGTCAAAGGTCGAGCTTTTTAGTTAGGTTAAAGTATGATGAAAAACGCTTTTTTTTTATAAAAAATGGTTTTCCATTAATAATCTAACTAGAATCATTTCAAAGTATACTCTCAAGAAACCACGACTTTAGATATGAAGTTTTCTTAATCTGCAAATATTCAATGAATTTTGGGCTGCGTATTGCCACATTCTGAAATCTGGGCTGCAACCGCATTACCTACAAGCCACACCTCGTATAACTGTAGTAATGTTTACAAAACTGTTGGTTTACTGTTAAATTTTTTTTTCTCCAAAAACGATAAGCAGTCGAACACTTGACATGAAAACCAAATATTTTTCCGCAATTTTCAATTTATGTTCAACTTGCTTAACACTTTAAATGAGTGTTGAACTTAAATCCGATATAGCTTAACCTCAAATAGTCGAAGACACAGTAAAAAATAGACAGATATCAATTATGTGCAAAATATTAAATGGCCTAACACCGCGCAAAGATAAATCGAGAAGAAGAAGCAGATAAAGAAAAAACACGCCGAGTTTGCACTTTGCATAGCAAAATCACAAATTACGCAATGCGTGTAAACAACACAGCCAGCGTTATCCATACCAATCGAATTAGCGGCGAGCGCACAGGGCGCAATAGCGGTAGCTGACGGCCTGACAACCAGCAGACAGCAGGCGGCAGACAGTGACCAACAGCAGTATTCGTTCAGCATGATTACGTTTAGCATTACGTGAATACTGACAAATTTATGTGTTTAGGCGCTTAAAAGCTGGCGTGTCTTATGACGGCTTAGTTAGCTCGAAATGTGTGGTATTTACAATAAGAGAAAAAAAGTAAAATAAGCTAGTAAAGCGTTGAAAACGTTATAATGAGTTTCGCACTTGCATACTTGTCATTGCTTATTCTCTTTTTATAAATAAATGCTCTATTATCATAAATTGTGTTCATGGCGCCGAAATGTATGCAACTCTTTCGTTGATAATTTGATAGAAATCATCATCAAATCATCATCTGTATGATATGATATGTGTTCTATGATCTATTGCACGGTTGCATATGTTAAACTTCAGCCATTTTGGTCTCTGACATTGGATATTGGTATACTGGATCTTATTTCATGAAACCCGTCAACTAATTTCGTAAATTTTAACATATTCTGATTGCCAAAATGATTGATTATTTTATCGACATGACAGTTGAAATGCATTCTATTTTCATATTTTTTATTTTTGTTATTGTTTTTTTTTACTAATTCATTTACTATTATTCATTACAGGTTACAATGGCTGGTGATTATGTACTTTCCATAGCTTCGATTATGATTGCTCGTCTCAAGAGCGATGATGTGACAATTATTCTAAGTCAGGTGAGCAAAAAATAACAATGAGTAGAGAAAAATAGAGATAATGACGTAATTTAAGGAAGTGTGTGTTTTCTGCAGTATTTGTTTGCAGTCATTTAATTCGATTGAAGAGTTCTAAGTAAACGAATAAAGTAGATATGTTATCTATTAAAAATTACTTATGAATAATATCAAAAACAATAATCGTATTGTAGGTTTTTTGTTTTTTAAGCGGATTCAATCATAAAACTCATAACATTTTTTTCTTGACAACATTATTTTTTTCGATAAAAAGGTATCGAACTTTTAGTATTTTCGATTATTTTTACCGCATACAATTTTTTACTGATATCTTTTTTTCGTGACAAAAAAATATGTTTTTCGATAAAAATGATCAATTTATGGATTTTTTTTACTATATTTCCATAACTTTTTTCTATATTTCGTTAATTTGTATTTATTTCTTTAACCCAATGTTAAAAGTATGTCGATTTATTTTACTAATTTTTGATAAAAATATCGTTTTTTAATATTTTTTCGATTATTTTTTATCGCAAAAGCTTAAAAATATTTTCGATTAAAAATATCGTTTTTTAATTTTTTTCGATTACTTTTTATCGCAAAAGCTTAAAATATTTTTTCTCGACCCAACAATTTTATTCTTAAGAAATATATCGATTTATTTTTCTAAATTTCGATTGAAAACTGTCAATTTTTTTATATTTCGATGATTTTTTATCGCATGAGTTAAAAAATATTTCTTAATGTTTTTTTTTTTACTATATTTCGATAATTTTTTACTGTATTTCGTTAATTTTTATTTATTTTCTTAACTCAAAAACTTTATTATTCTCTTTCAAGCAATATCGATATTTTCTGATTTTCACTTAAAAACTATCGATATTTTCTATATTTTGATAATTTTCTATTTATTTTCTTGCCGCAACAATTTTATTCTTAAAACTATATTGATTTATTTCTCTAATTTTTGTTTAAAAAGTATCGATATTTTCTATACTTCGATGATCTTTTATCGCATAAACTTAAAAAAACTATTTTGTCTACTTTTTCTTGACGCAAATTTTGTATTCTTTATTTATATTGGATTAATTTTCTATTATTAATCTATCGAAAATCGGCGTTATACACTTCTTCCTTTACACTTTTCTTGACAAAACTTAAATTTTTTTTTCGATTACAAAATATAATGTCTTTTACTATTTTCTGTTGTTTTTATTGTAAAGCACTCAAAAAAAAGTTCTTCGTCAGTCTTGTTTTTGGCTCAACAGTTCGTTAAAAGTATATTGATTTCTTTGTCTTTACTAATTTTCGATTATTGTTCGTTCATAATTTTTTTTCATCTTTTTATGTATAAAAATTATATTATCTTTACTAGACGATAATACAAAAATGCTTTGCAATTAACTACGTTGCCAGCCCTTCTAGATTTCATCATATCTTATGAAATTAAATACACCTTTGTATTTATGTGTGTAAGATTATAATCATTACATATGCTGCTGTCTCAAAAGTTCGCCGATAAATTTTCTGCGAACTAAACATCTTGCAGAAAGGCTATCTGTGATTCCTTTGAGCTTGTGATTCCCTTTGTACTACGAGTATAAATACATATTTTTTATTTCTTTGCCATTAAAATGAGACTTTATGCTTGTTTTCTGTACGACAACAGCATCAAGCGCATTACGCGCCATTTATCTGTCTCGACGATTGCGATCTAGAAACCTGAAATGCCGCCTGCTTGCTGCATTACTTCCGCAGTGTTAAATGCTACGTCTATTCCTTAGCACACACTTCAGTGATTCTGTTCTGTGTAAACTCGAAAATGCAATTGTCCCCTCAGCCTTCAATATTGCTTTATCAACTGCACCTCGCAAGCGTGGACACATGAGTAAACACAGATTTTAGAATTATACCTTCAAATATATATAATTTGTTTTTATTTTTTATTTTTTTTTTATTTTATTATTTTTTTTATTTTATTATATTTTATTTTTATTTTTTATTTTGTAAAAGAATACACATTGTTGCCGGACATGCCTTAAAAATTATCTTAAAGGGTTACGAGTTCATTGGTATTGAACTTTTTGGAGGCCATTCAATGGTGGGTTACCTGATTGACAACTATTCGACTGCTCGTCATTGTGTTCTTTTTAAAGTATTCCTTTTGCATTATTTATGCCTGTAATCCTTTATTTTTTATTCATCGATGTTCTCACAGCATTTTGTTTGTTATTATTTTCGTTTTGTTGGCGCACCTTATGAATGCGTTTCTTATTCAAGCTGCAGTCGAAGTGCAATAAAATACAAAAACTTTATGCATATATAATTAAATCATCTCTTGATTTACAATTTATATGTTCAAACGATAAAAGACATTTTGCCGATCATTTTTCACTTATACGTTATACTATATGTTCTCGTTTACTGTTGTTGTCTCGAGTCATTAATCTTCCGACTACTCCATGTCATTTGTGCATTTTGCCTGATTTTACCTGAAGTGTTTGTGTAATGCATGTTTTATTGTGATTGCGAAAAGTCGAACATATTGCTACAAATGACTTCAGAAGAATGCATATTTTTGGAAATACTTTAACCCATGTTGATCATTTAGACCCTTCTTTTTCGTTATTTAAAATAATTTTTTTAAGCTAGAATTTTCCAAAAAACAAAAATATATATACTCCTATTTTTTTTTTTTTAGCTAAAATGTTGTTGATAAGTTTCGATAAGTAAATTTATCGATAATTGTTTAAAGCTAGAATTTTCCAAAAAAAACCAAAAAAAAATTAGGAAAATTTCTATAAAAGCATATTTCTGAGCTAGAAAGTTGTCGATAAGCTTCGATAAGTAAATTTATCGATAAATAAGTTAATCATAATTCCAAATTTTCGTGTCATATATGATCAACTTCGTTTTAATTAGAAATTGCGGTATATTACGTTATTCTAATCCATAAAATGCAACAAATTGATAATAAGTAGCTTCTATTATTTCTCTATCCTTTTAAAAGTATCGATTTTTGAACAGCGATTAATTTTTATCGATGTATTTTTAACGGTTTTTGAATTTAAGTACATTTTGTAAGAAATTATCGATACTTTTAACCATTTTTTATCGATAGAAATAATAGGTATAATATAATTTGTATATCGATTACTTTTTATCGATATATATATACACATATGTTAACGGTTTTTGATAGTATGTATATTTTGTATAAAGTTGTCGACACTTTTAACAATATTTTTTATCGATAAAAATAATCTAGTATTAATATTGGTTCTTTGTATCGATATATTTTTAACGTTTTTTGAATTTATGTATATTTTGTATAAAGTTATCGATATTTTTAACAATTTATTTATCGATAAAAATAATATAATTTTAATATCGATTAATTTTTTTCGATAAATTTTTAAAACTATTTGAATGTGAGTATATTTTGTATGAAATTATTAACAGTTTTGACAATTTTTTATCGATAAAAATAAAATAATTTTAATATCGATTAAATTTTATCGATCGATTTTGAACACTTTTTGAATGTGAGTTTATTTTTTGTGAAATTATCGATAGTTTTAACAATTTATTGATCGATAAAAATAATATAATTTTAATATCGATTAATTTGTATCGATATATTTTTAACGTTTTTTGAATTTAAGTATATTTTGTTCAGATCTGCCGTGACATTTTTAATAATTTTTTTATTCAAATAATAAAATTCATACTAATTTTAAGAAACATTTGCAAATACTCGCCTCTCATTGCAATATAAAATAATATTTACACTTGTATTTTGTTTTTGCACTTGCCTTTTTCCTTTAGTCAAGGCGTTACATAAATATTGTATGTATGTATGTACATACATATGTATGTGCTATTTGCAGTATGAATGGCTTATGCATATTGGTAAATAAATGCAAGCAAATAGCAGCTAAATCAGCACTCGCACATGCTTATTAATAAGCGCGAATAATATATTTCTAATAAATGTGCTCTTAATTTGTCAAGCACGTAACAGCGTCAAATTACATAAGCACCGCGGCAATGAATTACAAAAAAAAATATTCCACTCACAAATAAAATCGAATGCAAATAATAGTAATTGTTATCAGCGGCGTGTCAATATTAGAAATTAGTACAAATGCTTGCGCGTGTGTGTGTGTGATATGCATGAATTTTTGTTGCTAGGTTGCATAGCGGTAAAAATTCAAATTTAATAAAATCGAAATATGCAAATGAAAATAAAACTATTTTAGTGCCGAAAATGCCTTCCGTGCGTTTGAAATCGTTCAAAATGCCATACAATGCAATACTGAATGCATATACATTTGTATGTGTGTTTATCTATGTACGTGTGCGTATGTTTCTATTGTTTGCTTAAAACATCGAAAATCCCATCAAATTTGAATGACACTCGGCCGCTATGAATTTTTGCATGTGTACAC
Organism: Bactrocera dorsalis; assembly: GCF_023373825.1. Taxonomy (NCBI): domain Eukaryota; kingdom Metazoa; phylum Arthropoda; class Insecta; order Diptera; family Tephritidae; genus Bactrocera; species Bactrocera dorsalis. The sequence continues at coordinate 37,641,389 of NC_064304.1, read as the reverse complement.
AATTTACGAATGTAAACAAACAAAACGCAACGCAACGAAATGAAATTAAATGAAATAAAATGTAATGAAATGGTTTGTGGCTGCAGCTGTAAATTGGTGGCGGCGGCTGCGGCGGCGCTGGCGACTTGGTCAATGTTTAAAGCGCACCCAAGCGCTCCGCAAAACAACACACGAATACATGCATGTGTGTGTGTGCGTTTGAGGTTTTTTGGGGCCATGCTTGTTACGCCGTTTGATGTCTGCCCTACTCACCCAATTTGTTAATACTGTTTGTAAACATATGCATACACACACACATACACATGTATATGTACATGTTGCGGCGCATACTCATCGCTGCGAACCTGTGTAGTGTCATGTGTTTAAGTGCCTCTGGCTGTCGCCGCGTTTTGTAAATCCCATTAAAATTGTCGATTTTACAGTTTTCTGCCAGTTGTTGACCACAAATTCCGATGGCGCGCTGTTGCTCCTATGATTTGTCGTATTTATTTCTATTTATTTACCTTGCAAGCGGCGCGCTAATACAGTTGTTGGGCCTGTAGTTGTTGTTTTTAGTGCAGTAGTAGTCGTTGTTGTTGTAGGTGCAGTTATTCATTCCCTGCTAGCTGACAGTTTGAGCTTTAGCCTCATGTCCATATACATATGTACATATTTGTATACTTATTTATCTACAACATAATCCCTGTTGTCGTTGTTGTTGGAATGCCATGCGCGTTTAGTGCAAAGGGTGTGCCAAAATTAAGTTTACATATTCGTCTTACAAATCGGCGCTTGCATATCCCCATACATTCATTTGCATGCATAAATTACCGTCAATACCGTTAAAACCACTCATTTTCGGCGCACAAACGCACACACACACACATACACAAACTCTTGTGAACTTAGTAGCGCTGTCTATTGGTTTTTTCACAGTCTTCAGCTATTAACCACGCGCTAACACCGCTTAGCAGCGCCTCAGAAGCATTTCTCACTAAATTATTGCAAAATTTTCCAAATATTCATTAAGCTTTGCTCAGTTATTGCCCACGTGCGTTTGTGTATTGGTTTCTTCATCGCATTTCTTACGCAGTTTCGTTGTCTCGTCATTTGTTTCCGCATATTTACATAAAGATTTTGGCATCACAAATGCGATTTGCTTGGTTGGTCATAACAAATTTGGTTTCTTAATCAAGTTTTTAGCTAAAACATTTTTTGTGTTCGGTAAAAGTTGCGTTGGAAGGGTGTCAACATTGTTGTTTTTTGTTGGGTAGACGTACTTTTTTCTTGGAATATTATGGCGGAAAAAAGTTTATATGCGTAAGCATTATTCAATTTAAACTGCAAATAAGTAAAGTGGTGTATGAATACGAATTTTCTGCTAGCTGTTTGTTAAGAATGCGTCAGTGCGTATACGTAACATTCGGCATTACACGTTGCGGCTAATTGCTGGTAGTAATTAGTAAGATTAGAAGAAGATTAGTAAGCATCGGCCTTCATAGAATCTTAAAAATTGCGTCATAAATTAAACAAAAATATTGTTAATTTATAAGTAAATAAAAAAATATTAGTTTCAAATGATCTTTGTTTAATTTTTTTTTTTTTAATTTTTCATAAACTTTTCCAAAAATAGTTGTTTGTAATGTGGTTAAAGAAAAAAGGCCTACTTTATCGTTACTTTTTTTTTGATAAATTATAAATTCGAGAATTGGTAATTAGTAGATCTTTTCATTATTGATTAACTTTTTTTTGGAAAATCAAAATTTTTAATAAAGTTTTTTTTTTAATATTCACATTGTGGTTAAACAAAAAAATCGTACTTTATCGTACTTCGTCGTCAAAATAATTGAACTTTTGTAATTGATTTTAAAAAAATCGTTTTTATCCATATTTTAGTTGATGAATTGTAGCTTTGATTATTTCTTTTTTAGAATTTAAAAATTCATCAATAAACTGTTGTAAAAAAATTATTAATAAAGTAAGAAAAAAATCGATATGTCATTCGATAAATTTTAAAATCGATATTTGATGAATTGTAGCTCTGTTTTTCTTTGATTCATTTTATTTGGCGAAAAACTAAATTTTTGCAATAAACTATTGAAAAATTAATTATAAATAATAATAATACGCATAAAAATATCGAATTATCGATTTATCGATAAATTTTAAAATCGATAATTGATAAATTGTAGCTTGATTTGAGCGTTGCTATTACATTGTGGTATAATCAAAAATATTTAATTATTTTAATTATGGTAAAAGTAACGATATCGAATTATCGATATTTTATAAAATCGATAACAGATTGATTTTAATGCTTTCTGTTAAATTTATATTAAAGTGCTTACATTAAAATTATTATAAAGCACTTATCTTTACATATTCTTAAACTCATTTTCAAATTGAACAATTCGCATTGTATAGGCTTACATATATGTGCATATATAACACAAAGAAAAACAATAAATAAGTTCTGTACTAACAATAGCTGGCTTTATTTACTAACACAAAAAATGCCAAATTCCTAAACAATTGTTTTCTTTGAACTAAATTGCTTAAGGTAATTGTTCTCAAGAAAACTACTATACATATAAAATAAGGCTGAGTTAACAATGTCAAGATTAATCCCATATATGCGTGATTACCGCAGTACTATTCGTATGGGAAAAAACAAAAAACACTAACAGGCAGAAGCATTGAAATTACAGAATATTAAAATTTAGGTTTTAATGCATTTGACTTTGTTGATTTTGCTATAGCTACCAGTTATCGATCCACTCACTTAAACCGACATAGTAACGTCGAAATATATCGACATGTTTATCGAAAAATATCGACTTATCGATATGTTTACACATTATTTTCAAATATATATTTAAAAATAAAATTTATATCCGAAACTGATCACATTATTTCACTCCCATTAGCGAATTTTCGAGCAACACGCCAGAAGAAATCACACTACTATTGTGCGCATTGCTAGTCTTCCATCTTCTTTATGCGTTTTTCTAAGCATGACCTTAAGGAATTAAAATAAATTTCTTGAAAAAATCACCAAGTGTTATCGATAAGACGGTAATCAATATTTTTATATCGATTAATATCGATAAATCGATAACGAAATATTGCTTTCATACTTTTTTTGTTTTTATTTCATAGCTGCTGAGTGGAACCTATCTTTCTATAGCACATAGTCTACAAAGTTGTTCATTAATAGATTGGTTAAGTTGTCACTAAAAATTAGGCAAATCCGAAGGTGAGCACACGTCTGTTTCTGACTGAGATATGCTTTCAATCAAAAAACGGAAAATAAAATTTTGTTATGAATGAATTGATTTGTTCAAAAAACTTAGGCAACACCAGAATTCGAAAATTTAAACTAATTAACACCTTTAGTTCGAAATACTTCTATTTAGTGAAGTAGTTAAGTGTTAAATATACAACAGCGATTTGATGAATGGTGTAAATAAAAGTTTGGAAGAAAGAAAAACAATCAAATTATAAAATATTTGAATTTTACAGCTTGTTACTTGCTATTATTCTTACTCGCACTAGCAATCAAACGTTTTATTTGTTTCGTAAACTTATACCACTTAGGTTTACAAAATTTATTCAAAATAAGAATCGCCAAATTTATTAAGTAATATAATTTAGTTTTGCAATTAAAATAAACTACTTAAAATTCATGGTTTTATTTTTGTAAAATTATATATTCAAGCGCATTTGAAAACGCCTAAGGTTTAAAAGTACTAGTAGCAGGTTCCTTCGTTCACTGCGTATGTTGACCATTATCTCACTTATGTATACATCACATGACCTTTTGGAATGTTTTAGCGCGGAAACAGGTTTTTTTTAAGATTCAATTTTTCCCATTTCGAGTATAAGAGTGAAACTAGAATTTTCGGCTGATTCCCGATAATCAAATTTATGCTAAGGCGATTGTCACAGTTGTTTCGGTTCTTTTCCATAAATTTATGTATGCAAATAAGTCTTGTGACCAACAAGTTCTCAAATCACAAGATTTTATGTTAAACAATGCAAAAAAATAATTCCTTTACAAAATTACAACAAAACGAAAGTCTTTATTGTGAAGAAAACACCAAATTAGCGCATTAATATTGTGGGTTTCGGGGATTTTTCTCGCTGTCGCTTGGAGCATTATTCTAAAAAAAGATTTATTTGAGATAGGCGCGAGAACATAAGTGTGGTGTTTGCTGTGCCTGTGGGTTTTATGATTGTGTTCTAGAAGTCAATAAACGTGATTCAAATGCAAATATTATGTAATACCGGCTTGATGATTTACGTAGAGTATTCGTGTATTTACATACATATATTTATTGTTTGTGGACGTGTGCGAGCAGCGCTTAGCATCTTCACAAATGAGTGCGAACTTTTGCGAATTTTCGCAATTTTTTTTAAATGTGTGTAAAAGCACTTTTATTCAACCATAATGAAGTATTTGTCTTGTTTCTATTTTGGAAAATTTTCATATGCCCACAACTGGTATTATTATCGCATAAAATAAATTATTTTCTTGTTCGGGGCGATTTAAAAAGCATTAAAATTATGGTTTTCGTATAACACGTGCCGAATATAAATTATGTATAACTTAGGCTTGAATATATATGTATGTACATATGTGAACCTGCCATAGAAGCAAATATTAAACAAAAATTTAAAACTGAAGCTCATTATCTTAAATGCTGCCCTGCGGCAACACTGTAATACAACAAATATGTTTTTTGTAACGGTGTAATGAAAAGAAATTTATGGTTTATGTTGTAGTTCAAATCGAGAGGTGCTGCTAGTTGTTAATAAAACTTTTAAGCCACCCGCTCGCAATACACTCAAAGGTGTAAAAAAAGGTTAGAAAAGAGTTCATCAAAGGTATAGAAACTAAGAATTTCATTAAAATAAAATATTATTTAGATGTTCAATAATTTTAGTTATTAAACTACATTTATTTTTAGATTTTATGTATCGATAAATGTAATGTTATTGATAAATATATTATTGGTAATTATAAAGTTATCGATAAATATAATATTATTGATAATTACGATAAATATAGTATGATATCGATAATATAATATAAAATTATCGATAATTATCGCAAACAATTTAGGTATATCGATAAGCGGACATTATAGAAAATTAAACTCAAAGTTTTGCTCAAATGCTCAGTGTTATTACACAAGAAAACCGGACCACTTTATCTCAAGCCCTGGTCTATTAAATAATATGGGTTAAATGTTATATTATCGACAAACGTGGTATTATTGATAAATACAATGCCTCAGGTTAATATAATTTTATCGAAAATCGCAATGTTATCGATAGTTATATTATTGGTAATTATGAAGTTTCGATAAATTTCAGACAAAATTATTGATATTATTTATTTATTTGTTACTTTTATTTAATTTTTTATACTTTAACACAAATTATTCAAAATTAAAAATTTTTGCTCAAATACTATGTAGTGTTATTAAACAAGAAAATATGATCACTTTGTCAAGCCCTGAGTCTGAGTGTGCTATCAGGACCGCACTCTATAAATAGTTTTGAACAAAGAAAATTGCAGATTATGATTGTGACATGTTGCCGGGAGAATTATTGGTCCAATTTTTTTTTACTGTAAAGTTATCGAACAAATGCTTTACAATTTATTGTTTTTTTATTAATATATCCAATTGTTTTTTAGTGGATACGATGTTATCGATAAATATAAAATTATCGATAAATATCGGACAAAATTTTATATTATTTATTTATTTAATTTTTTATACTTTAAACAAAATTAAACCCAAAGTTTTTCTCAAATACATAGACATGTTGTTAAACAAGAAAATAGGATCATTGGTCTATCAAATAATATCGGTTATAGGCTAATTTTTCAATATTTACGATGAAAATTGAATCAGACGTATGCGCTGAAGTTAATTATGGAATTAGAGTGGTTGAAAATGAGATACTTGTTGTTGTTGTATTGGCATACAAAATTTTTGTTATACTTTGTGGAAAGCTGTCGAGTTAAGGATTCATGTTTGGATAAACATCCAAATTCGTTCATAAATAAAACAATAAATTAAACAATTAATGATGTATTACGATGAAATTTTTGGCGATAATCGATTATTTAAAAAAATATTTAAGTTTTAGTATTTGTGGGCTATTTTCTGATAGGTCGCATTAAAAATTTTCAGCGTCAATAATTTATATGATTTTAGGGATCATTCCGAGCACTTATATATACTAACCCCGTATGTTATAATTATAGTTACTGTCTTAGTGGTGATAGTTTTTTATTGGGGTTTCCAAACTAAATTAAACTAAAATATTTTGATTTTTGAATATTCATATTTTAGTGTTGCCCTATTCGTCATCATTCCAGCATTCGAGCATTCGAGCAGTCTCCCAAAGCTCTGTACGTCTTCTTCTCAAAACGTTACAAATTAATTTGTCATAATAGTGAAATATAAAACAAAGATATAAAGAAACATCTTTTAAATAAAATCTTATATCTCTAAATAAATTTCCGAATCATATTTCTTGTTTTTTCTTTGAACTAAATCAGTCATATGACAAGTAACAGTTTTCGATTTCGGAAAAATTAGCATTTGCTATTTTTGTCTCCAATTTGCAAGCTTACATACTAGATTCAAACTTCGTTAATTTACGAGTTAAGTAAATGTCATATTTGGCTTTAAAGTTCATTCACTTAAAGCGATTTTTCTACTTTATATATAACCGTCTACGTAGAAATTATGGGTATGTGTCTACAACCCAGCTGCGTGCAGGTTTTTGTTCTTTCTTTGCTTGGACATACCTAGAATAGCATAAATTAAATTGGTAAATCCCCACCGAAAGTACTCTGAGTCGTTTATTTCTTTTGCAAACAAGTATATGAGCATCTGTGCTTAAATATTTGGGTATGCTTGTATGTACATATATGATTTGACTATTAAAAGGTGCTAAATGTAATTTAAATCTTCATTTTATTTACATAACTATCACAGAAATTCGCCACGCAAAAAATAAATATTCTTATTTCATATCTAAACGGGAATTATACGTCGAAGCACCGATGGAATTTTGTTATTAGGTACTCAAATCCTAACATTTTTTTATCTCAATACAAGTTAGTGGAAATAAATAAGCTTTGCACGTATAAAAATTACGTACCACCTTTTGTCCGGGGTAAACTCCTAAACTACTGAACTCATTGTAATCAAAATTAGTATACTGTGTTCGGTTTGATCCAACTTAAAATATCGAATCGTTTATATCTCAGTATTTATGTTGAAAGTCAAAACAATTCATAAATAAAAATAAATATTTTTCTGTACATGCGTTAATAACAATAATATTTTAGAATAAAATGCCAAATAGAAAATGAATCAATAATAATCAAAATTAAAGCTCAAGTACATTGACTTTGATTTTTATACCGTTTTTATTTATAAGTAATATTTTCACTTTATTAATCATTTTATTATAAAAATATTTATTGCACATCATATCAGCAACCGGAACTATTGGTGGATATTTTACAAATATTTTTCAGTATATTTTTCAGTATATTTTTTGCTTTCATATCTCATATAATATTTTTCACAAAAAGGTGCTCTCTGCTTTCAACTTTTACCGAATACAAATTTCTACCAAATCAAATCAAATTTCTACCTTCTGCTCTCATAATTTTGATGAATAATTTTTCTATTTCCCATTATTATTTTTTTAATTTGAATATTGTAGGTAAGAAACCTTTTTTCTTTTTGACAAATAAATTTCTAATTTCTTCGCCACGTCTGGCTACAATGTTAGGCGTGGTTATGCTCGCATTGACAACGGCAAGCGACATTGTTGGCATGTTAATTGAGAAACAGACTTTCCAAAAAAATTAATTAAATAACTTATGATTTCTTACTTGTTTACAATTTTTAATTTTATTTGTAGTTTTCGCTATTTAGATGTTTAATTTTCGCATTTTTTTCGAAGTTGTTTTCGTTTTTGTTTTTTAAGAAATATACATCTATTGCTATACATTTATGTTCATGGTATAACGGCGTTCATATACACATTTATTTGTGTATATTTCAGCATATATATAAGTATATAATAAAAACAGCTCACCCTCCTCAAAACAGTGGCTAAAGATATTTGCTTGATTGATTTCATGCTGCTCACGTAAAGCTTAGAATGCTACTGTTTAACTTGCGTTTGAGCGCTTTCTGTGATTTAAAGGGTATTTGCTCTGTGAAGCCGTGCTATCATATAATATATATAAATTATTTAAATAGATTCCTATGTATGTTTATCTGCAAATAGTTGCACAGCTATAAACAAGCTGCAGGCTATTAAAATGCTGTGTGAATTGCCTGTGATTTGTTTATGATATAAATTCCATGTGCGGCAAATGTTAAAATAAGCGCTTCATTTATAAAGGAAACGTTTTGTAAAAGAGCAAAAAGTAATCTACAGAAACACGGAGGAAAATACATTTAATTGACAGTTTTTGTGTTCAATAAATAATTCATTATTTTTTTATTTTCTTTTTATTTCTTAATGCTGTGCCATTTTATTAATGAATAAATCGAATAAAGGAAAATAATTCAAATAAAATAAACTTTTAAGTATATATATATTTTTAGTTATTTCATTGTATTCAATCGTTTAAAATTTTAAATTTTTTGGAGGAGCCACCATTTTGTCAAAAATCTAGATTTGGATTAGTCTTTCGATCATTACCTGTGTATATAACTAATCCGCTTTCCTAATTATAATTAATTAATTAATTATAATAATACCTTAGAAATACACACCAACACCTTTTAATGTGTGCAAAGCATTTGGGCTAAGTTCAAAACATTGCCTACATTTTGGCGCCGTAGATTCCACTTTTATATGCCACCTGTTTTAAAAGGACTTCTACAACATGACAATTATCTTTTTGGCACATATTATACAAAAAAAATATATTATCAATTGCCTAAACCTCTTGTTGTATGTAATGACTCGGCATGAGTTCAATATGTTGCCTACATTTTGGCGCCGTAGTTTTCATTTTATAGCTTATCTAGCGTAAAAATAACCTTCACAACATGACAATAATCATTATACACTAGAGAAAACCCCTGGTAGGCAGAAAAAAGACCTGATGGTCTAATAGTGGCAACACGTAAATAATGCATACATACCAGAGAAGACTCTGGTGTTAAAAGTTGTGCATCTATTCCCAGAAAAAACTTCCGACAGAGAAGAATAGACAGACAAAGAAGTATGAATAAACAAATTTTGTTGACTTTATTAATATTTTTCATTGGAAAACTTGAATTCTTATCATTTAAACCCGTTAAATTTCATAAATCTCTGTTATGCGTTTTTTTTTTGTTTTTTTTTTTCCAGAAATTCAATTTCATTAAGCATTATTTTTTCCGCCCAAATTTAGTGCTAGTATCTCCCCTAAAAATAATAAAAAAAAATCGATCCACTTAATCTTGTGCGCTCCCTAACGCGTTCTCACCACTTACGGGCGACAGCTAGTTATGTTTTTGTCAGAACTTACAGCGAAGTGGTGCGAACTTTTGCATTTAAAACTTACAGTGGCAACTAAATGTTTGTAAACAGCATTGAAATGCATTGCTAGCAAATAAAATACTTAGCATACTAAAACTTTGAATACACTTACAGTCATTTAAGTAGTCACAATGCCACGATATTCAAAATTTTTTAAACAAATATTAATAAAAAAAAGTTATTGCGTTGAGCAAACAAACGAAGCTTAAGCTGCTTTTCATTCCACGTGAACTTGAAGTCGTCAATTACACCTGCTAGTTGTGTGTCCATTGCAATGACCATGTCTGTACATGCGTGCAAGTTTATGCCCCGTTGAACCTTGTTCTTCCACCAATTGCAGGAGAACCCAGATACTTAAGTGTTTTTGCGTGCGTTGCGTTTCGTCTTCGAACTTTTTCGATTTCAAGGCGAAGACAATAAAAATTGATTGCAACCTAAGCGTATGCTCTTGCTGCATTTTGGCGTGTGCATGCAACACTTACGCCTGTAGTTATGTGCAAATAATCTTGCTTACATGCACTTGTAATACTTTTGTAAGCATATATTTACAAATTTAGATTTATGATGGTTTGGCATTAAAGTTTCTACGCACTCGCCTCCAAGTGGGTAGTAGCCGTCACGCCCTTGCTTAGTTGGCGTGTGGCTCGGCCAATTCGGACACGTTGTAATGAGTTTGTACTTGTTAATTTGTTATTGTTGTTGTTGTACACTTTTGTTGTACCGCATGTAATGAAGTTATAGTTTTAATTACGCTGCTAATTGCTTAATTCTACGCACACAGCTACACAAATATTCAACTATTTGTTGTAATGTGACTCATTAGACTTCTATGCACTTGTAAATATGCTAATAAACAGTAAATTTGTGCTCATTAACCCACTTCCACTCGTTGAGTGGAGTTTATTGCAATTTCGAATCTTCGAATTAATTGTACATATGTATGTATGCACTACAGTGTCAATTAAACTGTTGTAGATTTATATGTAATTGTTAATAATGCCTTTGAATTTTGTTGTTATTTCAGTCGGTAATGCAATATAAATGAGAAACTCATTCATTAATGTTATTAGTATGTTAATAAAATTATAATTTATTTGATTGGAATAGTTATATTAAAATCCACGTATTGACCACAGGTTCATACTGTTTTCAACATGTAGAACTTTGGGAATTAAATTGTTTTAATATTTTATTTTAAATATCCAAGAAAATTTTTTTTTAAGTATTTATTACCTTAAAAAATTTTAAAAAAGTTGAAACCAAAATTAAAAAAAAAATTAAAGAAAAAATTGCAAAAAAAAAATTAAAAAAATAATATTTTTATTTAAACCATTTTTTTTAATATTTAATTTTAAATATCCAAGAAAATTAGTTTTTTTTTTTAATAAAATAAAACTATTCTTTATTGAAAATTAAGTTAATTTATTATAATACATTTCTTTATTATATTTTTTTGATAAATTTTTTTAAATAGTTTTACGTTCTTTCTAAACAATTCTTTAAAAAATTAGAAAAAAATATTATTTTTATTTAAATCATTTATATATTTTTTATATTGTATTGTTTTACAATATTTTTTTATTTAAATATAATATTAAGAAAATATTTTTGTTTAAATAAAAATAATAATATATTTTTAATATCCCAGAAAGCAATATTCCTTTATAAATTATTTTTGATATTTTTTTAATATTTAAAAAATAAAAATATATTTTTATTTAAATAAGAAATATTTTTTTACTATTTTATTTGAAATACCCAAGAAATAACAATATATTTTACAGCAAAATATAATTAAAAAATGTTTTATTATAATTTTTTTTTATTATATTTTTTACATAAAAATAAAAATATATATTTCTTCTTTAAATTAAAATATTTTTTTGTAAATTTATGATAATATTTTTTTTATGTCCCAGACAAAGGTTTTTTTATTATTATATACATATTTTTTTTAAAGGAAAGATATTAATTATAAAATTAAAAAATAAAAAATTTTATTTAACCCCAAAAAAATATTTTTCAATATTTTATTTTAAATTTCCAAGTAAAAGCCATATTTTTTAAATAAAAATGAAGTATTTGTTATTATAAAGTTTTTAATATTATATATTTACTTATTATATTCTTTAAATAAAAATAAAAAAATTGGGTATTTAAAATACAATATTAAAAAAGTATTTTTTTTTTAATAAAAATAGGGTTTTTTTTTATTTTATTAGTATCCCGGAAAAAAATATTTTTTTATAATTTTTTTTTTTTTCAATATCCAATAAGACTATATTTCAATATAATACCAATAATTACTGCAAACACACCATCCTACGTTTTTTTATATATTTTAAAATGTACATAATTTGTACATATGTATGTACAATCAAATGCTACACACATTTTCACTTATTCACCTTGTTACCTTTTTGTAGATTTTAACCGATCTGGTTCAAGGCGAATTCATGCAACTTGGCTCAAAGGAAACTGAAAATGAACGATTCGCGCACTATTTAACGAAGACATACAGGAAGACGGCCTCGCTCATAGCGAATGCGCTGAAAGCGGTAAGTATATTGCAAGGCTCGCGGGGGGCAGTAAAATCGTTGCTTTAGCCACTAAAAAAATGCATGCAGAAGGCAACAAAGCGGTGCTTGAACACACACACATATACCGTACACATATTTACACTGCAGTTTGGTAAATTGTTGCTTAAACAAGCACTTGAAATGTAGCGAAACTAGTAACGAAAATACCGACGTTGCAGTCAAGCGTAGGCCATTATTGAAAAAAAAAAATATTTTTTTGTAATAAATAACCGAATTTGCAGTTTATACATGATTTTGGTGCTGTGGTGAATTTTTTTAGTATTTAAAATTGGGTTGAAATTTATTAAAGAATTTTTTCACTTTCTATTAAATTGTGTTTGACATTATATTGTTTGTTTAATAATTGATTTAATTTTTTTTAAGTTTTTTTTTTTTTTAATTTTCGCTTTTATTATTTTCTTGTATTAATTCTTTTATAAATATTAATCTTTAATGTTATAAATATTGAATATTTTTATTTCTTTTTATATTTTTTATTTAGTTTTCTTTCGAAATTCAATAATATATTTCAATAATGGGTTATAAATTTTGATTTAAAAAATAGTATGCAATAAATATAACCAATTAAAAAGAAGAGATTTTGATAGAATGATTAATTTACTTTTTTCTCTGCTTTCGGTTTATTTATTAACAAAAATTTTATTATTTATTTAAAAATAAAATTAATATTAAAAATTAAAATTATTATTTCAAATTTTTTTTCTTCTCGAAAAAAATATTAAAATTTTTTTTTTCTTTTTTCGCAAAAATTTTTAAAAAACAAAATTTGAAATAAAAATTTAAATTTTAAGTATATAATAACAGTTTTGTTTAATAAGTCGAAAGTATAAAAAAATAAAATTAATTAAAAAAATTAAAATAATTTATACGCATTTGTGTTATTTCAGCATTAAAACTAGTCCATTTCGCATTAATTGTAAACATTAGTTTTCACTAAAATAAAATTTCGATTCAAAAAAATTAAATAAAAAATTATATTTACAGAAATATTAATTAAAATAGTAAATAATTACTTTTTGCCATATTTTGGGGTACCGTCGATTATTATTATTTTTTTTTGAAATTTATGTGATTTTAGTTTGACTTATTATTATTAATTGTTTTATTTTAATTTATTTTTTTTAACACTTTTATTTTATTTTTTATTTTTATTTAGTAGCTAATTAATTTATTTTAATTATTTGTTTATTTTAACAATTTATTGATTTTTTTATTTGGTTTAAAAATTAATTAATTAATGTAATTAAAACTAATTTAATTAATTTTTGTTTCTTTTTTTTAACAATTTTAATTAAATTTTTATTTTTTAGTAACTAATTAATTTATTTTAACCTTTTGTTTATTTTTAACAATTTATTGATTTCTTTATTTATTTTAAAAATTGGTTCATTTTATTTCAATTTTTGTTCTTTAGCAGTTTTATTTTATTTTTTATTTATTTGAATAACTAATTAATTTATTTTAATATTTTATTTATTTTAACAATTTTTGATTTTTTTTATTTATTTTAAAAAGTAATTCATTTTATTTTAATTTATTTTTTATATTTTTAATAATTAATTTTTTTTTGTTTATTTTAAGAAATTATTAATATTGTTTTTATTTTATGTTTATTGTAATATTTTTAGTTTTTATCTTAATATTTTTATTACTTTTTTTTTGATTTATTTTTGCCTTTAGTTATAATTTTTAAATAAAAATTAAATTTTTTAATACAAATTCTCTCATTTCCATTTGCTTTCAAACATTTATTGTTTATATTTAATGTTTAATTTTATATATTTTTTTGCCTACAGACGGCTGTAATCGCTGATGCAGATGAAAACATCGCCGAATTGGCATTCCAATATGGACGTAATGTGGGCTTAGCGTTTCAACTGGTCGACGATATGCTGGACTTTGTCTCAACCGCCGAAACAATGGGTAAACCAACGGCTGCCGATTTGAAGTTGGGCCTCGCCACAGCGCCGGTGCTCTTCGCATGCGAAAAGGTGAGCTTCTTATTAACTAGGCTCATATACAATACATACCAGTATATATTACATAGATATATATTTTTTTAAAAGACATACTCCCAACTGCACACAATGACAATTTTCGTAATGATCACACCCCCTGAATAATTTCATTTGCTTAATTCGAAATTACACAAACAACTAAAAAGCAAATATTTGAATGCGCATCAATCTCAATATCGCGCTATAAATGGCACTTCCTTATTTCTTATTTCTACGCGTTTTATATGCAAGAATTTTGACAACAACAAAGCATGTTTATTGCGTGATAACATCAGAGCATTTATTCAGCTCCCGTTCCCTCAATTCACTCTCTCGAAAGTGCATGCAACACGCCTTCGTTTTATGAGCCGCTACGCGTTGCATACAAGTGTCAAATAAATTACAGATTAATGCTGCTGCTAGTCAAATAAATCTCGACATAAACACTTAATTATGCACGTTTGCACGGTTGCACTCATGCTCGCCATAATACAGTTCCTTATGTTCTCTAGCTCGGCTTGTCAGACGCATATTGATCGTTGAATTTTACACTTTATTGCACTTAAATGCGTTTATTGTCTCATTGCACACAAATATATATATACATATGTACATAAATACAGTGTTGCGGTGAGGGCTAAGATTTATGACGTTTAATTTGTACGCAATGAAATTGTAGTGCGTTGATTGTGCGACAGGTGGTGCAGGCTTAGTAGCCTCCATCGATCTTCATTTGTGAAGGCAAAAATTGTAAAATTGTGATAATCTTGAGGCAACCCGTTATTAGGTTGTTAATGTGTGTGAAAGGGACCTAAATATTGAAACGCCAGGCTGAACTTATATTCGATCTAGTTGTAAATATTGTATAAGCTCGAATATATTTTTGTTTTTTTAGTTTTTTTATGAGACTATTTTTATTATACTGAATCAAAAATGGTAAACATTTGTTAATATACCATGATCTCCGGAATTTGAGCCGATTTTATATCATATACCATATATTAGTCAATTTTGAAGATATCCTATTAAAATAATGTGATCTTATTTTCAATGGTAAAGAATGAGCCATTACCTACTTAAAAAAAATCACAGAATCTTCAAACCTAATGAGGAATTGAGGAATGTTTATTATCATTCGAAAGAACATTCTTTGGCATGTTCGATATTTAGTTCCATTTGCTGAGATGAATATTTTAAGTTACTGTAAACTGCTGGTATGTCGAATTTTATAATACCGTTGAGAAATGCCCGATTGTAACACTAGGGTCGCCAAATCTCGAAATATAAAAGGCAACCTGCTTATGCATCTAAAATAGCTTAATGAAACTAAACGGTGTCAGTTATGGATGAAATCATTACATTCTTTACTCCTGTCCCCGCCGAAGTTATTCTATATGCAGTTGTAGGAAAAAGGAATCGAGTGAGTGTGAAGGCTTTATTTAGTATATTCCAAAAATATTGACTTAGACATTTCATCGACAGAAATAGGTAGTAATCACTTAGAACAAGGTTGGAACTATGATTGGGATACATAAAAACATCCCTGAGCTTCTTGTGAGTACCTATCGATGTTTACTTCCTCTCTTAGTAGCCAAAGCTCACCGCTTCTGGGCCATTGATTTCTTCAGACAGTCCAATTGTTGACAGTATAGGTGCGCATTAAGAGTTTTGCGGGGAGCAGGGGAGCAGCTAATAACAGAAAATTGCCTGTCAATTCTAACAAACACATGCCAAGAGCTTCTTAACCGTCAGTTCTGGCTTAGCCACCCTTTGTGCCGCCTCAGCGTCACTCAATTATGATCCACTTTTCATTAGCAGTAATCAGTTAAAAGGTTTTTTCAACTGTTAAAAAATTTTAATTAAAAAAAAAAATATAATAAAGAAATGCAAAAGGTATTGCTCTTAATCAAATTAAAGTTCAGTTTTTTAATTAAAGATCAGCTGAAACTGTTTAAGCACTTTTACAGTTCAATGCAGAAAACTTTAGAAAAGAAAAAGGTCACATTAAGTCTTTCATACACATTTTCTCACAATTTTGACAATTCATGGTTAACAGCTGTTAATAACAGTCAGTTAATCTGTACTTAACACAGAACTGTTAGTAAAATAATGATATCATCTGTTACTAACAGCGATCAATTAATCTGCACTTAACATACAACTGTTCGTAAAATAAGATATCATCTGTTACTAACAGCGATCAACATAACATTACCCAATTGTATGTTATTCTCTCTCACACGCACAAAAATAAATTCCGACAAGGCATTACGGCACTTTAAATACAATTCAAGTTGAAACAGATAATAAAGCATTAAAATAGCAATGACTCAAATTCAAATCAAATATGTGCATACCTATTTACTCGAAACAAAAAAAAAATCGATGCTACGCAAATCCAAAACCAGCAGTGCATCATAAAGTTACTTAGTTGGCATCATATATTATGGAATTTTGCAGTAACACCGCTTTAACACCGCCACAAAATCTGCGTTGCCTCCTTTGGCACTAATTACGCGGCTAACACTCTGCTGTGCCACTCACCACGCAACGCAATCAAATTGAATAGTTTTTCGAAAATTGATATGCGAAGCAATTTGTTTGGACGTGAGACGGTTGTTAATCCGCAGCCGGTGAGCGTCGCATAGAAGCGAGGCAGTAGAGTGGCAGGAGCGACTTGTGTTATGCGTCAAACGAATTGCGCACATGTGTGTGTGGGTATGTGTACGTTCCAACCATTGACATTTTTGACGGTTGTGACAGGTGTGCTGTGACTGTTATAAAAATGGAATAACGCCGGTGGCGCATCGCTACAATGACAATGTCTGTTAGAGCATTGTAGGGTGTCACTCATTCGGTGTGAAATGGTTCAGTTTAGTCCGTGAGTTCTGTCTGTGTTTGCGGGCGCTCAATGGGTGTAGTTATACGTTTGATCAAAGCGTCAATTATTGTGCACCTTAATATGCCTGTGAGTTTGTCGTGTTTATGTGATTAAGCGCTGCTTCCGGTCGTACAATTGTTTGCTTGCCTTGCTGCGCTGCGCTCATTCATTGTAGGTGCTTTATCGAAGTCGAGGCCTGACACTGAATTGCCGCCACAATTGTCTGCTTTTAGGCGCTTTAGGCGCTTTAGGTATATTACTTATGTTTGTGGCGGATTACTGTGTGTTTTTTGGAAAATGTTTTGACGCTTTGTGACGATTTTATTCGCTGGTGAGAATATTGCTTTAAAATTTGAATTGATCGAATTTGATGTTGGTCATTTATGAACCTTCTGTGAAAAAGTGTTTGTGTTAGGTTTGAGCAAAAATTAACTCTTTATTAAGGAATTAAAAGATTTTTTTTGCCGCAAAAAAGAGCATACCTTTAAGTAAACTTATATTTTAGCCAAGTTTCACAGAACTATTTTGTGTTGTGTGAAAATAAAACAAATTCATTATAGTTGCAAGGTGTTAAGTCAAATTAAAATTTTGTATATGTTTTGTTAATTTTTAAACCTAACGAAGTCCATATTAGTTATAAACTTCGGTCAATTCTAAAGTATTTAAAATCCTTCTACGTTTTGGTGTGATTTGCTGCAAATAATAAAAATGTTGCCTACCTTTAGGCGAATATTATATTTTGGCTGAAGTTTCCCAGCCAACAAGTCATCAAACAAATATGTTGTAGAGAACAAAGTAATTTCATTATAGTTGACAAAGTTTTAAATCGTATTAAAAGTACTTTTTATTTTAATTTTTTAACTGATCAAGTCTATATAAGTAAGAACTCGGCAAATTCTAGAGTATTTAAAATATTTTTAGTAAGTTTTACGTTTTGGTGGTGAGTGTTGATATTAAGTTTTACAAAGTACTACCATTTTATTGCGGCAAATAATAAAAATGTTCCCTACCATCAGGCGAACCATTTAGCAAAGTTTCACACCCACTATAGTAATAGCATATGCGCAGACGCGCTGGTATATAGAATATTAGAGAAATATATTATAATTTACAGATGCTGAACGCATATACGGAAAAGTAAGGAAAAAAAATCGTTTATTTCAGTTTTTAAAAAAATTTCAAATTGGTGTTTTGCTTAATTGCCGGATAATGAAACCTTTACACTTCTAATAATATCAATATAAAATAATATAAGTATAATAATATAAATTTTATGTTTTGAATATATAATAAAATTTAACTCTCATCTCTCCGACAGTATCCCGAACTCAATCCGATGATAATGCGCCGTTTCAGCGAACCCGGCGATGTTGAACGTGCCTTCGAACTAGTCCACAAATCGCACGGACTCGAACAGACGCGCTTCTTGGCCAAGAAGCACTGCATCGAAGCGATACGATTGGCGCAGGAGCTGACCGAGTCGCCATACCAGAAGGGTCTGCAGGTGGTCGCGGATTTAGTCATTAATCGTATGAAATAATAGCTTAAGTTACGGGTGCAGGGGGCAGCTGGTGCAAGACATAATAGTGCAACATAACACTAACATACAAAAATTTAAAAAACACAAACAACATACACAAATAAAAAAAACATTTTTCAAAAAAAGAAAAAATGTTAAATAATTGGAATATACTTATATACATTTTTATAAATATACACACACACATATAATATATAATTTGTAATTATATAAAAATAATTATAAAACGATAAAAACAAGTCCAAAATAAATTATGTATAGATTTTATATGCACATATGCAGAAATTGAAAAATATATTATAAAAAACCACAAAAAAATACTGTAAAATACACAAATTAAGTAAATAATTGTTGTTGTAGACACACTAAAGCGCAAAAAATGAGGAAAAAATTGTATGCGTGTTATATAAAGATAACTGTGTATATTGCAATGATAACTGCAGACAAAACTACAGTTAACAACAAAGCGTAGCGAAAACTATGCCTCCATTGTTATTGTTGTTATTATTTTTTTCTGTTGCTCAACTTGTGTAAAGCATAAATATAGTCTAAACAAACAGAAATATTATTTAATAATTTTATGCATTAGTATGTAAGTCTTGTTGACATTGTAAATAATTTATGGTAATGTAAAGAGGAGTTCGAAAAGCAGAAAAAATACAAATAAATATATACATATATGAATATATATTGAAAGAAAATGTATGCGCAGGAAATAAGTTAAACCAAACGGAAAATATTTAATGTGTATATAACTAAATACATAGTAATGTTTATATATTATATGCGAAAAAACAAAACAACATAAACAGCAACTGACATACTTAAAAGGCCAGCAAATAAACAAGCAAACAAACAAAACGGGAGAAAGGTTGGTGCAAACTTAATGTAGTTTGTATGAAAAACTACAAAAAACAAAAGAAAATAAATAATTATATATGTAGAGAGACAAGAAATAACTGTACACACGCATGTACATAACTATTGTACAAATGAGCGAGTTGAAGCGGTCAACTTAGAAAGTATAATTATGCAAGCAAATATAACGAATGTGTTCTTGAAATACTAAAAAAAAACTTACAAAAGATATTTGAGGAGGAATTTTGATAGATTTTTATATGTATATGTAATGCTAGAGAACTATATATATAGCGTGCAACAAATTTCATAATTTCTTAAAGCGAAAAATATTTTTTTATTACTTGTTTAGAGCAAGAGGGCACAATAGGCCTAAGGTCGCGGTGCAATTCTCGTCTATTACAGCAACTATCCCAAGTGTACGGTAAAATCAGTGAAACTTTGATTTCAATTTCAAATAAATAAAATAAAAATCAGTTGTAAAAGAAATGTGCGCATAAAAAAAAAAATCTTTGAAACTATTAAACAATCATAAAAAATTATTTACAACCAGAAAAAAATTGGCTGAGAATAAAAAATTACAGAAGGGCGAGATTTAGAGCACGCATGGAAAGCGAAATCGCATATACGAAATTAAAAAATAAAATTCTAAATAAGTTTGAAATAAATTTGAATTTTATTTTTTAATTTTGTATGCACATACATACATTATACAAAATTAAAAATTAAAAAATAAAATTCTGAATAAATGTGAAATAAATTCTATTTCTTATTTTGTATCTTCAATTTCGCTGCAAAAAAATTGTAGTAAATCATGCAAATTGTGAATAAAGCAATCATTAAATATTTAATAAAATAATAAATTTCAAAGAAATACAGCCTAACTCTCCATTTTTCCAACTGACCGATTTTAAGCCACCTTTCGACATGCGCACATTACTGTTATTTAGTCAAAAATATAATTTGTTTTCTTTTTCATTGCAATTAAATTGCTTAAAAATCAATTAAAATATTATGTCCAATATAGTTTTGTTTAAGAAATATTGATATTCTTTGATATTTTGAAAAATTTACAATTATTAAATAATTACAAAACTAAATCAAATGTCTATATAAAATTGTATTTAATTAAAGGAAAATTTTACAATTGCGCGTAAATTTATACAAGCACGTGACGTATGTATGTATGTTTACTCAAAATATTAAGATATCTAAATATATGTTTGTATGTATGCATGACAGGTGCAAAATACAAATAATTGTTTTTTACAAAATAAATAACTGAAAAATGTACGAATTGTTATGCTGACTAAAGAATAATAAACTGTTTTTAAAACCAAAAACAATTGTTTTTACTGATAGAAATGTGTGTATAGTAGACTACTAAATACTGAAAATATTTATACCAATTTATTAATATTATTTTTAATCATAAAAGTGGGTATACTAGTCTATTAAGTTTAGAAAATATTTATACCATTCTATTAATTATTTATTATACTGGTTTATACCAGTTTATTATTAATATTATTAACTGGTAAAATGGATGTATACTAGTCTATTAAATATTGAAAATATTTATAACAATTGATGAACTAGTTATTATACCAATTTATACCAGCTATTAAGTGTTAATTTTTATGCTAGCGAACGGTTATATTTCTTTATACCAAATTACTAATTGTTAAAATTATTTATTATTATACTAGTTGACGGTTATGCATTTTTAGGCCAGTTCAATTATTAAAAAATTATTCTAAGTATAATTGTTAAAGTTTATATCGGTTAACGATTCTACCTTTTTTTTACCAGTTTATTAATTGTTAAACTTTACATGAAGGCAATAAATGTTTATACCAGTTTAATAATTGTTAAACGTCACACTAGTCGAAGGCAATAAATGTTTATACCAATTAACTAGTTTCTAAATTTGTACCAGTTGCAAGTTATACGCATTTATACCAGTTCATTCGTTGCTACATTGGTTCCAGTTAAAGGCTATATACATTTATAGTAGTTTGTTATTTGTTAAATTTGTACTAGTTGAAGGTAATACCTTTTCATACCAGTTTATTAGTTGTTAAAATTCATTGCAGTTAATAGTTATACCAGTTTATGGGTTAAAATTTGTACCAGTTAACTATTATAGCCACTAATTTGAGTTAATTATTTGTTCCAATTTATACCGGTTCAAGTTTTTAACAGTTAAAATGTATACCAGTTGAAGACCTATTGGCAGACAAGTTTTGTCATCTGTCAAACATATTCAATGACATTGCAGTCGATGGACAAACAACAACATATTTTTTCATTGTGTTGAAAATGTCAAACGAAAACCAAGGGTCAATCCGGAACAACCATCAAACTCGACAGCAAAACCAGTTCGATTTGGTAAGAAGGCAATGCTTTGTGTTTGGTGGGATCAGAGGACTGTGGTATATCATAAGCCTGGTGGTGTAAAATCTGGCGAAACTAATAGTTACAGAAAACAAATATTCAATTGCATTGAAAAAATAGCCAGAAGTGAGGCGAGAAAGGCCTTTAGTGAATCAATTTTTTTGTTATTGTTATTATTATGGAAGCAGAAAAAATTGCAAAATAATTTCGATCAAATGCTGACGAGCTAAGTTTGATCCGTTATAGCAGCTCCTCCATGGCCTCTGCTGTCTTGGTTTGCTGGTCTTTGGTTTCCGCTTCGGACTTATGAATACCATGAAGTCGTTGAAATCCAACCAAGGCTTCATCCGAATCAATACAATTCGGAAATTGCAGGCTCTTGTCGGAACTTTAAACGTTAACTGCGGCGAGAAGAAATAGTAAAACGGGGTTGCTATATGTCGGCCAGTGGCCCTAAATGCCATTTAGTTGGACGTCATAAAACTACTTTGGCCGCTGCTCTAAAAATCACATATACAAGTAGTTCAAGTATATTTTCCAAAGGATTAAAGATTATTGCAATGCGTCGTTTCAAGCAAGAAGTGTTACAGAAAAGAGTTAAAATAAGTTGACCGCTTATATAAGTATGTAGATGTGCAGCATACAGTTTACATTCAGCGGCTGCCTGACCGCGTGACTGATCTGTAAGCACATATGCCACTGCCCCAGTTAATGTACAAAGCAGCAGTGTGAGGGGTCAAATACATTTCCTCAACGAAGCGCTTTCATCGCATGCCTGTGTGTGAGTGTATTAAAATAGTGGAAAGTGTCGATGAGTTGGCAGCAGCTGGCATTTGTTCAACTGAATATTTCATATATTTAATCCTTTCCATAAAAGGCCACATCACTTAAGTGTAGTTATTGTTTTTGTTTAGTGCGATACCGACAAAGAATGACATGCGTTGGTTGCTCTTAAAGCCCTGCAACGTAACGCTGAGACGTGCATATGTGCATTTGTGCTTGTATTACTAGTAAAGTGCCAAGTCCATCGCTGAAGCAGTGCAAATAATGGCAGCTATTGTTTTAAGCAAGAGTCTAGAATGTAGCTGACGCCCTACCGTTTTTGTTGAGCATTGCGAATTCTGCAAACACAACTGCTTTTTTGTTGGCAAATAGCTTTAGGCTTCAGTAAAACGCGCAGAGGCAGCAATAGCAGCTCATTGGCACTCTATAAACTGAATGAGATGGATTTAAAAACAAACAGACTGCCGGTGTTGAGGTTGGAAGAAATGACTCGTGATAGTGCATGGGTCTGCATACCAGAAGTTGTAAAAGAGAGCGATTTGATAAGTCAAGTTTTACCATGAGTTGTATTTTACAGACTTTCTTTTGTGATCGATAAATTCGTGAAGTGTGAATGACGAGAAAGAATCTTTAGCGGTATAGGAAAAATTCTTCTATTCTCCCAACAAAACACATCAAGCTGACTCTAGTTAGTAATAAACGAAACTAAATTCTTTTGAGATTCTGGAAACATACAGTTGTTGAAAGGTACATACCTTACCAGAACCCAATCCAACTCGGATCAACAACTTGCCGCACAGTTTTGCTTTTCTACATTAAAAAGTACTTGCCGAAAATTGTCTTATTCTTCTTTATTGATATTGACACTGCGTAGGCGGCTATAGTCGAGCTTACAACAGCGCCAGTCGTTCTACCTTTTCGCTAATTGGAGATTTCAAGTGTAGCCAAGTCCTTTTCCACTTGGTTTTTCCAACAGAGTGGAGGTCTTTTTATCCTTCCGGACGGCATGACCTAGACAGCATGGCCGCTGTTCCAAAGTAGACGAAATTATCTACGACTTATGACTGTCAACGTGACGTGACGTGGGCTTTGCTTCTTTGTCCACCCCGGAGAAGGCAGAAATAACGGCGCGATTGTTGAGGTCAATGATATCAGCAGTTGTACATTTTTATAGAAGATGGTGCCTTCTCTATTTAGTTCTGCAGCTCGAATTATATTCTCCAGCTGTAAATTGGTAGTCACCTTGACTGAAACCTCGTTCGATATCAAACGGCTCGGAGAGGTCCTTCCCGTTCCTGGTAGATGCTTTGGTATTGCTCAAAGTCAGTTTACACAGCCGTATTAGTTTTGCCAAGATACCAAATTCAGACATAGCGGCATAGAGGCAGTGCTTTTTCGAGTGGTGTGTTGATCTTCTTTTCACGTATCTTTTCCAAGGTTGGGCGCATGGTAAATATCTGTTTAGCTGTTGATTTTTCAGGCCTGAAGTCGCACTGATAAGGTCCAATCAGTTGTTTGACGGTGAGCTTTAATATTTCGCATAGTACCTTATTGATACATAGGCTGCTATATATATTTCTGGACTAGGCAACACTAAGTGTTGCCAGGTGCAATCTGGCATTTCCATTGGAAAGTTTGACATTTTTTAGCATAACATCACTCAGAACGTTTTGTCATTTAATCGTGAATTGTTTTATTTACAGGGAATTAAAAAATTCATCTCGGCCAAAAAATGGAATTAACTCGTGAACATTTTCGTGCGATCATTTTACACAACTTTCCACGTGGATTATCACGACAAGAGTCCATCGATGAACTAAAATCTTTGTATGGCTATGAAGCACCATCCTATAGCACTGTGAAAAACTGGTACAACGAATTCAATCGTGGCCGAAGCTCGCTCAAAGACGAATTCCGTGAAGGTCGTCCAAAAACAGCCGTTGTGCCAGAAAACATCGATGCCGTACGTGAACTGATAATGCAAGACCGTCATGTAATATATTTCAGATAGAGGCATGCCTACGGTGCTTGCTTCAAAAGACATTTATAAGATCGTCACAGGTGACGAATCATGGATCTATGCGTATGAGCCCGAAACAAAATAGCAATCGGCCGTGTGGGTCTTCCAAGACGAGCCAAATCCAAAAAAAAAAAACATTTCGTTGATAAATATTCCTATTTTCATTAGGAAATATATATAGCAGCCCTCGTAGAACCTTCCATGCTATATTTAGGAGGCTTATCCACACACACTTAAATTCCTATCGTTGTGCATGCTTTCGCCCGACCATATTTTACAAATAAGCTGATGTATGCTTCTTACTAGTTCTTCGCCGCCGTATTTGAAAAACTCGGCCGGCAATCCATCGGCTTTTGCCTATTTGTTGTTCTTCAGACGGTTAATTGTTATTGCCATGGAGTTCTATATACAAAAGTATGGTGTAGTTTTGAAATTTTCTGTTAGTCGCCGCATCTTTTTGTAGAAATTTTGAGCATTATTCCTATCGGCCAGCTTGTCAAGCTTTGGCCTCTCTTTTTTTTGTCTGCAAATGCGTTTCGCTTCCCCCTTCAACTCTCGGTATATATTCGGTATACAACGGAGAATCTTAAAACAAAAAAATCTCAACACTATAAATAAAATATTTGATGTTTTCTCTTCAGCTCTCTGAGCGTAAGGTTCAACATTTCCCGAAGAGAATATACTTTCGTTGGAAAAGCAATAGCTTGTTTGAAATGTTATGGCAAAGACGTCCAGAAGCTAACGAAACAAATATTTAAGGGAAGGAGTTAAAGGAAAGGAATATTTCGAAATTGGCTGGTAAAAGTTTTCAATTAAATTGAAGTCTCCAAGAAAAGATCTTATCTGAATAAAATCCCAAATATAGATGGGAAATGAGAAAAACAAGATATTCTTAGATATGAGGAAATTTGTGTTTAAAAAAATCAGAAACACAGATGGCAACGTGACAAGAAAAGGAGGATCCTCTAAGAAATCGGGAAATTCTCTATATTTTATTATGAAAATTAACCTAGAGTTTTTGCTGCTAAGTCTAATAAAGCTCCGTCTCGGTTGTATTTTCTTATGAAACGGCCTTTTCTCGTCTCCTTGTATGTAATATGTAAGAGTGTATACACAATATTTTAAAAGAAAAAAACTTTAAGCCATTCATTCCCCCGAGGCATTCTTTACTTTCTCGCCAAAGGCAGCAGTAGGAACAAATCAGGCAGCTAAGAGCCTGTGTGGATGGTTGGAAATGTGGGTCAACGCTACAGCGCACAAGCGCGCAATAGTTGAACTCATTATCCCCCCATTCCCCCTACCTCCTTCATATGTTAGTACAGGATGTTGCAGTTATTGACTCGTGAGCATTGATGGATGAGCAAAACGCGCCGGAAGTCCTACTTACTGTCCGCACTCGCTACTTAATGCGGGCTTAGAGTGCTTAACTCGTCATGCATACATTCACATGTGTACTCGTAGATGTGTGCGTGTGTGCTGGTAATTATTGAAATGTGCCAAGGTATGTGCGTGTGTGGCTATGTGCACTCTAAATATCAACAAGTACTGTTTATCTTGCAACTAACTAAGTAGATGGCCAGTTGTTCAAGTGAGTGTCGATGGCGTGATTCAATTAAGTGCTCGGGGCAATAAAATGTTACGGATATATAAATAAAGCAATCGGAAGTAGAGCAATCGCTGGACTAGCTGAAGGCGAGGAAACATTTCAAAGAGGAAAAATATTGGACACAAGTGTATGTGAATGGGGTTTATGATTTTAGTATTTAAATAGAAAAAAGAAGATACTGTCTTGAATTTAGAAAATATTAACTAACTTAACAGAATATGAGTAAGGACTCCCAAAAGGGGGAGTTCATTCGAAACTTTACTGGATCATGGTTGCCAGCGATCCTCTCAAAAAGCTTGAGGAAACCGGCTTTCGGGTGGTTACCTACCTGGTTTGAACTAACTCAGGAGTACTTTTGCATTATACGCAACTAGGCACCTAAAAACGTTGTCTCCATGAATCCTAGCAAGCCCGAACTCGTTTTATTCACTAGGAAGTACAAAATACCGGAGGCGATGAGAGGAACGCGAGTTAGGTATGCTGACATAGTTGACTTCCTAGAGCTCATACTAGACAGAAAGCTCTCGTGTAAAACCCAACATCGAGGAAGGGGTAAGGATGGGATCAGTTGCTCTGTATGGCTGCAGTGGATCTATTGTTAAAAGGTCGGCACTCTTACCAAAGAAAACCCATTTTCTTCTATAGTGAAGGGTGTTGGAAAAATTACATGCACGTCCCACTGTAGGCGGGTCTAAGTAACAGAAACGGTTTAGGATTTTTATCCGGATCTTCTCGCACACTTTAATTTCATTTCAAAATACTAGGATTATCAGGTGACTGAGCTAAGCTTTCTGCTCACATATCTTCGGGGAGGCATGGGACGAAATGACTTCCTGCAGGTGCGGGATAAACCGGAGTTTTCGCATCGATATGTGGCAACGGATAAAACATGGCTCCATAATTTTACTCCGAGGTTAAATCGACAGTCATCCGAGTGGAATGCACACGATGCAACCGCTACAAAGCCTGGGAAACGTAGCAGTCGGCTAGCAAGGTTTTGGATTCTGCATTTTTGGAATACGCATAGAATAATTTTTATGGACTACCTTGAAAAAGGAAGAAAATACTGTATATTATATAGCGTTAATGGACCATATCAACGATGAAATGAAAAGCGGCATCCACTATATTACTAATTAAAAATGTTTTCCATACAAGAAAATACTTTGATCGATCAATTTTAAGTATAGCAGCTATAAAGCTATGTTATAGAGTCCGATATCGGTGGCTCCGACAAATGAACTGCTTATTAAAGAGTAATGGGCGGACGTGTGCAAATCTAATCAGATTGATATGTATTTCGAAAATTGAGGAACCAGTTCGTAATGATATTCGTTAAAACTCAAATGATTTAGTAGAATCAAGCATTCTGCTCCCTTGTTTTCAATAGGTGTGTCACAATAAATCGAGTTCCATTACACAGTTTCGGCGCGTGCAAATTGCGAAACATAATAACGACAGATCCAACTTTGAGACGCAAATGATACAATGACATACCAAGCCAAGCCAAGCCTCTCCAAAGAATTTAGAAATTCCACTGAATAATTCACGGCGTCGTCTTCATTGTCAAGATGATCGATCGTCGGAATTTGACTTTGAATCTTCCAGTTTAAGTCAACAACATCGGTATTTTCGGTAGCTAACATTGCGCGTGCACTTAAGGAATCGTAGTTACGATAATTTGGCCAGTGTCCGAACATTCGTGATGAGTTCATCTTTCGTGAATTGATAAAGGGAAGATGGAATTGATATCAAACCACCGGAAGTATCAACCGGAATTGACCCTTTTCCAATTATTGGCGAAGACGATGTAAAATTTAAGTGCAAAAGTAAATGTCCTACAATGCGATATTTTGCAGATCACGTATCGACCGTATCGTTCAAGACCAATAACCGCCATGTTGCTTCCTTTGGTGACATTAAATGCTGAATGTTCAGCCATTGTCGTCTGGTGAGCGACGCCGATAGAGTGGATAACCATCATTTCTAGTTTGTGTTTCCGAAAGAAAAGCACGTGGACAGTGTTTCGTGCATTTATTGTCAGACATACAAACCGATGTGGGATTGTGGTGTCCGCATGGTCCATGAATCATATTGGTTTTCACCACTTCGTATAATTCTGGATCTATCTCGGGATCAGGAATTTCCACAGAAATGATTTCAGCAATTTGATCTGGTGAAACCACCATCCACCATCCAAAGAAGAATGTGTGCGTACGGCAAACCTCTTTTTTGCTACTCAACCGAATACATTCAGCACCATATATACCAAACGTTGTTTCAGGATAAAGTCCATCAAACATCGTAGCTATTGCTTGAAAAGCCGTGCTGTGACATCGTGACGATCTTACTGATTGATCGCGATTCAATCGATCACTATTTTGCATTGCAAGTGAATGTAACAAACAAATCCGTCCGTCCATAATTCCGCACGTATGTATGACATCGCATCCTGGGAGTACTTTTTGCCTTGCCTTGGGCTGCAATACGTTGATGGCAAAGAGAACGCCGACCGATATTAGCGCGACCTCTTCGTGGCTTCGTAACTAATTTCAATATGTAATTGATCACTTTGCGTGAAACGCACATAAAGTTTTCACTGAATAATTTATCTTTTGAGTAGCTGGAATAAAAAAGTAAGCGACCGAAATTGAACGATTCAAATAATTTACAAATCAAAATTAAAAAAAAAACAAAACAAACAAAAATTGAAAAAATGTGTGTAGAAAAAAGTTACTTTTTGGAATTGTCCGATTTTCCGACTTTCCCTTATGAAAAGTTTTTTATTTCTAGATCTTCCCTGATCCTCAACGAATATCCTCTGAAAATTTCATCAAGATTGGTGCAGCCGTTTTCTTAGCGTTACTAACAAGTAAACATTCATTTTTATATACATAACGTTTGTATGGGAAAGAGAAAAAGGTTGTTTTTAGGAGTTTTCCGGCAAGATATGAGGATCCACGAGATTTTTTGAAGAAATATACATAAGTATAAAATTAAATAAAAATATAAAATATATAAAAATGGCACTTACAGCAAAAGTAGGCGCTTATTAGCTGTACAGTTTTCATTACCAGTCAAATGAAGGGATCTCAAAGTTTTTGAAGTCTTCAAATCGAAAATAAGATTTAAACATATTTTTTTTTTGGAAGAAATAGTATACCAGAGAGTTACTTCACCAGACGAGATATGTATGTGCTTGGATTAAGAAAGTTGAGTAATGGAAGGCAAATTGGAATTATGATGAAAATACAGAGCTTTCCAATAAGAGTGATATAAATTATTATCCAACAAGTAAGGAAGGCTAAGTTCGGGTGTCACCGAACATTTTATACTCTCGCATGATAAAGTGATAATCGAGATTTCATTATCCGTCATTTACATATTTTTTTATTTTGCTGTAAAATTAATTAGAATTAAATTCTGAGAGATTTACCGATATTTTCGGTGAAAAATTAGGTTAGATTAGGTTAGGCACTGAGTTCTTCGTGTTCGATATCAGGGACCTTGAAAAGTTATAGTCCGATCACGACAATTTTTCCACAAGGGATACCTCAGCTCAAATACCGTATTTGTGTAAAGTTTTATTCCGCTATCATCATTGGTTCCTAATGTATATATTATACAGAGAAGGCATCAGATGGAATTCAAAATAGCGTTATATTGGAAGAAGGCGTGGTTGTAAACCGATTTCACCCATATTTCGTACATGTCATCAGGGTGTTAAGAAAATATTATATACCGAATTTCATTGAAATCGGTTTAGTAGTTCCTGAGATATGGTTTTTGGTCTATAAGTGGGCGACGTCACGCCTATTTTCAATTTAAAAAAAAGCCTGGGTGCAGCTTTCTTCTGCCATTTATTCCGTAAAATTTAGTGTTTCTGACGTTTTTTGTTAGTCGGTTAACGCACTTTTAGTGATTTTCAACATAACCTTTGTATGGGAGGTGGGCGTGGTTATTATCTGATTTCTTCCATTTTTGAACTGTATATGGAACTGTCTGAAGGAAATGACTTTACAGAGCTTGGTTGACATAGCTATAGTAGTTTCCGAGATATGTACAAAAAACGGATTGGCCCCGCCCCCGCCCACTTTTCCAAAAAAATTACGTCCAAATATGCCCCTCCCTAATGCGATCCTTTGTGCCAAATTTCACTTTAATATCTTTATTTATGGCTTAGTTATGACACTTTATAAGTTTTCGGTTTCCGCCATTTTGTGGGCCGATTTTGCCCATCTTCGAACTTAACCTTCTTATGGAACCAAGAAATACGTGTACCAAGTTTCATCATGATATCTCAATTTTTACTCAAGTTACAGCGTGCACGGACGGACGGACAGACAGACATCCGGATTTCAACTCTACTCGTCACCCTGATCACTTTGGTATATATAACCCTATATCTGCCTCTTTTAGTTTTAGAACTTACAAACAACCGTTATGTGAACAATACTATTATACTCTCCTTAGCAACTTTGTTGCGAGAGTATAAAAACACCAAACTGTCAATTTAGGTGAATGTAATGGCTGTTCATATATGTAACGGGTGATTTTTTTGAGGTTAGGATTTTCATGCATTAGTATTTGACAGATCACGTGGGATTTCAGACATGGTGTCAAAGAGAAAGATGCTCAGTATGCTTTGACATTTCATCATGAATAGACTTACTAACGAGCAACGCTTGCAAATCATTTGAATTTTATTACCAAAATCAGTGTTCGGTTCGAAAATTTTTATCGACAAATTTTGTTCAGCGATGAGGCTCATTTCTGGTTGAATGGCTACGTAAATAAGCAAAATTGCCGCATTTGGGGTGAAGAGCAACCAGAAGCCGTTCAAGAACTGCCCATGCATCCCGAAAAATGCACTGTTTGGTGTGGTTTGTACGCTGGTGGAATCATTGGACCGTATTTTTTCAAAGATGCTGTTGGACGCAACGTTACGGTGAATGGCGATCGCTATCGTTTGATGCTAACAAACTTTTTGTTGCCAAAAATGGAAGAACTGAACTTGGTTGACATGTGGTTTCAACAAGATGGCGCTACATGCCACACAGCTCGCGATTCTATGGCCATTTTGAGGGAAAACTTCGGACAACAATTCATCTCAAGAAATGGACCCGTAAGTTGGCCACCAAGATCATGCGATTTAACGCCTTTAGACTATTTTTTGTGGGGCTACGTCAAGTCTAAAGTCTACAGAAATAAGCCAGCAACTATTCCAGCTTTGGAAGACAACATTTCCGAAGAAATTCGGGCTATTCCGGCCGAAATGCTCGAAAAAGTTGCCCAAAATTGGACTTTCCGAATGGACCACCTAAGACGCAGACGCGGTCAACATTTAAATGAAATTATCTTCAAAAAGTAAATGTCATGAACCAATCTAACGTTTCAAATAAAGAACCGATGAGATTTTGCAAATTTTATGCGTTTTTTTTTTAAAAAAAAGTTATCAAACTCTTAAAAAATCACCCTATATAATCTGACGATTTTATTCGCACCAGAGTCGATAGTTTTATCTATCGCACCACTCAAATGAAAGTGAGTATCATCGGAGAAGAAGATTTTCTTAAAAAATCGTTATCGTTTTCAAGTTTTTCCGAGGGAAAATCAACATATTCACGACGTTTACAGCGGTCCATGACTTCAGTTCTTGAATGAGAACCTTTTTATAAGGCTGTGAACACAAATCCTTTCTCGAAACCCACCAGGTTGTGGTTTGATGCAGTCCCAATTCTTGAAAACGTCTTGGAGTCGACAAATTGTGGTCTTCTGCAACACTTGCCTGAACGGTATATTTCATCACTTTGGGCGGTACTTTGTCTTATTGGCTCTTGAATATTGTGTAAAAAAATGAACACTCGAAAGTTTCAACCATTAGACGAATAGCGTGTACAGGTGGACGATTATTAGCACATTGTTCTTGCGTATATCTTTCTATGATGAAGTTGCTAACAATACACACCGAACATAATTCTAGGTTCTGTATGTTTTCCATAAGCTCTGCTCTCCCCTATACGGTTGTATAGTAAATGTGAATACCACTTATAAAAGCGTTCATATTGCAGAGAAAGGTGAAGTTGGCGGCTTTTAACTACACATACACAAATTAAACAGTTTAAAATTTTACTTTCAAAATTGTAAACAATAACACAGCAGAGTGCACGAGCGTGTGCAAAGTCGAATGGGAAAATATTTATCTGGCCCGATAACCCAGAGCTTTTAGTGCAGCCAGTTTGCAGTGCAAACGCACGAACAATAAGGCAAACACACGAGTGCGATGTGTTGCGATGCGGTGTAAGCGAAGTGGCAAACAAAATTGTGTATCTCAGCGGAGCAAAAAACAAGTGCCCTCAAGGACGCTTGCCAAACGCGCACGGAAGTCGAAACTTGAGCAAAAGTACACTGCAACAACAACAACAATAAGCACCGACGAGTGTGTGTGTATAGGGGCGCTGCGTGTAATGTCAATATATGCCAATTTGCTGTGTAAGCGAGCGCGCGCGCGCCCAAAACGCCACTATAAATAGGCGAGTGCCGCAGGGCCACGAGTGTAGTTGTTGTCGCAGGAGCTGCACCTGCAGCAGTGAAGCGCCGTACCGAACGCTAAACCGCTTTCAGCGCCAAGACAACGCGCGCGCCATTCGAAAACTCCGTTAGCACCTAAATAACCGTAAATAGGTGGTGCGCCTACGGGTAGGTATTGATTTCAGGCGCGCACACGGTGCGCTTCCTTAATGCAAGTGTGTGTGTGTGTGTTGGCGCGCGAATATAAATGGCATGGTAAGCGCCGTACCAGGCACCAGGCAGCGCATTCATGTTTGGCTTCTGACTGCTGACTTTTTCCACGGAATTTCCTAGTTTGCCTGGTTAGCGGCGCGCAGTTTTGCCTGTGACGCGCCAGTTGTTGTTTGGCAACACTTGAGCAAAGCATTCATTTCCGGCAGATTTATTTGTTTCCTGCGAACGTTGTAAGCGCAGCATAAGCCCTTCAGCCAGCCATTCGTTCTCCACGAAATTCGCATCTCACATCGTCACACACGGTTTGAATTGAGGGTTTCCGCTGCATTTAATGTGCAATAATCCTTTAGTGTGGAAGTGTCATAGATTGAAGTGTTGCAGCAGCAGCTGCGTCCTAGTGTGCCGCAACGTGTAGTCCCTAGACTCTGTTTGCATTTGTGTGTGTGTGTGTATGTGAGCGCAGGTGGCAAAATGACTACCAGTGATGAATTTTGCCGCGATCATTACGAGCATCCATTATTGTGGTGCGACGACAAGAAACGTTTGGTGGAGCGTAAGAACGCGGAGGAGAGTATGCGTATGTGGCGGCGTCGCAAGGCTGAGGAAGTGGCGCGCAAAGAGAAGGACAAAGCTGAGGTGAGTAATTTATTACCTAAGTTTGTGAATTTGTAGTGGCAATTTCTGTTTTGTGTACAAATTTTGAAGATGAAAATTGATTGAAAATTGTCTCAGAAAGTGGTTTAATTGAGTCAATTCGCAATTTTTCATTTATGAATGAAGCGCAGTCATTTCGGTTATTACCATCAATGCGAATAGTGAAATATTGCCGCATGGTTAATTTTAGAGGCTGACTCACAGATCCATTCCCCTCTTAATAAACAGAGTGATATAAAGGTCTACTTAGATAATTTGTTTGTGTTCCTTAAATCATAAGCTTAATTAAACATTTACAGAAAAAAAAACATTCTCTCTTATTAATTTCTTTCCATTTGGAAGAAATATGAATATCGCCATTAAATTAACTTGTACTCATTAACATTTTACAATAAAGTCAAGATTTCTGCAAATGAAATTTATATTATTTAAGGTTTTTACTCAATTAAATATCTTTGAGTAATAAAAGTCGAGTGTCAAAAACCGACTTCATCTGGCCTCCAACTTTTCGATATGTGTATTATTCATGATATCAAAAATAACTCAACTTTATATTTAAATTATGAAACATGTGAAACAACCTATAGAAAATTATTAAAAAAATATTGAAAATCTATAGAAAAGCATTAAAAAATAATTTCATTTTCTAGCGGCTGTCTGAGGATACGCCTAGGTCTTTAGCAGACTCATTGTAAGATTTCCGGCACTAAAATACCCTCACTCTACCACGCGTGCTTCTGCTGAAGTTCATTAGTACCAAAGTGTTTATGTGTGAAACCTAGGCAAAGTGCTTTTTCTTTCTCTTCTTCTTGTATGGTGTGCCTAGTATGCCCACATCTATGCCTATTAGACAGTGACCTGCTAGCACTCATACTATAGTCTTCATGTCAATCCTTTTCAAATTTAATAGTCGGTCTGTAAGGGTCGTATTGAACTCACTCGAAATCAAATTTCCGGCGCCGAAAAGTTTAGAAAGTTGGAACAGGCTTTCGGTGATAATAGTATTTATCGGGCAAGGGTTTTTGATTGGTACAAATTATTCAAAAAAAAGTCGGGAATGCGATGACGATGAACCATTAACAGTTAGAGATCTTACTGGTATCGTTGGAATATCGGAAGGATTAGTGAACCCATTTTGAAAGATCATTTGGGACTTAAAAAAGTGAAAGCACGGTTGCCTCTAAAATAACTAAATTTCTTCGAAAAATCCCGTCGCTTTAATATCTGTGAAACAGTGCTTTCCGACTGTCAGTATTTCATGAAAACGTTTTGAGTCACTTGAAGACATTAAACGTGAATCGATATGCGCAATGAAAGCTATTCCGGAAAGAGACTTTAACAATTGTTTCAAGGATTAGCAAAAATGTTGGCACAAGTATATTGAGGCCAAGAGAGATTATTTTGAAGAGGACGTCATAGCTTTAAATTAAGAATTTTAAAATTATGAACAAAGTCTTACTATTTTTTGGCCACAGTAATGAATAGTTCTTAAGTTAACACGACTTAAAAATGGTTGTGATTGGTGAGATTTAAATAACGACTAGAGACCAGGTCACCCAGAAGCTAGTAATCGTGCTGAATACATAAAAAAAAGTCATGAAGTTATTACCATCAATGCGAATTTTACCACGAGAATGTTGTCTGAGGGAGTATAAACTAGTAAATAATACTATTTGAAGAATTATAGAAGAGAAAGATATCTGTGTTATGTTCCACATTAATTAAATGAATTCTAAAAAAGTGAGAACATTCCAGCCATGTAAGCTATCGTAACCGAAGTGCTGAAGAACATTCCTATAAATAACCTAAGAAATCTATACTTGCGCTGGTTAATAATTTTAAGCTTAAATAGAGCTTAAATAGAGCTGAGTTTCGGTTCATGATTACATTTTCAAGATGACCAATTTCTCAAAATGCAGGGAGTGTCAAGATTACTTATGGCCAAATACGAATGATACAGGACTATTATCTCGATGAACCAACATTAAAATTATTGTGTTTTGTTTCAGGAGAGGTAGTTTTATCAACGACAATTGGCTATGGTTTGAAGATATTCAATGGAAATTATACTCGTACTAATGCTTTGCTCGCGGACCGCCGGACTGTTCTTTCCTGTGGTATTCTACTTCTTGTATTCCGTTCATTGGGAATTGTGGTATGCACTTCGTAGTGAAATAAGGGATCCATTTTCAAATATAAAACTTGCCAAAATAATCAATTCGTTAGTCGATTTAAGCTGTCCAGTAGATGGCCTGGGCACATACCTTTTTCATATCCGAATATTCATAAACGCTGTGTCCAACAGGGTCCTTGGAGTTTTAGCTACCTTGATTAATCTCAATTTATAGTTTTCTGAAATTATTCTGATTATTTTCATTTTATTTGTAACAGCATCTTTTGGATTTCGTCTGGCAAATATTTATATATTTATTAACTTTTTTGGTGTCAGTTATGTTTGTTTTCAACAAAACATTTTGATAAAGACAATGTTCGTTGTTCAGTCTATGTTTTACCACAATATTGTCTGGTCGTGCAGCTTTTATACATTAGGTTGTCAAATATCTCCCTTCCGTCTTTCTGTTTTTTTAATTTCGCGGCTATGTATAAAGCGTTACAGAGCTTGTATCTGGCAATACTATACATCTTTGAAAGGTCTTGACATAACCTACAAAACGACGCAATGCAAGATTAGTTTGTATATTGCGTCCAACAGTTATAGACGTATAAACATGTAGTTTACTAACGCCGAAATTCGCGCAATATTAAAGTTTTCCTTCGTTAAAGGCAAATCCGCTAGAGAAATGTTCCGTGAGATGAATGGTGGTTTAGGGGAGTGTACTCTATCACTTCGAACTGCGGAGGAATTGTTTCGACGATTCAAAGCGGGTGAAAACGACACCATGGATAAGCCACCCAGTGGAAGACCTGTGACGACGAATACCGAGCAAATCATGGAAAACAATGAGTTAGACCGGCATGTGGCTTCTCGTGACATCGCCCAGAAGATGGAAGTTAGTCATCAAACCATTTTAAACCATCTGCAGAAGATTGATGTTTAGGTGCCGCATGATTTGACGCAAAAAAAACCGTCAAGACCGTATCAACGCCTGCGATATGCTGCTGAAACGGAACGAACTCGACCCATTTTTGAAACGTAATGGTGACGCGCGATCACATGCGACAATATCAAGCGAAAACGGTCGTGGTCGGAGGCCGGTGAATCGTTCCAAACAGTGGCCAAGCCGGGATTGACTGCCAGGAAGGTTTTGCTGTGTGTTTGGTGGGATTGGAGGAAATCATCCACTATGAACTGCTCCCATATGGCCAGACACTTAAATCTACCATCTGCGAAAAACTGAACCAGAAGCGTCCTGAATTGGCCAACAGGAAGGGAGTAGTGTTCCAACAGGACAACGCCAGAGCACACACTAATTTGAATTTGCCGTCTAGATAGAGACAGATTAACGAACGAAACGGCGCATATTTGAACTAAATCCGATCACAGTAACACTTTTTTTAAAGCATTGAATAAAGAGCAAAAAGGCGGAAGGGAGATATTTGACAATCTAATATTTATTTATATATTTATTAACATTTAATGTCATTTGCATACAATGAAGCAACAATCTGTCTGAGTAAATGAGGTTAACGACCCAATATGATTAGAAACCCCAATTCAAATGAAAATTTATATACAAGTAATATAAAAGCTGTAAATAATTGGAAATCCAAGCGCTTCAGCGAATTCAGCAATGAAATATTGCCATGCAATTTGCAAGCAATGAAACCAGGAAATCAGTGCCTGACAATGTGATTTCACTTGACTTGTCTTGGCATTGCTGATTGGAATAGTTTAGCATAAATAGCGGCGCGCAAACGTACAAATTACCCAAATATGAAAGTCGGCAGAAATCGTAGGCCAAGAGCCAAGCTCGAGCAGCCTACCACAAGAAAGGCGAGCAACGAACTCAGACAAATATCGCGTGACTACAAATTGTGCGCTACTTCCTAGTTGTTTGTTAGTGTAGTGACGGTGTTTGTAACGGTTGTTGATAATGAAGTTGCGAAGCGGCATGCTAAAGACAAATCAGTGGCGAACTGACTGGTGGCAAGTATACATAATATTTTTTGTATAAAGGCAAGCAAAAAAAACAAATAAAAAATAAAAAAATAATAATTTCATTGTTGTTGTTGTGGTGCTGTTATTTATTTGCAACTATAACAACAACCTATAAACGAAGCCAATTTTGGCATTTCATTTTGGGCAAAATAAAATAAACAAAGTCAGCAAGAAAGTATGCGAAAAGTAACAGAGCTGGATGAGGGTGGAGAAAGCACGTGCTTGTGATACTAACGGTATATGGTAGTTAAATATGGCGCGCGCGTTGTAAAAGACAGTTGCCGTGCCTGAAAGCAGACAATAACTTTGCGCTTGTGCCCATATTTTCTCATTAAATGCGCGACGTTGGAGTGTGAGAGTGTCTGGTAGAGAGCTTTCCGACTTTGCCTGTGCCACAAAAGAGTTTCGCAGACTTTTGCGCGTTTTCGTGAATGTTGTGTTGTAGCATGTATGTATGGGTGTGTGTTTGGGATCTTGTTGTGGTGGTAAGAACTTTGCGCATGCTGTAAATGCAGAAAATAAAATAAATAATAAAATAAGCAAAAACAAATTGTGTATCACTGACCTAGTTAAGCTATATGGCATAGTTACACGCATACACACACACACAGTTACTGAAAATGAAACTTTTCTCTCAACGCAGTACTACGAATTGTTTGTTAAGCATTATCCCTGGGGTCGTCCTGGTGGCGGCGCGCCTAATTTGGATATCAGACGCAAGGACATCACAGCTGTTGGCCTGCATTCCACGCCTACAATTGTAAATATATATTTTTTTCAAATAATAAAATAGATTAAATATAAAAATATTTTCCTACTTCGTTCCAGAGCACTATGCATCGTTTAAACTGTTGGCAACCCTGTCGCTACAATGACTACTTCTCGCAACGTAAAAAATGCCATGACCCCGCCACCTGCTATCATCATCATCTACATCATCACATACCACCATTACCGCCTGCACCGCCACCAGCACCGCACATCACCACCCATACACACACGGTGCAAACCACCAGCGAGACTTGTCATCCCGGCGCCGGTGGCGTGCTGACCGTTTGCGAGCGTAGCGTTGGCGATGTTGGCGTTGGCGCAAAAGTTGTTGGTGGTGCCACCAAGAGCAATGTGACCGGCAGCAGCGGCGTTGGTGGCATTGGTGTTGGTCTGGGCGCCACAAAAAACGGTGAGACCTTGCATATAACGCTCAAAGATCACCCATCTATGTCGTTTCGCAATAAAGGACATCTCGACATTGAGGTACGCTACAAGCCGGGTGCCGCCGCTGCGGGTGGTAAGGGTAAGCCATTGCTAGAAAAGATTGTGGTATCGGATAGCGACAAGTGTCCTTTGGCGCAAGGTGTACAGACGCAGTCTTTGTTAAAGGGTTCGCCACGCAAGAAGAAGCTCGTCGCGAAGCTGGAAAAGCCGGTGAGCTGCAGATACTAAACTTACAATGCAATGATATTATTGGTTGGTTTTTTTGTGTGTGTGCTTCTATCTCATTTCAGCTGAGTAAAGATCCTTGGGGTAAAGCAGGACCTGGCGGCAAACCGTGGCGCAGTCCGAAAGCGGCGGGTAGCACTTTTATGAAATCGTTGGTAAGCTTATTTATGAAAACGACATTCATAATATTCCAGTTCCTTCAGAGCTTGAAAATACTTAGGTAGACATAAACTCGTCTTTGTTCCATCAAAATTCGACATTTTTCCGAGAAACATGTAAAACGTTTTTCTTAAAAAGCTCTAAACTGTAAATTTTAGAGCGTGTGAAAGCTCATTCTAACAGCAGAGATGAAGGAAGATGAAAATTCGACATGTTTTCTGAGAAACTTTCATATACAACTTTTTTCTTAAAAAGCTCTAAGCTCTTAAATTTTAGAGCGTGTATAGGCCCAATATGACAGCAGAGATGAAGGAAGACGAAAATTCGACATTTATTTCTGAGAAACTTTCATGTAAAACTTTTTTCTTAAAAAGCTCTAAGCTCTTAAATTTTAGAACAAGTAAAGGCCCAATGTGACAGAAAAAAATGAAAGTGGATTATCAAAACACCAAAATAGTTTTCCAGAAACTTTCGAAGCTTTCATATACAACATTTCACTTAAAAAGCTGTGGAATATATTATTCTGAGGAGCTTTCGTAGCGTTTTTGTTAAATTTTTCTTTTAAAAATGTTCTTGATGAACTTTAAAGGGTGTTTTTGGACCTCTTCAACAAAAGAAAATGAAAACTCGTCTTTGCTTCATCAAAACAATTTTTTTAAAGTCTTTTTCTAGGGAGCTTTCGAAGCTTTCTTGTTAAACATTTTTCTAAAATTAAATTTAATTTTTCTAAACCTTAGAGAGTGTATTTGGACCTGTTGAACAGAAGAAAAAAAGCTGAAAGCTCGTCTTTGCTTCATCAAAACAATTTTTTCATTAAGAGCTTTTAGTTTTTCTAAACTTTAAAAAGTCTTTTTCTGAGAAGCTTTCGAAACATTTGGGCACAACTTTTTTCTTAGAAAGCTCTTAGTTTTTCAAAGTGTTAAATAGTGTATGTGGAACTGAGATAGCAACAATTTTCAGCCTCTCAAACTCGCGTTTCCATTATCTCCTTAAAATGCTAAAAAAAATCCCTTAATTTCACCAAAATTTCCTCTCCGCAGGGTTGGACGAACAAGGAAATGCTGAAAGATCTCGATCAGGATAATCCCGTTACACCAGCTGAGAAGCCAACATTCCGTAAAGTGCGCACCAACAAAAAGGTGCAACGATGCTGTGAGCTCTGCATTTGCACCTGCCCCGGCATGGTTACCAATAAGGGGTGTGGTGGTGGTGCTGTTGCCATGCCAGCGTTGAAAAAACCACATCAAAGCTCATCTAACAAAGGCCAAAGCCATGCTACTGCAATAAATCCACAAACTACAACAACAACTGCCGCTATAAAACAAAAACACTGCCCACGCTTTGTACGCCATTGTGAAGCGCCAACTTTGGGCACGAGCAACACGAACAATACTGACCCGACCAGTGCCAATACGGGTGGTGAGGGTGTGGAATTGGTGCCGTTGTTGGCACGTCGACGCGCCAATGCACGCCCCGTCAGCCTTTCCAGCACGGATGTGACCAAGCGCACCGCCTCCAAAGATAGGTACGCATGCAACATGATTAGTCGTAGCAAATATTTGCAACATTTGCAACAACTACACTGCAACAATAGGAATAATATCAATATCAACAATATGAATAACAGCAACAACAATAATAATAAGACTAGCAGCAGCATTAGCAAATGCAAAATCAAACGCAATATTGCCAACAAAATTTGTAACCTTAGCAATGCGCTCAGTCACAACAACAACAGCAATAACATTAATATCATTAATAGTAATGAAAATAGTAGCAGCGACACTTCATGTTGCTTAAAGAAATTCACTTTGCATATACGCTAAGCTTTTTAATAATATCGGAGTTATGCTTGAGCTTTCGCTAAGCTTTTTAGCCCTATGAAAACAACGTTTATGCTTTCGCTTAACCTGTTTTCGGGGTATTATCATAGCCGTAACAGGGACTGAATTTTTGGGAGTACGTGAAGAGCAGGTTGAAAGGAGTTCCCAGATGAAAGCTAAATAATCTTATAGCAAGCTTTCATGTGTTCAATTAAAAATTTAGAGAAATAATAAACTTTTGAAGTTTATTTTCCAGTTAATCGAGCTTTATATTAATTTTACAAATAATGTTTTTTACGAAAGTGCGTGAAAGCTTTCATAAAAAAGCTTTTAATATTGAGCTTTCACAAAACCTTTTGGCTTCTTTATTTTTCAGCTTGCAACTATCTAAATAAGGATTAAAAGCTTTCACAATTATCGTCAAAGCTTTTGACTAAATGTAAAAAAAACTTTTTTTTGAATTTTTTGCAACAAATTTTCACTCAGAACCTTGAAATCGCTTGGCTAAACAAAATGGGTTACACAAAAATTTAGTTTCAATTTGGAAAATATATTTTTAAATATATTAATGATCAGCTGATAGCTTTAAAGCTTTATTTATAACCTTGTCAAGTCTTGTTAGTAGGTTGTGAGCAGACTAAGTGTACTCAAGCTTATAATTATCCACTTTAGAGCTTACATTAAGCTTTTTTAAAGCTTTTTATCACATAGTAATTAAAAGCTCCTCAAAGCTAAATATTACAATAATTAATATTGAAAATTAGATAAGAATTGTCGCAGACTTTTATCACCGAAAAGTTCTATAAATAATATTAGTAGAGCTTTTGCCCATCAGAGCTTATTTTATTTATTTTTTTAAGATTTTCAAGTAATTATAATTAAAATCAAGGTAAAATTAACTTAGTTTCGAAAA
This sequence comes from Bactrocera dorsalis, assembly GCF_023373825.1. Classification (NCBI taxonomy): domain Eukaryota; kingdom Metazoa; phylum Arthropoda; class Insecta; order Diptera; family Tephritidae; genus Bactrocera; species Bactrocera dorsalis. The sequence continues at coordinate 37,599,296 of NC_064304.1, read as the reverse complement.
ATAATAGAGATTTTGGTATACTATATACATGTCGGACCAGTTGGTTTAAAAAAAAAGCTTTACACCCTCTCAAGTCTTGTTTGCTTAAGCTGAACAGACTAATAGCATTCAGGCTTATAATTATCAACTTTAGTTATACTTGTGTAATAAATATGCAAAAGCTTTTGCCGACCAGAGCTTAAATTAAGCCTTTTCAAAGCTTTTTATCACATATTAATTAAAAGCTCCCTAAAGCTAAATATTATAATAATCAGTATTAAAAATGAGATAAGAATTTTCGCAAAAGTTTATCGCTAAATAATCCTGTAATTAATGAGATGCCAGATTTTGCCGATCAGAGCTTATTAAGCTTTTTTAAGCTTTTCAAACTATGAAAATTAAAACCAAGTTAAAATGAATTTAGTTCTGCTACGTACATAATAGAGATTTTGACATATATTGCTGACAAGCACATTACAAAAAAAGCTTTGTAGCTTTACTAATACTCTATTCAAGTCTTGCTTGCATATGGTCAGCAGACTTAGCGCATAAAGGCTTATAATTATACATTTCGATTACGCTTGCGTAATAAATAAGGCTTGGCCATACAGCGCTTTTTTAGAGCTTTTTACGCATTTATAATTATAACCAGTCTAAATCTATTTATTAAAAAAACTATAATTGGAAGTTATATTACATACAATTGAGGCAGACACTTGTCAATAAAAAGTCCTATAATTACTTATAGTGGAGCTTTTGCCTTGAACGCTTATTTTAAGCTTTTTAAGCTTTTTAAGCAATGGTTGTTATTGAAGGAGAACAGTAAAAGTGTTAAAAAATATTGTAGTCATTATAATAACAATTCTCTTCTATCATACTCACTCAACCCATCACTTTTATATACATTATATATATCATCATACATATGTATACTTAAATGCATATACCCAACTCATGTAGCTCAACACATAACTAAATATTTGCACACAAAAAACTTGACTTATGAATTTTCTTAATATTCAAAACTAGCGTTGCTTATTGGTTTGTTTTTTCATTTTGTTTAATTTTTCGTAAAATTACAACAACAAAAACAAAACAGAACAATTTCAATTGTAATCAATGTGAAAGTATAAAATAATATAGAACAATTAATTTAGCTGCAATGAAAACTTTAAATGGTAGCAAACAAAATTAGAAATTCAAAGCAAAAGCAAATAAAAAAAATGCAAAAGCAAAGCAAAGAATGCAAAAAGAAAAACAAAAACAAAAATAAAAGCTAGACACATCCAAAGCACTGATGCAAACTACATATATACCGTCTTCTCTGTACTCGCCAAACGCCAAACCAACACCGAATAACTACCAACAACCTAACAACAACAACAACACAACGATTCGAATAAACTCAATCGATTTCCGATGACTTCCTTTTTGGCCAAAATCACTGCCGCGCCGACATGGGCTTCCCTGTGTGTACGTGTGGCATGTGTTTGCCGTGTATATGCTATGGGTGTTTGTGTGTGTGAGCAGACTTGCCACCGCACAAGACATTCGCTATCTGCACGACTTGAACACACAAATGTCCGTGAAGCGGCAGACTACGTGCGCGGAGCAGCAAAACGAGCGCGAACTCTGCAGCAAACATTTCGAAACCTTCGACACCTTCTGGGGGCGCCCAGGGCACGGCGCGCCCGTTGAGGTAACGGCAAAGCAGAAATTGGACAATTTGCTTTACGGCACCAGCAGCGAATGCTGGAATTGAGTAGCGACGCCTTAGCATTGCCGGCATGAAAAGCAAATCTAGTGCAATGACCGCTTTCGCGATGACGCGCGGAATGTGGAGGGGGGATAGTCACAAGCAGAAGAGAGAGGCGAAAGAACACTGAAACACTTTAAATTGATTTTTGTTCGAAAGATTTGGTTACTTAAGCAAAAGTTATGCAATTTCAATCAGACTTTATCTTGCATAAGCAGATACATACATACATACATATGTACAGAAGTATGTGTATGTGTATGCGTATGCATTATTTTTTTTTTTTACCGAAACGAAAGCGAAATGTCGTGGCGCGAGAAATTTTGTCGATTTGCCAGGTTGCAAGTTGCACAAAGTTGAAACGAAAATGTGAAGACGAGCAGAAGAATGGAAATTTTTAGGTTAAGAAAATTTTATTTAACAATTCAATTGCTTAAAATGTTATTTGAATTATTGTTTTCACTCAAGAATCGTTTTTTATTTGTAAATACTTGTTTCTACTACGCTGTAATTTGTAGTTGTTGTAAATTTCAAAGCTGGCTTTCGCTGCATTATGTAAGTCAAACGGTTGGAATTTCTAGAGAATTAGCTCAAATATTATATAAATTATTTCAAATTTAATTAAATTATTAGTAGATATTTTGAAATTGTATTTATTGATGCATGCGCATAGATTAAAGGAAAAGTATATTTCAAATAAAATAATAGTATAACAAAATCGAATGTAAATTGTAAATATACATATACTAATTTATCAATAAATATCAAATGTTAAATTAATTTTGATGTATCCTTTTATTGTTCAGAATTTATAATCGTTATCGGTTCTTTTAAGTAAAGTTAGGTTCGATCGCATATGTAAAAGTGACATGGAGTTAGGTCAGTGGTAAAGGTAGGAACTAGTTTATATTAAGAAGTACGATTGACAACACGAAAACGTCAAAAAACGTTGCACGTTAACAGTGATCACTTGTAAACAGATTAATTAATATCGGGCAAGAGCGAAGCGAACTAAGTGAAGTCAATGGAACATTGGTCAACGAATTCTTTGGCTGGCCAAAAATCAACAATGAATATATTTTTCGGCCGAAGCTACACGGGACGTCGAGGGTGAAAAGTCTGTGATAAAGTGATATTTTCCATTATCCAGATTAGTAGTTCCTGAGATGTGTTTTTGGTCCATGAAGTTTATTACGAGGTACCACTTCCGTGAAAATTTAGTGTTTCTGACGTCTATGTCGGTTACGAGCTTAATCCGTAAAAAGACGATTAAATCCGCCGAATATATCCGGTGGCCAAAGTGAAGCCGAATCCGGAAAACCACATCAAAGAAGCTCAAAAGTCAAGGTAATGGTGACAGTTTTCTTCGATTATTGAGGTGTGCTGTACTCCGAATTCTTCCGACTGGCCAAACTATCAACAATGAATACTATTTGAGAGTTATGCGTCGTTTGCGCGAAGCTATTCGTAACAAGTAAGGAAGGGCTAAGTTCGGGTGCCACCGAACATTTTATACTCTCGCATGATAAAGTGATAATCGAGATTTCATTATCCGTCATAGATTAGTAGTTCCTGAGATATGGTTTTTGGTCCATAAGTAGGCGACGCCACGCCCATTTTCAATTTAAAAAAAAAAGCCTGGGGCCAGATTCCCTTCTGCCATTATTTCTTCCGTAAAAATTTAGTGTTTCTGGACGTATTTTTGTGTCTTAGTCGGTAAACGCCACTTTTAGTGATTTTCAACATAACCATTTGCATGTATGGAGGTGGGAGTGGTGTTATAACAGATTTCTTCCATTTTTGAACTGTATATGGAAATGCCTGAAGGAAACGACTCTGTAGAGTTTGGTTGACATAGCTATAGTAGTTTCCGAGATATGTACAAAAAACTTGATAGGGGGCGGGGCCACGCCCACTTTCCCAAAAAAATTAAGTCCAAATATGCCCCTCCCTAATGCGATCCTTTGTGCCAAATTTCACTTTAATATCTTTATTTATGGCTTAGTTATGACACTTTATAGATTTTCGGTTTTCGCCATTTTGTAGGCGTGGCAGTGAGCCGATTTCGCCCATCTTTGAACTTAACCTTCTTATGGAGCCAAGAAATACGTATACCAAATTTCATCATGATGTCTCAATTTTTACTCAAGTTACAGCTTGCTCGGACGGACGGACAGACATACAGACATCCGGATTTCAACTCTACTCGTCACCCTGCTCACTTTGGTATATATAACCCTATATCCGACTGTTTTAGTTTTAGGACTTACAAACAACCATTATGTGAACAAAACTATAATACTCTCCTTAGCAACTTTGTTGCGAGAGTATAAAAAGAGGCCCGAAATATGGGTTGACAACTATTGATTTTTGCGCCACGATAATGCACCATCATATGTATATAGTACATTGATTCTTGTGATTTCTATTTGAAATTCGGAGGGAAAATTTTGCGGATTAAAAGTTTTTTTGTGTCAAAAGTTTATATAATCGTCTTCATAGCATATATATAATATATATCTTGTATAACGAGTTTCAAACTTCCGATTGACTTTGCACCGCATATATTGATCAATATGTTAGTTATTTATCTTAGAAAAATTAGGTATAATATTGGATATATCGTTAATATAATATTTAATGGCGATATTTGGTAGACGAATTGCCACATATACGAAATAGGTATAATGATTTTCGTTATTTAAGAAGACCTTATGTCGAATATGTCGGTAAGCTTGAGAGTTACTGGCATAAATGAAAACGTGTTCTCGAGTAATATTCAGCACTTAAAATGCAAAATAACGTAACACTATTTATTAATCAAGTTTACAGGCGATTAAAAAACGATATAATAGAAACCACTCTTTTTGAAAAAGAATTACTTTTGGATATAAAATGGTTATGGTTGTTTCACAGCGGAAGCTGAAAATTTGATTTTAAGGCTCTCCAAAACTATTACAATTTAGAACAGTAATCTAGAGAACATTATTTTTTGACGCCGTTAAATCCATGTAATCCAGTTAAAACTAATTTTCATTCTCACTCAGTTTTGATTTCAAAATTTTCATCCGAAATATAGCTTTAAGTCATTTTTCCAGCGCTGGCATTTTAGTATGAGCAAATATCATTTGTGAAATGCTACCGCCCACTCATGACGTCTGTAACGCAACGAATGTGGAAAACGTTTCGTGTATTAAACTGTTATACAGCTGCTTTCGTCATCACAAGCAACAGTTTGGTAGCCACTTTCACTGCTATTCCAAAGCACTGTGATTCAAACTGGAAAGGCAGTGGTAACTGGAATGTGTAATATGTGGAAGGTAAGTTGAACAACGCAGGCAGCGAATGTGGAACATGTTTTACTTTCGGCAAGCCGTTTGTCGGTCATGTCTTAGTTTTTCCAGCTATGTTTTTCTTCACCGGGGGGATACATTGCAGATTTCGGTTTTTAAAAATTATATTATTTTTTTATGTTTTTTTTTTTTTTTTTTTCTCTTAACGCTTTTAGCTTTTGTTTTTTTTTTTTTTCGTTTCTGTATTTAAAAGTATGTGGAAAACGTGGTACAAATACATAGACAGATTTTGATGTATCCATATATTTCTTTTTTTTTTACATATTTCTGCACTTGATTTATCTTTTTTTTTTAATTTTTTCGCTGTTTTTTCAAATTATTCCTTATATGCTCGAAATCAATGTGATAATGCTATAGTATTATAGAACAACGGGTTAGAATAATAAAGTCATTGAATGAAAGTGCAAAGGAAGGAATTTGAAAATCGGCAAAGTAAAGAAAGTAATAAAATGCCAAAATTTAGAATTTATTATAAAATATATTTTAAAAATATGGAAGAGATAGATGATGAAAAGTAAAATTTTCCCTTTAGTCACAATAATTAAAGGAGTTCTCATTAGAGTAAGTATATACGAATATGTCAGTAGTGAAAAGTGCATACCGCCTCTCCTACTATGCTCACAACCTCAGCTACTATTTGTGTAGAAATTGGTGACCCTTGGCTTTCTTGTCAACGAATCTCTGTGGACCGAGGTCAGGTGGAAGAATCTTCCATCAAAATTACGAAGGCTCAACCCTTGCCTTGTAACCTTTCCATGGGGTTCCTACTCTCTTACTATCAAAAAATGAGTTCAAATGAATTATGAATGTCTCCAAGTTGCTCGCCAATCCCTTCACGGAATCCACCTGCCCCGGAAACAGGCGCATCGTATTTGGTTGTGCAAAACTCACGTTCAATTAGAAATGATCTTAGTGTACCTAGCAATAAATTTGCTACCGTAGCCCTATGCTAAGAGCCAAAAGAACTAATAGGAGAAGAAGTTGATGTATATGTATGCAAACTGCCACAATGAAACTAATTGATTACTCATTGAACCGTTAGGTAAAAGGAAGAAAGGTAAAGAAATTTCGATAAACTGAAGTAAAACCCTAAAAAGTAGATCCTTACTTAGGATTTACACACATACATAGAATGCTTTGCAATAAAAGCAAGACGGCTAAAATGTATCCAAGAATCTTATTAGATGACTTGCATTAACAGGGTTGAACCTGACTTGCCAAATGTCAGATATGGATGACTTTAAATTTCAATGGAGAGTAAAAGCCTTTATTAATGCCTTCAAAAAGACCCAGTTTTGAGTCAATAGCTGCATGCCAATGATTAATGTAATTTTTTGTACACTTTTAAAGGGTCCGAATGGTTTTTTGCTTTGTTAACATATTTACTATTGAAACTACCATAAACTCATGATGACTTTTCTGAAGCGAATAATAATAGTTTTCGAAAGTAAATTTGGCATATAACAATTAATAATTAATAATCAACATTTATTTGGGTGCGACAAAACAACTTTAAAAGTTTGTGCTCAGATACTTCTAAAATATCACCAGAATGATGAAAAAATAAATGAATTTTCTACTGAAAATGGATTCATAATTTAATTAGCCCACTTGAGGTTAGCCAATCGAACAAGCAGCCGGTATAAATAAAAAAAACTAACATAAATTATAAAGCTTGTTATAATGAAAAAGTCAGTAAGCGAAGAGGTTTTAGATTAATTGAAAACAAAACTAGCGAACCGAACATGAACTAGTATAAACCACAAAATGTGATATAATATGAGGCTATAAGGTGATACATTTCTTTTCAATTCTTCCTTAGCCAATCGAACAAGCAACTGGTAAAAAAAAACTGGAATAACTTATAAAGACTGGTATAATGATTATGTGATATAATATAAGGCTGTAAAGTCGTAAACACAGTTTTCTTTTTTTTCTTCCTTAGCCAATCAAACTGGTATAAACAAACTGGCATAAATTATAAAGACTGGTATATTGAAAAATTGATGAAGCGAGGAGCCTTTAGTTCAAAACAAAAGTAGTGAACCGAACATGAACTGGAATAGACCAGAAAATTTGATATTATATAAAGAAGTAAAGTGGCATAGATAATTCTATAAATATACACACTAACAGGTGTCATATTGTGATTTTGGATTTGTTTGGAAGCTATTACATATAAATTAATTATTTTATAATAAAAAAAACTTATTGTAGAAAATTTAGTGATTTACAAAAATTGTATGATTCTCCTTTTTAATAGGTCGACTCATTCAATATTCAAAGGTTATTCAAACTCAAAGCCAAATCTTAAATCATGAAGGTTAATTTTTACACCGTTTTATATTTTTAATAAAATAATGCCTCAAAACAATAAATAAATAATATCACGGTATTTAAGAAAAACATATTAACATTTTTGGCCCACCCTAATATTTATAGTCAGATAACATTTAATTAAACAATATGTACAAAAAATATACATTTTCCAGAAAATTTTATTTTATAGAAAAGATTTAGCAAAGAAAAAAATTGGAATTTTTTTGTCTCACCCTAATATTAATTCTAATAAAATCCACATTTAAACAAAATATACAAAACATATACACTTCATAATTTTTTTCTTATTTTAAACAGTTTACTTAGTGAGGAAAAAATTTAAAATTTTTTGGCTCACCCTAGTTTTTATGCTAATAAATTCTATATTCAAACAAAATATACAAAACATATACACTTTTCAGAAAATCTTATTTTAAACAGAAGACTTAACGAAGAAAAATATTACATTTTTTGGCTCACCCTAATATTTATGGTCATAAAATATATATTTAAGCAAAATATAGACCACATTATGCATTTCTTATACTAAACAGAAGATTTAGCGAGAAAAAAAATTAAAAAAGTTTTTGGCTCACCCTAATATTTATGGTAATAAAATATATATTTAAACAAAATATACAAAGCATATACATTTTTCAGAAAATTTTTATAAAAAAGATTTAGGGAAGAAAAATATTAATTTTTTTTTGCCTCACCCTAATATTTATGCTAATACAATCTATATTTAAACAAAATATACAAAACATATACACCTCTTAATTTTTTTCTTATTTTAAACAAAAGATTTGGCGAGGAAAAAAATTAAAATTTTTTGGCCCACCCTGATATTTATGCTAATAAATTCTATATTTAAAAAACATATACAAAACAACTACACTTTTCAGAAAATCTTATTTTAAACAGAAGATTTAGCGAGGAAAAAAATTCAAAAAGTTTTTGGCTCACCCTAATATTTATGGTAATATACATAATATATATTCAAAATATACAAAGCATATACATTTTTCAGAAAATTATATATTAAAGAAAAGATTTAGCGAGAAAAAAATTAAAATTTTTTTTGGCTCACCTTAAAACTTATGCTAATACAATCTATATTTAAACAAAATTTACACACTACGGATTTAGCGAGCTTTCAGCAGTCTCACGACTCTTTCGAAATCTTTCGTAATGTCACCGCGTAAGAAATGTTAAGCTAACTACCATGAAAATAATTATAAAATTACTTAATCTTTAACCACTATGACAGAAGGGTTGGTACGAATATCAAAAATTAGTGCACTTAATTCAATCAACAATACATTTCAGAAAGACAATTTCTATAAGAATTTTAACACAAGGCAAAATATGTTTCATTGCGGCCTCTCAAATTTATAAACTACTAACAAACATATATATGTATTTCTGCCAAATTTTATTCCTGCCTTGAAAAGCCACTTCGGCTTCGAAGTCACGTTTTCGCCATTTTTTCTTAAAGTCGCTTGATAAATTTGCAACTAAGGACGGCGCTAGCAGTGAGTAATGGCAGGCTTTCACAAAAGTGTATGTATGCGAAATGTTTTTCGAAAGTTGCACAAATTTGGCATGAAACAAAGCCTGTGACACACCTGCATATGCACATTTGTGTACATTTATAGGACAGGTATTTATCTTAGGCATCAAATTTGCATAAAGAACGCTCGCAGATATTTTTCATACGTTAGCAAACGTTTGAGCATATTTATCGGCATGTATTTATATGATATATGTACCCTGTATATGTATGTTTTATAGGTATTTTGCATATGATCTGTTTAACTTTCAATATTCACTTGCGACGTTAATATGTAGTAAATATGTGTTTACGTTTTTCACATGTTTTTAGGCTAATGTATACGTGAAACAAAATATATGATAAACAGCAGACGCTGTGCTTCAGTTTCGTTTAGATTGATGTATGTACATATATACATACATATATCACTTCGATACTAAACAGGTCAATTTAAAAGTTCTCGGCCTGCCATAGAAAAACAGACTTTTCGGAAAATTTGTTTCTTAATCAAATTGATTCCTTTAAGAGTAATACAATTTGATACAATTTTTTTTTCCAGCGAGCATTCTTTTGAGATCTGAGAACAGAAAATAATCGATATGAGCATGTGTGTAGCAGTTTTTTTCGGTCGAAAGTTTGACGATAAAGATGGGCTTAGCAAACGACATTTCAAATCTTATTTTCTTACCATATCCTCAAGTAATTGTTTAATATATCCTTCTAGCGAGTAACTCGATCCTTTTTCATTTCAAAATTAGACACTTTGTGAGCGCTATAGGTGGGTTTATCTATAATACAAAAAGGAAAAATTGATTCCCATCATAACATATTTTTTATGAAATCTACGTGAGTCATTAAGCCGATAGCGCCGCATTATAATTCAGTTGTCTACAATCTAGCACTCTTTTGTAACTCAAAAACACAAAAACTCAATAAAAAGTTCTTAGAATGCTTTTCCAATACATTAAATTTACCTGTAAGTTTCAAAGTTGATTGACAGCTGAAAGCAACGTCTGGCGTGAAAAGGGTGAAATCAAGGTGGTGGCAACAAAATGATTGACTACAAGATAGCTTATACTTTTGACAAGGGTACAAATAATGATATGTTCAGCAGTTTATTCATAACTTTAAATTGGCATCAATCATGACGAAAATAAAACATAAATATAAACCACTTTAGACAAGGGGAGGAGAATGCTGCGATTATTACTGGCAAATACATATATAAGAATATTGTTTAAGAAAAGATATTACTGAAAATACGCTGATATAGAAAGTTGTATAGATTATTATATTGAGTTGCTCCTTTGAATGCTATTTTTGGGTGAATTACCAGTATAAATACAATTGTATTTATTGCTGGTATTGGTTTATGGTAGGCTGTCTTAAACGTTTGTGTTGTTGTTGTACAAGAAAATATTTGTATTAAAAGGCTTATTAGCTCAAAATGGATGAGAGCTGGAATTATTGATTTTATTTGTGTATAAGAAAATTTTGAAGCATATGACCACCACTGCGTATACGTAACATTTTTAAGTACATTTGGTGGCTCTTTAAACTTTTACTTTGAAAAGGAAAACACGAAAATAATATACAATATTATTGATTCATTCGAAAAATAATAGAATTATTAACATTTTTGTATGTATTACTATTTGTGGTGTTTACTTTCGAAGAGCCCTTAAGCTAATGGTTTTATAACTTTGATGATTGTGTTGAAGCCATTTTCGAACGGTTTGCTTTGGCTACTGAGAATATGAATTGTTTTTTTGTTTAATATCGGGTTGCTGTTGTTGTTGTTGTAGCGTCTTAATGAGCTCTTACAAAAATTATATTGTTATGAAATTTCCAAGGTTGAGCGCTTTTATAAAATGATTGCTGATTTTGATGAAAGAATTGTAATTTATGGTATAGCATTACATCTATAATAATCCAAGATCCTCATGAAAAAAAGGAAAAGAAAACAATTTAACTTCGGCTGCAAAGAAGCTTGTTATGGTATAAAAAGGTAGTTAAATATCTCTATCTAGATTTTGATAGTTCAATTTGCTTGGAAGCTATATGTTCTAGTAGTCCGATCCGAACAATTTGTTTGGAGACTAGAGCGTTATTTTGCACAATAATTATAGTCCCTACCATATTTTGTGAAGATATCTCGTCAAATGAAAAAGTTTCCCATACAAGCACTTGGTACCGATCGTTCAGTTTGTATGGTAGCTATACGCTATAGTGGTCCGATATCGGCCGTACCAACAAGTGAACAGCTTTTTGGTGAGAAAAAGACGTATGCAAAACCCCAATTCGATATCTCAAAAACTAAGGTACTAATTCATATAGACACTCAAATTCTTCGTCTTAGAGAAACACACAAAACAAAGGTACATATTAAGACTTTTAATCGGTTGCTACCATTATGAATTAAGCAAGCCCATACAATCTGCCTATAACCTTAAGGAAATGTCCAATCCATTCACAGCACCCATTTATAAATGTAGCCGGAACAGCCAAGCAGCTTCACTGCTGTGTTGCTCCTCGAATGTTGCCAACTAGCGTAATTACAACCCCATTAAGTTCATGTGTTTGTGGCTACTCAACACTTCTGCACTTATTCCTCATTCTTTGCGCTCCCTATTTTCTGCTGTTAGTGCTGTATATTTAATGTGGTGTAATTTGCGGTTAAACGGTAATGGAATATGATTACCCAATGTTAAATGTTTAATGAAATTTCCGTAGCACTTCCGACATTTTTATTGTGCGCTCCCCTTTTTTGTGGCTCTCACATACTATTGCAAGCATGTTCATCACGGTGTGTGTGTATGAAGTTATGTGTCGACTTGTTTGCGCTTTTGTAAGTGCCTGAGCTGGTTTTGACGCTGATTGTGAGTTGATGATTGCCGTCAAAAAAGTTGCCATATGTAAAAGCTAATTACCAAACATTTGTAACAATGGCACTAACCGACAAGCTGAGCACGGCATAAGTTCACCCAAATGTGAATAACGCGTTCTCTAATGTAGAAATACTTTTACGGTTTTCTTGCAGCAGAAGTCCACTGTTGTTGAGCTGCTTGAAAATGTCTGAGGAAACTTCGGTGCTTTATACAAAAGCATACGGCGCATAAAAGTATCAAAACCATTTCTTTATAATAAGTTTAAATGTTTGTGCAAATGCCATGAAAAATTTCAACCCTTTTTAGCGTTGTAAGCTTCCTGTGAAAAGGTCGCCGCTGCGTATAAGTAACCTTTTTGGCACTTTAATTACATGCAACGGTTTGCACAGCTTTTTATAACATTTTTTATGCTCACTTAATGGTGTTTATGTTTTTAAGTCGTACTTTAACACGCATACATACGAAAGTTAATGTTTTTGTGTGTGTGTTTTTCAAACGATGTCACTACACAATTTGGGCGAAGGGCAGGCAAAAAGCGCTTGAAGTTGTCAAATATAAGCAAAAAGTGCTTAACGATTGCGTAAATGAAATAAATGTGGCGGTGTATATGATGAAAATAAATAGCTTATGAACAAGCGAAGAGGGGTAGTAAGTGGTGAAAAATGTCACAAAATCCAAACAAGAAATATATTGCTATTTTGAGTTCAGTGATTCTGCTCTGCAATAAAAGTATTTAAGTATATTTAAAATTATAACAAGAAGATGCTATCATTAGGCTTGTTATGAAAGAGAAAAGTATGTAAATAGCGATATTTCAAGTCGATACGTGTTAGTGACCGAAATTATTTCAAAGGAATTTTTATCAAATGAAGGATTGCGAGTAGAAGTTGAAGTTGAAGTTGAATTGAACATCTCTCGTAGATATAATGATAATTACTTAAATTATTAATTGAAAGCATTTTTGGATTGCATAAATTCCTAAGATGTCGTAGTCTTATTCCAAACCAAAGACAGGAGAATGTATATCAGCTGTAATGAGCTCAAACTCGTGGCCTGTTTTAGCAGTTTCTCACCCTATTGGAGTGATTTAAGATTTTTCCAATTATGAGGCTTGCCTCCAACAATGCTCCCAAATTACAAAAAAAAAAAACAAATATGAATAATAGAAAATCGCTTTATTGTTTTTCAAAATATTAACAACTAAGATCTATACATTTTATATGCGTTTAAATGGTTTGCCTAAGCATTTTTGCTACTTTGATGAAGATACCTCCAAATCATGCGTTCTGAATGTCCCAACCGTCTCTTAAGGTGCCTAAAATCGTTAACCTCTGAATTTATTTTTTAAGTACGGAAATGAAAAGAAGTCATTCCGTGCAGAGTCAGGACTATACGGTAGTAAATTCATCAAAGCGATGCTTTGTGTGACCGAATCCGTCTTCGGGGTTGGGTGTTACTGATTTCTTGAAACAAATGGTTGTATAACATTCAGAGTTTACTATTATGCGTCGTTTCAATGGTGTGATTGCAACGTGTTAAAATTTTTCCAAAAACATTTTTTTAGTTGAAATTAATATTTTAAGTTACTGTAAATCACACAAATAGTGCTCATATGTTAAAACGTTCTCAGTATCAATAATGTAAAACTTTTTGGGTAGTTGCAAAAGTTTCTTCATTATTTTGACTAATTTTTGAACTGTAACTTTTTTTTAACTTCGCCGAAATTTTTTTAGGTTATCTTGATTTTGATTAGTTAACTTAAATGACAGTTATATGCTATAGTTACCCGATCAGCACAATTTCTTCGGAGATTATACGTTTGACTTGGACAATAATCTATGCGAAATTGCTTCTATATGTTTACCGTTTGATCCCTTCAAGAAAATATAGACCACTTATTTTGAGACTTTTACTACACAAGAACTTGATTTTGACAGTTCAGTTTGTACGGCAGCTACATATGTATATGTTATAGTCGTCCAATATCGTCATTTCGACAAATAAGCAGCCTTTTGGGAACGAAAGGATCTGTGTAGAAAGAAGACCATAGGCAAATGGTCTCAGCTCGCTACACTGATCATTTATATTGAATAGTCGAATAAGACTTTTCGTATTTCTCCAGTACTACCAAGTACATTGCGTTAATGTCTCTAGCGAAAAAATGACAAAATGTGGTGGACGAAAATGTGCATATTTGTTTATTTAGTTATTAGTATAAATATAAAAAAATAAGTTGAAGCTCGATTAGAAATACGAAAATACTTTTCGACTACCCAATGTTATATACATTATAGGTTGTACGATCTTTGCTTCTGAGTGCTACATACTTCGTGGCAAACTTTATTGCATTTATTAAATCTTCATTCATACATATATATAGCCAAATGCGGTAAAATTTAAACAACGTTAAAGAATCACAAAAAAACACTCAATGGAAAATTTGCCATTCTATGAATATTTACTTACATTCTGTAGTCAGCTCCACCTCTTTGTACCTAGAAATAAATAGAAGAAAATGCCTTTTTACTTTGTTTCGTAACATCTCCAAATATTTACGTAACTAATGCTTCTACAGCGTCGCTGTATCTTCCTCTTTTTGCTTCCCTTGAGTTCACTGCTGAATTTCACAGTTATTCGCATCCTTCTGCGCTGCTTACAGTGCGTGCCTGACGCGCCTCCTTTCAGTAATTGTAAACTGGCAACGAGTCAAGTGTCTTCTACTCATCACTAACAACAACAACAACAGCGCTGCAACAATTAAACTCAAGCACTTGCTCGTGCTTTGAAATTATGTTTTCATGTGCTCACAGTGCTGCGGGCATCTTCAGTTGCAGCTGCAGTTAACTACACACTTGCTCCAGCATTAAAATTGAGCCCACAGGCATGTTAGCGGTGCGTACGGTAAAGTAGCAGAAACTTAACTACCTTTTACTTTGTATTTGCTATTGAAATGAGTTATGATATGACAAGTTTATTAATGTAATTAATGAGTGATGACTTACTTTGGTTTCTTAGAGCTTTTCTAGCTGAACTTTAAAAAGTTTGCGACAGAAAGATTCTGGACTCAGAATGTTTCGCCTTTTAGCTTTATCTCGTCTTTCGTCTGTGCCTAAAGCTATTGGAGATTTCAACAGGTGATATCATGGGCTTTGCAGGTAATTGAAAATTAGAGTCCTCTCTCTCAAAACCAAAACTAATACTCAAAAAGTCACTCATAATACACGTTCTCATATATTTTGCAGAAGCGTAGACGAAGTCGAACTGCGAAGTGCTTGCTTTAAGAGCGTTTGAGAGAAAATTTCTCAGTAAGATTTTTGGCCCGCTACACAAAGGAAATTACTGAAATCGACGTATTATGAGCCGTATATGTATTACCCGATTCGATACCGCCTACTGTTCGACGTAGAAATGAACGACTCAAACTCAAATGGGGAGATCAAGTGAGTGCAGATCTTGTGAAACTTGAAATACTCAATAGGACAATGTAGAGACGTCTTATGAAGGCTTACCTGTCAACCTGGTGATGACAAGAATTTTTTCCACAGAGGCATATTATGTGCTATAGAATAACGGTTTTAAAGCAGTATTGCTGGAAATACATGAACTAGCAAGGATAGGGACTCTTACCCCACTCACAAAGGATTGGGAATGAGCCGGATCTGCTTTGTGCTCTTGTGTTCTAACAATGAACCTGTGGACCTTACGTAAGCTGAGCGTGTGTTCGTCGAGACTAAAGTAGAAAGCAGCAATCCTTAGCAAAGTTCATCTTGTCGCAATTGTTAGAGTTTTTGCAAGACATTGTCCAAAAAGCATTCATGCTGTAGGGCTAAGTATGTTATCGGATTCAAGTTGTCCAAGTTTTATGAAAGAAGTTGAGAGGGAAACATCCAGCCACTTTCTGCTCCATTGTCTAGCATGAACTGACTGACTGCATGACTGAGGTTGAAACATTTCGGCAGTCATAATACCGGCGAACCCACTCTGGGGGTCTTTATGATCAATATATAGGAGTTTTAGGTACCAAAACAGACGACGTTTTTAAACTGGCCAAATGAGATTCCTGTTGAAGCACTGTATCTTTCTTTTTAATCTAACCTAATCAAGTACTGAAAATTTGTTTTATTCGGGGTCCATTGTGTAATGCATTTTTGTGGCAAATTGACTCGTTATACATATTATAACATTGTCCATTGTCTTTTGTGCGATCTTTATTTATTTATTTAACCTTTTTTTTAGTGGCAACACAACAATAACTGCTGCCAGTCAGACAACTAAGTCAGTAGTGAACTAGAGCTCGTGTCCTGAAGAAAACGAGAACAAAGCACCATAAAATAATGACACTCGACTTAAAAATAACTGAGCAGTGAACTGAGTAGAAAAAGGCGGAGTGCATTGTCCACACATACACATACGCCCACTTCCACACATACACTAAAATACACACATTCAAGCCACGTGACATAATATGGCCAGCGAAGGAAGCAATGAAGAAAGCAACAACTTGATGTGCGAGTAGTGGATCTGAAGGCACAACAACACTAACAATAACAAACAGCAACACAAAAAAGCAACAACAACAGTTTGTCTTCACTCACCGCCACATATTGTAATGCTGTCAGTTGCAAGTCTATGACCCGAATGAAGTCAAGAAAAAGTGTCAGCGTCGAGTGGCGGAACACTTGTAAATCACAAAAGTGGCGAACAAACCCCATTTTAAAGCACTCACATGTGGGCTGTTTGTGTGTGCGTGAGTGCGCAAAATTCAATTGTATGCAAAGTTGTGAGTGCACAAGCAATTGAGGTTAGAGTGCAGAACTTTACTGTGAAAGATGTCATACAAATCATAATTTGAGTATCTCTCGGCTCATACGAGTGTTCGTAAGTAACCGTCGCACCGCTTCCGCCTGCTCATTACATACACATATACTTGTAAATCCATACACATTAGGGTATTACGGCCAAAGTGTTCTGTCCTATTGAATTTTGACTCTCTAGCCTGTAGTAGCAGGTCAGTTGCGAAATAAGTTGAAACTCAACTCGGGTCCTGATCAAGGTGTGTGCATTGGACGCAAGAGTAGTAGCCTACGTTATCCCGGGCGAACGCCGATCCGTTCATGTTTTCCGGGATTGATAAAGCAAAAGAAAGGGCTCAGGGTCTGAGGTAGTGGCAGTGTCTCCGAGGGTATACCCGTTCCTGTCTATTTTGGCCCGCACCCTGCACACGATGCGCTGGTGAAAAGAAACATATGAGAAGCAAAAATAATAACAACAACAACAGCAACATTTTTGATATCATAGGAAGCAGCAGCACTGGAAACTTGAGCGATGGTGATAATAAAGTGTAAAACTCTTCACAAAAGACGATTATTGCGGAAATATACTCCTTTAAAAGGACACCAAAACTGGGTAGGCCCGCGACCAAAAATCTTGGTGTTGACAAACCGAGAGAGATCATCACCACCAATTTTGGACGACACTACTGCCCTGTCAAAGGTGATACAATCTGATGATAAGCCACCAAAAAAGATACTGTATAAGCCGCCACCTCGACTCGATGCTATAGTAATAGGAGAAACTGGTGACATGTCATATAGCAACATTCTAAGGACTATTAGGAAAAATGACCCTTTATAGAAACTAGGCAAAGTGTTTGAAAGTTCAAGAAGACTGTCAAATGACAAATTCTGTTAGAGGTGAAAGATGTACAGATGAAAAACACGGGAATCTTCAAGACCGAAATGCTGGGAGAAAATGCGCAGATAAATGCTTTAACCCACGAGATCATGCTAGACGTGACCTCGAAGAAATTTCAAATAAAGAGTACATTGCCGAGGTTATACGCCTATATGTAAAAGAGTTCAGCACTTTTGATGAAATTCCGATTAAGAATCATAGCATCAAAGCGATCTACTTAGGAACTTAAGCTGCTGTGGTAAACCCACCCGCGCGGAGGCGAGGTTACTACTTGATGCACACAAAATTAAAATATGTTGGGTAGTGTGCAAAATAAGGGCGAAGTAAAATCTCAGGAATTGTTTCAGGTGTCCTGAATACGAACAACTGGTGGAAACAAACCAGATAAAAGGAGACAGTGCAGTGTCAAGTGTGGAGAAACTGTTAAGATCGGATTACTATAGCATGGAGCTGCCATACAAACTACCCGAACAAAGCAAAGATAAGGATATTTTTATAATCTTTTATGTTATAAGGAGTGTATATAATAGCTTCGGTGCAGCGCAAGATAAGAGCATGCCTAGGTAACCATGGCGTATGAGCAACATGAATGCTTAGTATGACTGATGCATAACTCTGACTACGTTTAAGCTTTAATTCAATGTTTTTATGAAAAAAATCATTGAGACATGCTTGGTAGAGCAGACAATTTTGTATGACAAAAATATTTTTTCAAAGTTGAAGATTTATTTGTTTTGGTGTTAAAAAAAATTATTGCAAGGGATCAAGAAGGTGATGAAATATACATAAATATGAGAATACTGAAATGATAAAGGCACGGTGTGAAATGAAAACAAAGAGTTTGTTGATGTACAAAAAAAAACAAATTAACTTGGAAAATAACGCACACCCTAATACATACGCACACACACGTATATACATATGTATATTCATTTAACCAAATAAAGCTTGCAAAAAGGTAAGGTTGAAGTCTAACTGCGCTGGCTTGGATAATAAAAAAATTGAAGTTTTGTTGTTGTTGTTTTCCTAGAACACGTTCGTTCGCATGCGTCGCAGGTGTGTTGAAACGATATTTTGCGAGTTCTCCATACCAATTTGCATGCTCAGTAGTATGTGCGGCACTGAAAATAGAAAATAAATAAATATACATGTACTATATATATTATATGTATTTGTGGTTACATTTGCCACTGTAAATAAACAAAGCTTGCATGCAAATTATTTTGTGGATTTGCGTCTTTAAGTTAAGCCAACTGCGGTGACATATTTGCAAGCATATCCATCGCTTACAAATTACATATTTATATATATTGTTTAAGTGCTTATACAGTTACATACGTATACAACTAACTGTTCACTGATGTGCGTCACGAAATGTTCTCAACTGCTTCTTACTGTGCTTCTTATTGCCGTTCGTAGCTTCTTGCATTTGTTAAGGCAACACAGCCGTGTTGTTGTTATTTTTTTTTACCGGCAACTTTCGGCTGTGCAAGCGTATGGGAAGGACACCTAGTTCCTTGCATCGTTTTGCTTTGTGGACTTCGTAGTAATTTGTAAAATTCTGGCAACACACTTTATCTGGTCACATTGCTCGTCTGCTGGCCTGCTCGTGCTGCATTCATTCGCTGTCGAAATACAAGAATATAAATATGGATATTTTGCATATGGCATGTTGCACGTGTGGCTTTGCTGTTGTTGCGCTTTATGCTCGAGTAGATTTTCGTAAATTTATTTTAGGCTTTCAAACAAAATTGCTTGTGTTTCTTTACTAATAAATTGGGAGAAGTTATTTAAATATTAAGCGAAAGAATTTTTGATCTTAGGCCGCTTTTCTTTGAAATTAGAGATTTCGGAATATTCGTTTCAGTTGGAGCATATCAATATTAGGCGGGTTGAGAAGATTGCCAATGGCTAACCGAATGACTTTTGTGTTCCAGTTATCTACTTAGTATTCAATTTTAAAATTTAGGTGGATAATCATAAAAAAATCCTGTTGCATGAGACTTTTGTAGAAAATATCAAGTTCCACATGAATTCGAAACAAAGTAAATCATTAAAATTTGTTCAAAGAGCTTACATCAAAAATCATCTTTTTGTCAATGTTCGGTATGAAGATTGAAGTTTCTTGGTAGGAATTTTATTTCGATTTGTATAATAATGTGAAAAAATATAAAAAGTGTTTGTTATGTATACTAATAAAGAAATAAATAAGGGAGGCAAACATCAATGCCAGTGCGATACCTTAAGGTGTACAACGCCAACCAGAGGATCGAAATCCAAGCAATTTTATATGTACAAGGTGCGGTCCAAAGTAAAGAGGACTTAAAAAAAAACAGAACACATAGTTTTTTCGGCAAAATCAATTTATTTTATTCAAAATAGTCTCCATCAGCTTCAATACAGCTTTTTGCACAGTCCAAAATAATGTCGAACGAGTGTTTTAGCTCGTTGGCCGGTATGGCCGCCAGTAGGGCGGTGCAAGCCTTTTGTATGACCTCTACGTCTGCAGAACGCTTTCCTTTTATGGTGAAATACGGGGAGTGGTTAATGCTTAAGATGTGATTTTTGGTCAAATAATCGGTCACAAGCGTCGATCCATCTTAGCAATTTTGGGAAGTCAGTCAATTTGTGCGGAACAAACCGTGCACACACTTTTCGCAAGCAAATGTTTGGTCAAAATGCAATAAATTGATGTTTTGGAGCTGTTCAATTTCATTTCCATGAATTTCAATGATGGTTTCGGGTGATTTTTGATGAACTCACGCACAGTTTCGATGGAATTACCGGTGATTTTGATTGGCCTACATGTTGATCGTCATTTATGTCCTCACGACCACTTTGAAAACGTTGAAACCACTCATGCACTCTGCAAGGGATAGGCAATCATCGCCATAAACTTGTTTCATCAATTGAAACTTTTCGGTAAAAGTTTTAATGTTGTCTCTTTGTTCGAAGCTCATTTTTGCACCGACAACAGAAGCAAACTGACACTTAAAACGCAATAACTTCACTTCCAATCAATAAAATATCATGGAACTCTCACTGGAAAGTCGACAAAGATAGCAGATTCTAACGCACCAATCGACATTTAGATGGGGTCACCAGGGGGCGCTAGATTCAAAAAGTCATGTTTACTTTGAAAAGCATCTTGTACATATAGTACACTACTGTGATCAAATTGTAAAGTGATTTTTTAATTTATACTTCGCGTGTCAAAGTCAAAATATTCATTAGTATTTGAGATACGCGTCGTTTTGTGAGGCTGTAAAAGTGATTTTTTCGATTTTTACTATGTCTGAACTTATTGAACAAAGAAGTGCGATAATGACCATCTCATACTGCACATACTACTATCGTGCCACAACCACCGCATTCGCCTGATTTACCTTCTTGTAACTTCTGGCTATTCAGCAAATTCACATGACCACTCCGAGAACACCGTTTTGACTCAATTAAGGATATATGTAAAAGCTACATCGAAGAAGGTTTTGGTGGCCATCACGACGGGATTTTTCCAAGTGCTATGATGACTGGAAAATTCGTTGGCATACGTATATTGCAACGGGAGGGAATTACTTTGAAGGTGATGAAATGGACAAAATTCACCTTTCAATTTGTTCACAGTGGTATACCATATATAACTCATATACTGACCGATATATGGTTTCGGCATTCGGTTTGTTAGAAAAACGAAAATCATATGGGGGCTGAAAAAGTATGGACCCGATTCAACCCATTTTTGACATACAAACATATCACTATAAAATAAGGATTATCCCTTAATTTCAGTTATACATATCACACATTGACCGACATTTTCGATCAAAAGTCAACTATCGGTACCGGGGTCTAAATGTTCCTACCTAGAGGCTTGAATCCTTCCAACGGAGTGGAGGTCTTCCTTTCCCTCTGTTTCCCCCGGCGGGTACTGCGCCGAATACTTTCAGAGTTGGAGTGTTTTCGTCCATCCGGACAACATGACCTAGCCAACGTAGCCGCTGTCTTTTAATTCGCTAACCTATGTCAATGTCGTCGTATATCTCATATAGCTCATCGTTCCATCGAATGCGAAATTCGCCGTGGCCAACGCGCAAAAAATCATAAATCTTTCGCAGAACCTTTTTCTCGAAAACTCGCAAAGTCGACTCATCAGTTGTTGTCATCGTCCATGCCACTGCACCATATAGCAGGACAGCTATAATAAGCGACTTATAAAGTTTGGCTTTTGTTCGTCGAGAGAGGACTATGCTTCTCAATTGCCTACTCAATCCGAAGTAGCACCCGTTGGCATGAGTTATTCTGCGTTGTATTTCCAGGCTGACATTGTTGGTGGTGTCTACATATACTGGCTCCTAAATAGACGAAATTATCTACGACTTCAAAGTTATGACTGTCAACAGTGTCATTAGCTCCAAGTCGCGAGTGCGACGATTGTTTGTATGATGACAGGAGATATCTCGTCTTGACCTCGTTCAATGCCAGACCCATTTGCTTTGCTTCCTTACCCAGTCTGCAGAAAGCAGAACTAACAGCGCGGGTGTTCAGACCAGTGATATCAATATAATCGACAAACGCCAACAGCTGCACACTCTTATAAAAGATTGTACCTGCTCGATTAAGTTCTGCAGCTCAAAATATTTTCTTTAAAAAAAAAAAATAGTATTCTCCAAGACACTTTTAATGACTTTAATCTTAAAAGGTGCCAGTAAATTTCTGTAAATTTTTTTTGTTGGAGAATTCTTGGTACATTCCCACGCTTTTATTATATTTCTATTTTAAATTTTCTAATCTTTTAAGAACTGTGTGGACGTTATGAATACTCCAATATATCCTAGCACCTTAAAAAACTTTGCTTAACTTTTACTTTCAGTAACACCATTACTCCACTAATACAGAGAGGGTACAAAGTAAAAACATTTAGAGAAAATACATCCTTTACAAGCTACTAAAAGTCAATTAATAAACAACAAAAATAAATTCTTCTTGTTAAAAATGTACCAAATCGAAACCCTCCACACAAAAACGAAAAGGAAACCTTTTATTTTTGTAACAAAAATGACTGATCAAAAGGCTAAGTGGTAGAGCGACCACAAAGCTCTCAAAGTCATGCAGGCAACCTATACAAATACTACCACATATCACTATATTTATATTTCCGCACACAAACACATACAATATACATAAGTAAATGGGAAAAGCATGTTGTTGTCGAAATAACTGTTGCATTGAATTTTTGATAACTCGCTCGGATAGATGAAAGCTTTTGCAGTTCATGAAAAATAAATGTTGGTCAGTTTTCGACAGCTTTGAATATGCCGCATACAAAGTTTTGTAAATATATGTATATATGTATATGTATATATATATATATATGTATGGATATATCTATGAACATGTGGTGGTGGTTAGCAATTTATGGCTTCTACGAAAAATCGTCCTAAAAATATAATATTTGCGAAAAGGGTCAGCATGTCTAACTAAATAGAATGTGTACATGGTCTATGTGTGTGTGGATTGACTTTGTAGCCACCTGCATAACAGCACTTTTTGGGTTGCTCGCCACTAAAAGATAGGTGTGAATTTGTAAAAAAAGTTTCAGAATTTTAGAAACTGTCGAATATTCACGAAAGTCAATTTCCTATTTGAATTGCGCAGCGTGTATATTGGCTCCAGCCTTTCGACATTTTGGTGAAGTCTGAACACGGGTTAAGTCAAGCTATGTAATATATTAACAATTTGCTTTATGCATATATAAAGCTGTTACAGTATTTGATTAACTTTTGAGCAGTAAAGGCTTAATTTCAATAAATCAGCCACTCACTTCTATATAAAAGTCTTTGAGATTACTCAAAAACTTAGCAAAAGATCTTAATTTATCTTTACAAAAAGGAACTGTTGAAACGTAAGACTAGGGTTCGATCCCGAGGTGGCGTCTCTGGCTAGGTAGCTGTTCACAAGAAAGGGGTTGCGAGCCGGGGCGTTATCGTGGTGCAACTTAAAATCGGTTGCGATGTCTTGTCGGACCCGGTTGACCCTTCCTTTGAGTCTCATGAGGATTTCAATGGTGGACGATGCCTTTGATGTCAAAAAAGACCATGAGCATCATTTTCACTTTGGATTTGCTCATTCTACCGGTCTTCATCAGCGACCTCTTCCCGGCCCTCCAAAAAGACTTGCTAAAGCAACATCTGAGTAAGCCTGCTTGATCATACAAACATTTCTGTCGCAGATTTAACGAGTTTCACACAGAATTTAATCGCGTACCTCTGCTCTAACGAACGCTGGATTTTCGGCTTGCACAAGGCGTGAAAATATCCTCAGAGACAACACACCAACCGCTTGTTCGTTAGATAGGAACGCCCTCTCCCGAATCCAGTCGGTAGGCGCACGCTCCGAAGTACAGACGCAGCAGAAGAAAATTAGTCCCATTACTTTCCGGACAAACCCGTTCAGTTGAAATTTTTCCAGTGCTGCTATCTCGAACAACCTTACTTTGTGGTAATCCAAAATTATTTTATGGACTTTTTTGACGTTTTCAACGGTAACAACCCGGTGTCGGCGTAAACCAAGCCTAAACCAATCCTTGATGGTTGTTTTTCCTGTTGCAATGTTCGGAATCTCGTCATCATCCATTTTTGCATAATAACAAAACTTGCTTCACTCAAAATGCTGTGAAATTTATTTAGATGTCAGGCTGTATATTTTTCAATTTAGCTGTCATATGTAGGCTTAGGGGTCTACTGTGTTCGTGAAGAGCTTTCGAGGATAACATATTACCGACGGTTTTTGTAAAAAAAGTAGAATACTGATGTAAGAAATGTAAGAATGATGAGGTTAATTAGTTGAGTTCGAGACTATTTATTATGCAGTATTTAGGACTCAACCCCTAGTAATGTGGATCAAAGAAGCATTATGCTTCGAGTTCCATGCAGTTTTTTTCGTTGTTTGCTTGTTCTTTAAAAGTACTTGCATCTATTTAGCATCGTTCCCAACAAATTAAAAATTTTACTCTCGTTTAAATTACTGTAGCCTACCAGTCGCGTAAAGAAGCCATAGTCTAAACAAAATTTTAGGTTGTCTCAAGAGAATAGGTAAACAGTTAAACTCGACAGCACGGAAGCCTTTCACAAATTTTTTATAGCATAAATTATTAATAAAGTAATGTGAGCTATTGCGATTGCAGTGCTACCTTTGTCAATAATCTATTCCGAGTTTCGTAATGACATCTTTTCAAATAAAAATATGATCTTAATATTGAACGAAATGAGCAGAAAAAGAGAAAAAATTAAAATTGCAAAAGTTATCGAGAAATCGCCAAAAGTCTTGAAAGACATTACTCCTAATTATAAAAAATAAAATGTTTTGAATCCAAGACACGTTCTGGACGTCTACAGAAATTAACTGAAAGTGAAGAGCGCAATATAATTACACTTGTGAAGTGTAATCCCCGATTGGCAGCGAGCCAAATTTCAAAACATATAGAATTTAAATTCTAAAAGAAGTTTGTCCAGATGCAGTACGAAAAACTCTGAAAAGTTTTAGATTTCGCGGTAGAGTGGCATGTAGAAAGCCCTTCATATGGAGAGCAAATCGACTTAAGAGGATTGAATTTGCAAAAGAACACTCATATAAGTCTCCAGAGTTTTGAAAAAGCCTTATCTGTTCAGATGAAAGTAAGTTCTACATATTTGGTATAAAAGGTCGTAAGATTGTTTGAAAGAAAAGTGGAACAGCATGGGATAAGCAAAATCCAGCTAAATTAGTTGGGTCAGTGAAATATCGTCCATTAGAAGTCATTAAAAGACTTTGATATCCAACTAATTTTCGATTGTATTAAATCATATAAATATATGTACTTTGTATACTTTTTAACCTTTAGCCTTTTCATCTCTTATTCTTGAAATGAAAGCAGACTTTTCCTGTTTGGTTTGAATGACCATTTATTTTTGTGTGAAATCATTTTCAAATTAATTACGTTCTTGGTTCTCAGTGTTACTGAACAGTTGCTATTTATTTATTTTGTATCATCTTTATTTATATCGATTCTGATAATCGATAGATTTATGATGAGTAGGCGATTGGCTGCTGGTAATGTTTCTATTCTGGAAGGAACGTAGGAGTTCTCTCCTCGATGATGATAACATTAAACCGCCTACACTTGAACGTTATTGCCTTTTATGTTGTGGGCAATAATCTGGGGAAGGTGTGTTAAGGATTGAAATACAATATATTTTCCTATAAATAAATAACTACATTTTCCCATTTTCGGTGTTAGCTTAATGGCCCCCTTTACGGGGTACAACTTCTTTGCCCACAAACCAGAACTTATTGAGTTAAATGTGTGTGTGCTGACTCAGCACTTTTCGGCAATTATGAAATTGAAGAAAACCTTACATTGTTTGGAACTGCTACCTGCAGAGATCGCCTAACGGTTGTCCGAAATGCCGGTTTCAACAACACGATAACCGATAATTGGAAATGCGGCAAAACAAAGGAAAGTGAAATGACTAAGGACGGGAGGGGAGAAAAGGGCTTCTTCAATTACCAGCAAAATGTTTTTGTTTGTTTAACCAAGGTACATACATACATAAGTACTTATTCCTATACATATGTATGTGTTTATTTAGAAATAAGCAGCATAAGCTCAACTGTGAAAATAACGGAAGTGAAGGTGGTAGCTACTTGCAACAGAGCACAGGATACAAATGTTGGCAACATGCAGCAAAATATCTGACAGGCGAGCGTTGAGCATGTGTGTGTAACTTACATGTGTTCATATATAACAGTTGTAGTTTTAGTCGCAGGCTTTTGGGTAGCATACTTTCTGGCGTTGAGCCAAATAAAAGGAAAATTAAAATGAAGGAAATCGCTGCACATTGATGCGCAGTAATGGAGTTGCCGAAAAATAGCAGGCCGGCAGTAAGGCCAGCAGTCAACCTACTAGCACCCGCTGCTACGCTTTGGGCTGCTGTGCGTATAGAGAGGGAGAGAGAGGGGTGTTGTACCCCGCTTACCTTGTTGTTGGCTGTTGAGCTGCTACACTCTTGCTTCACTCGCTTTCATATTAGTTTATTTGGGTCATGTTTTTATGCCTGACTGCTTGTCGGCGCACCGTTACAGCTACATACATAGCTGCAGGCACAAACCCATGCACCCAAACGAACATATGCCGCATACGTAGCATAGCATATAAGTAAGTATGTGTTGAAAGTAACTAAGTATGGCTGTTGGTATGTTGAGCGCCGGCGTTCAGCGAGAAAAATGCTGCCATGCTTGTTTGTGGCACTGCATATTTGCTGTTGCATTTTGGTTTGTGGCATGTGGTGCATGCAGTTTATATATTTCAGCTATGTACTATACATTTTTCGTTTACTTGCTGGCGTCTTTGTGAGAAAGCCAAGGCGCTGTTTTCTGTGTGCTCTCGATTTCCAACTGTTTTCGTTATTTCTGTCATGCGATCATAAATTTCGAAAGCTGCTGACAGGCGATAAATTTGTAACTTTTCTTCTTAATTATTTGTTTTACCTTTACTGCATCGACAATAATGATTGCGTGGCAATTTTAAAGACGAAGAAAATTTTGTATGAAGATACTAACACCATGTTTACACAGGACGAGGATAACCTTCAACTAATTGTACTGCAAACAAGGCATATATTATGTAAATTAACCAGAAGTTGGTAACACTGAGAAGAAAATATCGGAGTCCATATAAGGTATACATAGGCTTCATATCTAAAACATTAACCAAAATGTATTGGGTCGTTCCATAAGATATTTTAAGATCCTGTGTTATCTCTCTGATGCCAACGCGACGATTTTCAAGTCTTTAACTTTTAAGATGTCAGCGTCATTAACAGAGATATTTATTTTTCTTCGTATGAGGCAAGTTTTCGATGACATCTCGACCTTCAGTGAATGCTTCATGCCACTCAAATACTTACATATGTTCGTGATAAACTCCCAAATGTTATGACTCTTCAAAACACTTATGCTACAATATATTTTCAACAATTACCATGATTCCATAGGAAATTCAAACTTTCAGGCAAACTCGCCGTTAAATTGTTTTAATTGTTCGCGTCGTAAGGTGTTAAGTTTTCTTCACATTTATATAGCGAGTCGCTTGTTTAAAGACCGACGCCCGCTCGCAGCCCCACCTCTGGTAAACAGATGCTGAATGTAGATTTTAGCGAACCCTTAAACCGAATGTGTGACCCCAGGGTCCGCATCTTACGAGGTTTGAAAATTAAGTAACGATACTGCTTTTATTCCCTTTTTCTTTTTCCGGCATCCCTCCCCTCTCCATTTATATATGTACCATCGCTCTAGCTTGTTTAGTTCGCCTGCTGGGTCAAGTTGAGTAGACGTGTGTTTGTAGTGCTCGTCACGAAAATGGAAAAACGAAATCAAGAGCAACGTGTCGCGATAAAATTATACACCAGATTGGGCGAAACAGCTTTGGAAACGTACGCTAAAATTGTAAGAGTATATGGTGGTAGTGCTTTTAGTCGTGCCAGAGCTAACAATGGTTGTATCCGCGCACCCCGCCCGGAAAAAGCTCACATGAGCAAGTCGAAGGTGAAAATGATGATTATTGCCTTTTTTTGATAGCCGTGGAATCGTCCACGAAGAACTCGTTCCACCGGGGAAAACTGTGAATCAAGTCTACTATTGCCAATTACTCGAAAGATTGCGAAAACGAGTCAACAGGCTGCGCCCAGACATCGCTCGTAACTGGATCCTTCATCACGCCAACGCGCCGTGCCACACCGCCCTCAGCGTGTCCCAGTATGTGGCCTCTAAAGGGATCGCCGTGTTGCAATAGCCGCCTTATTCGCCCGACATGTCACCCTGTGACTATTTTGTGTAATAAAACAAATGAACCCATTTTGAATCGTTTACGGACATCCAGATGGCCGTGACGAGGGTACTCGCGGATATCCCAGTCGAAGCGTTCCAAAAATGTTACGAAGCATGGAAAACGCACTGGAATCGCTATATAGCTGCCCAAGGGGTGAAGGGGGTGGCAGAGTTGTAGAATAATTTTCAAATATACGATTTTTATGGAATTAATCTCATTACTTAATTGTCATACCTCGTAAATAAGCGTTGTTCACGATTCCAAAGTGCGCAACGTGGAGGCAAGGAAGGAATTGGATATAGTAGGGCTATGAACGTAACTGCTTACTCAGAATCATAGTTATACCCCATTGTACCCCACACAAAATAAGGATAGGTACGCCTGCCCGCTGAGTTGCTTACAACTACTGGATATGGATCAAAAATATCCCTCATATCGAGGAAACGCCTAGAGCCTGTTTAAAGAAAGTACGGCAACCGAGAAACTTCAACCTTCGTCTGGCGAAAGCTGGACACTGAAGAGAAAGAGTTTCCACCTCTTCTTTTTCATTGAAACTTTGACAAGTTGCGTTCGCCAAAAACTAAAAAAAGCATCACCGCGTGAGTGTCAATAGGACAGTATCCAGTTAGGTCACCTATTTTCAACATAATACTGATTTGCTTCCACGCCCCGAAGGTAGAGAAGGACGGTATGATCATTCATCCCTTTTATGAGCGGCTGGCTTGCTCATGACGACTGCTCCCGCCTCGATTTAAAAATTGTGCTTAGTGATTTTAACGCCAGGGTGGGCAAAGAAGACATCTTTGGTACAAGAGTTGGAAAATTCAACCCCCATGGTGAAACCTCTCCAAATTAGTTAAGGCCGATCGACTTCCCAGGTGTAGTAATAGATTCCACCACAAGACATAAGCTACTTGGTTGTCACCGGATTGAATAGTTCAAAACCAGATCGTGTATGTTGTGATAGATGGACAACATGTTTTCAGTGTTGTTGACTTTCGTACGCTCCGAGAACCTGACATCTATTCGGACCACTATCTTGTTGTAACAAAGCTACATGTCCGTCAACACATACAGGGAAGGTACGAGAAGCTGCTATCACAACCGAAAGCTAAACGGTTTTCTACTTGACTTGCACTGGGAACGGGGAAAAAACCGGACAGACTCCCTCGCAAGGTTACGGTCGACCACAACACGAGCAGGGTGGAATAAATATCTAGAGTTAAAGAGGGAAGCGAGTCGCATGGATAGCTGGCCGACTCAACGAAAAGATGCGGCAACTAACAGAAGGTTTCAATGCCGGAGCATATTTTTATAGTACCCAAAGTTTGTAATGTCCAGAGCATACTGAAGTTTTGGGGGGATAACACTTCTCCAGCCTGCTGAAAGGGAGAGAAAGCGTAACATCTGGAGGTGGCGAATCTTATCATCCAATCGATAACGATGGAATAGATCTTCCATTGCCGAATTATGATGAGATTCGAATAGCAATTACGCGCCTAAGTAATAAAAAAACGGCAGGGGACGATGGATTAGCGGCCGAGCTATTCACATATTATGAAAGCATGCTCGACCATTGGAACCTAAGTGGGCTCTGTCCAACCCAAAAAAGTGAGATCAGACCAACCGATTTCGCCTTAATTTACCACGTAGCATTCCTATATAACAATCCAAAACTGGACTTAATCGAACTGCAAGTTATCTGAAGGAAATTTACAGAACATTTTTTACTCATAACGGTGTATCCTTGTGCCTAAACTAGATAAAATTGTGCGAAAACGTGACCAAGAAGAGGGAAATGGTAATCCTGGCATAGAGAATATACTTAGTATATTTCTTGTAAAAATAAAATGAGTAAAGTGATGGATTGTTGCCATATTTATGCATTTTTAATTATTTATTCTGAAATTTAATTAATTTTTCTTAATTCACATAAGCATAATGATGTATAGTATGTACATATGTAAGTACAAACACATAAATATAACACTTTGTACAAGCAATAAACGCTTGCAGCTTTTAAAGCGAATGACTTTCATTACAGCCGAAAGAGTAAATCAAATATTTACAAATATAAATACGCAGCGCAATAAATTCAGACTTGACGACGCAAGGCAAACAGCTGCAGACTCGTGGGTAGCCATATGTGCGTGTCGAAATTTATATAGTAGTTGTATCAACTGTGGTGGTGTGTGGTGCGAATGAAATATATAGTCGTGTTGAAGGCTGCAAGTAGTAGAAATAAAAATCGCAGAAAATGCTATGTAAAATATTTATGTTTTTACATAATATACATAGTTATGTATGTACATATGTATATATGAAATGTAGGTGGGTATGTAAACATATTTACATACTTATGTGCGCTTGCTTGTGGGTGTTTCTCTGAGTTGTACTTAAATCCAGTTGGAGTTATTCCCTGATTAAATAGATATTTCATCACCGCTCCGGAATGTGGGTGACTTTTTTCTATAAGGTAGTAAAGTTCAAAATTGCTGAACAATGAATGAGACATATATTTCATGATGATTTTCTAATATTATTATTATAGTTATGCATAGATTTGACAATACAAATGGAAGGAAGAGCTCTTTTAGCAAATTAATATATTTATATTCTTTCAAAAAGTACACAATATATTTATATACTGTATCCTTAACCCTACGATTGTTGAAAGTTATTTCTTTCATTTATTCAGTAACAAAGGGAAAACCGATTTTTGTAAATCAATAATGTTGTGATTAAAGTTCAATATATAACTTAAATTTTAGTAACATTCGAGTAGAAATACCAAAAATATCAATATTTTTAAAAGACTTATTTCCAATCCATCGATTTCGATGAATCGATAAATTTTATGCACACAATTTTGTGGCGAAAACTACAAAATATTAAATTTGTAGGATTTTTCGATAAAAAATTACAAATATATCGATATTTTTAAAGGTGTTTTCTAAATAATCGATTTCGATATATTGATACGTTTCATATTAATACTAAGGTAATAATTTTTTGAACAAAAAATAATAATTTCATAGTTGTTTTGTCTCTTGGACCTAATGTTTGCTTGTACATACGTAATCAATAAAATAATAATCGATATTTTTATATCGATACTTTTTCGGCTTCACTTTTAAATAACATTCAAATACACAAAATTACCAATTACATCGATATTATGTAAAGTGTTTTCTAAATAATCGACTTCGATAAATCGATATATTTAATATTATTAGTACGGTAATAATTTCTAAACAAAACAAAATTTTGATAGTTGTTGTTGCTTGTAAATAATTATTAAAATAGACAAATAAGCACATTTCGATATTTTTAAATCGATACTTCTTCTGTTTCACTTTCAAATAACATTTCAAATTTAAAATCGATAAATTTTAAATTATTTTTACGGTAATAATTTTTTGACGACAAAAAACAATATTTTGGTAGTTCTTTTGTCCATTGGCTCTAATGGTTGCTCGTAAATAATCTATAAAGTAAACATAAAAACGTTTGTCGATATATTTAAATCGATACTTTAAGATTTAAAATTTAGTTACTTAGGAAAATATCGCAAAAATATCGATAATTTCTTCAATATTTTTAAACTACATATTTCCTAACTGATCGACTAAAAATAAATCAATGAATCAAAAACAATGGCTTCGATAAATTGATAATTTTGTACTTGATTACTGTGAAACTAATGAAAAATATGAATATATATGTATATAATTATTAAGCTGGATTGATATGAATATAATACGATACCAGCTATTTGATGTTCATTGCGAAGTATAATTTTAACCTTTCAGTTATAAATATCTGAGACTTATTGACGATTTTTTAAAAAATATATCGATATTGGAAACTTCAGGCACACATCTCTATATAACGCTTATCATATGCCATCGCTGCCATCTAAAGCTAACTTAATCCCACATACAATTAATTTCAATTAATTTTATTATACCAAACAACCAGCTTTTGCCTGAATAATCATTCATTATAATCGATAAATTTGTAAAATAAATATACAAATTGATGAAGGTGACTTATTTGGAGTTTCCTCTAAATCCTTTATAAGCAAAATTATACAAATAAAAAATTTGTTTGGCAAATTGTAAGAAATTTATCACAAATTTTGCAATAAAAGTGTCAACGGCCAACTGAACGATAACTTAAAGGCAAACAAATTTGTATAGAATATGAGTAGAAGGAATATAAAATAGCAGTTGTCCCTTTTTTATGTCTTTCATTAGACGTGTGTTGAGGTTGTGCGGCGCTATGGCATAAAATTGGGACCCTATTTTTTATTAGACGCATTTGACTCCATCAATCACGCGTCCCAGCCGCAACCGGGAACAAGTGACGTCAGCGAAAACCGTTTATTTACGCCGAGCGGTGTGCTGAGCTGACAACATTGACGGCCTCAGTGGTGGCCCAAACAGGCATAACAACAGCTAAAGCCAATGGGAAGAGCAATCATGGTGAAAATGTCCACTGTCAGTGACAGCAGCGACGTCTGCTACTGACGGTGAGTGTGACAGTGACATGACATACTAGCACACAAAAAGCTTTGCCAGACACACAGACAGACACTTACGCAAATGCTTTTGTTTTTCAGTGCCTTCTGTTTTTGCCAAAAATTGCACAAGTTGCCCACTTCGTTTGCAGCGTGATTTATTCTAACGCTTTTTAGTAGAGTGCTAAAAATTAATAAAATCCGCTTCAACTCTCTATTTTAAGCATTGCGTTGCTGTTATGTTGGCATGTGTGGAAATCATCTGCAATTTATTAGAATTTCAAATATTGATAACCATTTATTTTTACCTTTTCCATATGATGTCCAATTAATTTGGAACAGATTTTATGATTTGATTTTTAAGCAAGCACTCAATCAAATAAAAAAAATTAAAATAAAATGAAATGGTTAAGGGATTATCATAAATAAAAAAATACCTGGTTTCTTTTGAATACCCGTTTATATTTTTTGGGTGGTCGAAGAGGCTACCTTTAAATGTGTATTGCCTACATTTAGGCATGCTGTTGATAATTTATCCGAGTCATACACCTTTTCATATAAAATGACGAAGCAAACGTACTGAGTTGGAACGAGTAATGATAACTGTAGTAAAATTAATTTCTAAGATTTCCAAAATCCCATTTATCTTGCTATTTGCGCAACAATTTAAACATTTTTTTAATTTTTTAATACTAGTTAGTTAATAAGAACTCTGCTTTTTGTTTGTTCTATATACAGAAACTAATTACAGTTCGCCCGAAGCTATATCGCTCTTTCTGGTTTTGTCTAAATCTTGCACACATTTAGGAGGGCGTTTAAACTAATTAATTGATCACAAATTTGGAATATAATTTGGTAAAAAACTACTTTGCAATAAACTGTTCTCAACATCCTTTTGAGCTTAATATAACTACATGAAAAAAAAAAAAAAACGCATAAAATTTGCAAAATCTCATCGGTTCTTTATTTGAAACGTTAGATTGGTTCATGACATTTACTTTTTAAGATAATTTCATTTAAATGTTGACCGCGGCTGCGTCTTAGGTGGTCCATTCGGAAAGTCCAATTTTGGGCAACTTTTTCGAGCATTTCGGCCGGAATAGCCCGAATTTCTTCGGAAATGTTGTCTTCCAAAGCTGGAATAGTTGCTGGCTTATTTCTGTAGACTTTAGACTTGACGTAGCCCCACAAAAAATAGTCTAAAGGCGTTAAATCGCATGATCTTGGTGGCCAACTTACGGGTCCATTTCTTGAGATGAATTGTTGTCCGAAGTTTTCCCTCAAAATGGCCATAGAATCGCGAGCTGTGTGGCATGTAGCGCCATCTTGTTGAAACCACATGTCAACCAAGTTCAGTTCTTCCATTTTTGGCAACAAAAAGTTTGTTAGCATCGAACGATAGCGATCGCCATTCACCGTAACGTTGCGTCCAACAGCATCTTTGAAAAAATACGGTCCAATGATTCCACCAGCGTACAAACCACACCAAACAGTGCATTTTTCGGGATGCATGGGCAGTTCTTGAACGGCTTCTGGTTGCTCTTCACCCCAAATGCGGCAATTTTGCTTATTTACGTAGCCATTCAACCAGAAATGAGCCTCATCGCTGAACAAAATTTGTCCGAAAAAAAAAAAACCGAACACTGATTTTGGTAATAAAATTCAATGATTTGCAAGCGTTGCTCGTTAGTAAGTCTATTCATGATGAAATGTCAAAGCATACTGAGCATCTTTCTCTTTGACACCATGTCTGAAATCCCACGTGATCTGTCAAATACTAATGCATGAAAATCCTAACCTCAAAAAAATCACCCGTTATAACTACATGAAAAGGTCGTTGCCGACGAAAACATCAAAAAAGTCCATAAAAATAATTTTGGATGACCGTAAAGTGAAGTTGTTCGAGATAGCAGGCACTCTAAAGATATCAGCTGAGGGTGTACATCATGCCATCTGTGCAAAGTGTATGCCGCAGGAGCTCACTTTTAACCAAAACCAACAACGAGTTTATAATTCGGAGCAGTGTTTGGAGATGTTCAGGTGTAATAAACCCATGTTTTAGCGTCGATATGTGAAAACGGATAAAACATGGCTCCACCATTTCACTCCGAAGTCCAATGGACAGTGATCCGAATAGACTGCACACGTTGAACCCGCTTTAAAGCGTGGGAAAACGCAACAGTTGACTGGCAAGCTTATGGCGTCTATATTTTGAGATGCACATGTACGAGGGCTGCTATATATATTTCTGGCCTAATAATGAAAATAGGCATATTTATCAACGAAAATGTTTTTTTTTTTTCGTTGGATTTGGCTCGTCTTGGAAGACCCACACGGTCGATTGCTGTTTTGTTTCGGGCTCATATGCATGGATCCATGATTCGTCATCTCTGACGATCTTATAGACGTCTTTTGAAGCACCGCGATCGTATTTTTCAGCATTTCTTTACACCAATCCACACGAGCCTTTTGTTGAGCAATTGTCAAATTGTGCAGGATCCAACGAGAACAAACCTTTTTTACGGCCAGGTGTTCATGCAATATCGAATGTATGCTGGTGGAAGAAATGCATAGGCATGCCTCTATCTGAAGGTATGTTACATGACGGGCTTGCATTATCAGTTCACGTACGGCATCGATGTTTTCTGGCACAACGGCTGTTTTTGGATGACCTTCACGGAATTCGTCTTTGAGCGAGCGTCGGCCACGATTGAATTCGTTGTACCGGGTTTTCACAGTGCTATAAGATGGTGTTTCATAGCCATACAAAATTTTAGTTCATCGATGCACACTTGTTGTGATAATCCACGTCGAAAGTTGTCAAAAATGATCGCACGAAAATGTTCACGAGTTAATTCCATTTTTTGGCCGAGATGAATATTTTAATTCCCTGTAAATAAAACAATTCACTATTAAATGACAAACGTTCTGAGTGATGTTATGCTAAAAAATGTCAAACTTTCCAATGGAAATGTCACATTGCACCTGGCAACACTTAGTGTCCAGTACAGAAATATATAGCAGCCTATGTAACCGTTTTTAGTGGTTACCTTGAAAAAGGAAGGGCCATTAACAGCGATTAATAAATAGCGTTATTGGATCATTTCAAGGACGAAATCACTGAAAAACAGCAAAATTTAAAAAAAAAACAAGAAAGTGCTGTTTCACCAAGTCAATGCACCGTGTCACTGGTCAGTGAAAGCCATTACAAAAATCCGAGAAAGGAGCTTTGAATTACTTTCGCTTTCACAGTATTTTCCAGATTAGGCATCTAGCGACTATTTTCTGTCTCAAAAGAATGCTTGCTGGGAAGCAAGTTGCGTCGAAGGAAGAGGAAATCGCCGAAACTGAGGCTATTTGGAAGCAAAGGCCTAATCGTTCTACAACAATTGTATCGAAGAGTTGGAGGGTGTTTTATATGGTAAGGTGGAGATTTTTCAATTGACCTGTTAAGTACACCCTGAAAGTTGGCCGCCTAGTTTGTAAAGCAATGGACAAATCGTACTACAAAAGTGATATTGAAAAGTTGGAGAGTCGCTAGAATCAGCGTATCATCCTTGAAGAGAACTGTGTTGAAAAAACAAAAAAAAACAATTTTTTTTAAATGTGTTTTACTATGGAAAGCCGGCGATTTTTCGAAATCGCCGATAGCGGATCACTATAGCATATAACTGCCGTACAAACGGATCGATGAAAATCAAGTTCTTGTAAGGAAACCTTTTTATTTTTGAAGAATTATAATAGCTTCGGGGCAGCCGACATTAACATTTTTTTGGGGGGTTTTCATTACCTTCTTGCTGTCCCTCTGTTCATTTGAAATGATTTCGGTCCCTCAAACCACTTTAAATTCCATTAAAAAGCCTCAACTTGCTCAGCTTAAATGCGCAAGACTCTAAGCCAATATTGTTCACCAAATGTATATTTTTTACTGCGCCACAACTACTTATATAATATAAGACATACAAAGCATATGCTTTTATGGTAAATAAGTAAAGTCAAATAAATGTTGCGCATACCACCTGTGGTACCCTTATGTTTTATGTGTCTTTTGCTACGAACAAAAGCAGAGAGCAAAACGGTAAACATTTTAACATATTTAACAACGGCGAGCGAAACAAACGGTGTCAACAAAAAGCATTAACTTTTACAACTGACTTACTTAGGCTTTTCAAAACGGTTGACTGTGGCATATGCACATAAAGTCGAAAGCGTTGTGGCAGCGTGGGTATGAGCGAGTTGAATGCCACATTGCATGAAAGGAAATGAAAATCGTTGATTTTTGAGTAGGTGAGAAATAAAATATATTTTGTGTTTATATATTTTTTTTCTTAACTTGGATATACGATTTTAGTGAGTCGAAATATATTTTTTTTGTTAGTTTTATTATCAATAATGTTTTCATCAAACTTAAAACGGAATAAAATATGATATTTTTACTTCATATTTCATGCATGAAGTGGCTTCAGACATAATAGAATTTGACCTTTTATTTTTATTATACTTGTAGGAGCACACATAAAAATATTTTACAACAAATAAAAAAATGCCGTTAACTTTTTTTTATAATTTTTAGATCACATGTTCTTACAGGCAAGCTTATGCCACATAAATGTTTTTACGCCACTGCAAGTTTACACCGTGTACTCGCGACCCCTGCTGCGGCATTTTGTTTATCCGGTTATTTTGTTGCAGATTTAAACGTAGATTATATAGTTGCAGAGACCGCAGCCGAAACCTTCGTGACTTCAGCAAACGCAGCTGCAATGGCAAATGGAAATTTGTACAAGCGCATATGGATGCAGTGAGTCACATTACAAAAACACACAAACAAGTTATGGATGCATATGAACTAGTCCGAGACTTGCATTGTTAAATGTACATGCTTCGTTCTATTTTTTACTCATATGAATACATATGTATGTTTACTCGTACTTGGTGAAAAAGTCACCGCATTACAGAAAATATTAGCATAGCTGGCACCCTAATATTTTTGCTTGGCTAAGTATGTTTCTCTGTTATTTCGACCTTCTTTTGCTACTTTTGGGTTTCTTAATTTTATGTTATTCATGTTTCCGTAATAATTTATATATTTTTTTTAAAGTAATTTTTTGTTGAAATCATATTGTGAAAATATTTTTCTATTAAATCACATGCTGCTTTTTTGCCATATGTTTATTAAATATTAAAGAATCGAAATTTGTGTTTTAAATGGTCACTTTACTACAACTACAAAAAACAACTGTAAGCAACTACCCAAATTTCTACTATAAAATTCAGCCTTAGATCAGTTCTTCTCATCGTCATAATTTCCTTTGTGCAAATCGACTAAGGAATTAATCTGTGCCATTTGATATGGTGCGAGCACATTTTTTAGAATATCTATAGTCTTTAATTATGAATAGGAAAAGTAAATGTTAGATCGTCTTCGAGTGCTGCAGGTTTATCTGTACGCATCTTAAGTTATTGGGCATCTCGGGTTTCTTCGATGACCAGATTCCTTAGCAACTGGCCGGCGTCGTCGACCTCTTCCGTGTCGTCTTCTTCAGCCGCTTTGTCGCCTTGAAAGATTTTTAGTCTGGCCTCGCGAATTCCGAAGCTGGTTTTGTAGTCAGTCTTCTTGAGAGCCTCAATGGACTCATCGTAAATCGCCACCAGTATTGGTTTACTTGCTTTTTCCTTCTTGATAAGCTGCCACTCATCTATACCAGGTATAGATTTGTTCTGCAGGCTGATGTACCTTAGGAGTTTTTCGCCTGGCTCCTCTAGAGGGGGTAGCCAAATGCGAGCACGAGGTCTCCTGGCGCGTATAAGCCTCAATTGGAGGCCTACAAAGGCCTTAGTGATTTTAGCAACTCTACCCGTCAGGAAATCTAGCGAGGCCTGGTCCGCACACTTGATGGCCTTGTAGCCCCTGAGGGTCTCAGAGGAGTCAAACTCCAGGTGAGAACTCGCAGGTTTGACGAGTACAAAGCTTAGCACCATACTGTCGATCTCCACCCATCCTTCCTGTATAGTGCTCTGAGGGGAGGAATTTCCATCTATGATGGGCACTTGCAGGCTATACCTGGCTACCTTACAGAAATGCCTTGCCGTTGTTGTGCTGCTGTGTTCACCTTCACTCCGCCTAGGTTTTTTGGGTAGAGTTTCTGGTATTTCTGTGATAAAGCGATTCCTTTTTTTTTTTGTGAAGTGCTATCTTGTTTGTTCTCTTCTAGATCTTCCGATTGCTTCCTTTTCAGGTAGCTTTCATATTCCTCTACTATTGATTTGAGGCGCTTTGTTTCTGCCTCATCAACTGGGGTACCGGCTGCCTGGTCTATCTTCCCTAGTATGAAGACTGCCCTCTTGTACCGGTTTTTTCTCAGCTGATTCTGGGATTTCTTGCGCTTCTTTTTGTTTTCTCTTTTAGCCGTCAGTGTACTTTGGTTGGTGCTCATGGCAGCTTTGGAGGTGGACGCTTCCTCCCTTATATCTGCTGTTTTCACTGCTGTATCTACCGGTATACTTTGGCTGGTATGTCCAGCAGTACTCTTACTTGTCCCCTGGCTGGAGGCGAGTAATTCGTCCTCTTCGGATTCCGTAATGGGACTAATTCATGTCCTTAGTCGTCGCTGTTTGGTTGTTGTTGAGTTATTGTTTTCGTTTATTTTTGGTCCCACGAGTAAGCCGGAAATTGTTGGTCACTCGTCCGCAGAGCCGGTATGCGGAGAGAAGGCTTTTATACCTCCGATCTCGTCCGGGCATCGGAGGGGACCGTTCGCGATCAGCTATTTATTAATAAAATAATTAATAAAAAAATATGTAATATTTTACATGTGGGGTATTAAGAAAGACAGAAAAGCTCTTGTTATGTTGAGTCTGATATAAATATATAAACGCACCCTTCCGATTCAAATCAAAGATATGGAAAAGGTAGTCTGGTTTATTTAAACATAATTTTTAGTTTAGCTGGGGTACAGCATAATTTTTGATTTCAAAGGTGGCAGTAAACATGAGGGATAAGTCCAAAAGCAAAACTTCAATCGACTTGTGGTGAATAGTGAAAACGTAGACACATGTTAAGAAATCTATTAAACTATATAAAAATTCCTGGA
The DNA here is from genome assembly GCF_023373825.1 of Bactrocera dorsalis. Classification (NCBI taxonomy): domain Eukaryota; kingdom Metazoa; phylum Arthropoda; class Insecta; order Diptera; family Tephritidae; genus Bactrocera; species Bactrocera dorsalis. The sequence goes on along the minus strand of NC_064304.1, from coordinate 37,559,272 downwards.
TGTAAGAAATTGCAAGGATATTATTATTAATATTATATATTTTTAGTATTTATTGTACATTATGTGAACTATAGTCCAGTATTCAATATTTGGTTGCGTTATTAGCAAGCAAACTAATGTCAAGTGTCTCAATCAGTCTTAACTTTTTCAAAAAATTCTTCAATTCTTAAATTGCTGCGCTTTGCAGATTTTCACTTTCCATCATTCGCCACTAGCTCTCCCTGCGGCTTGAGTTTATTCAACAGCTCCCAATAGAGCGCCGATTGCACCGAGGACTCTAGCACTCTGCGTTTTTGACGCAAAACAACGCTTCGATTACCCTTCGCCTGCAGGGCGCGATAATTGTTCTCCAATGTAGCGCCATGACCGTCGGACAGCCGGCGGAAACGCTCCATTTGGCTGGGCGTAATTGTGATGGGATGCGAGAACACCACCCAAGTGACGGCCTGCGAGCAGGGCGGCGTAGTCAGCGAGCCAGCGTAAGTGTAAAATTCATCAACGTCCATGTCGCCCAGTAAAACGGAGAGCAGAAAATTGTCAATTTCGGTGGAACGATTGAATTCGGAAATGGACTCCAAAACATTTATGACTTCATTTAAGCCGACGAAATCCTCTGTGACAGTAGCCTGAAGTGGAACATTTCCGTTATGTTTTTTTTGTTTCTATTTTTGAAATTTCATTTATATTCTGCTCAAACTTACATTCACCGCGTACAGCACGGCTAGCACAGCCAAGCCGTCTTCGTGTTCGCGCGCCTCCTCCACCGTCGCATATTTGGTATTGCGATGCAGCAGATGCATCTCCATCGAGTAGCGTTCACTGTCGAGCACATGCTCGGAGCCATGCGTGTCGATGGAGCCCCAATGAAAGTGCAAACTCTCCATTATGTAAGTCGTGCCGTTCAGCAGCGGCCCGCCAACGATGTAAGCGCTATCGAGTCGCGCCGTGGGCAACTGTATATTCGCCGTGTGTCCGTTATTCTCACTTCGCACCGCTTTCTGGTAGGGTACGTCATAGTGTATGAATTTCAACGACGGTAGGTCATATGATATAACGGCCTGTGTATAAATAAAAAATTATAGCAAGTCAAGTATAATTTATGGCAAGGCAGTATTTATGTCACGTATTGTTTGTCATTAGTGCATGACTTCCTGTTTGAGATTCTTCAAAGTCATTTTATGGTTTTACTGTGTTGAATGGCTAAGTGATACAAAGAAGTTTTTTTCAGAATAAAATCATGTCATCATCTCGCCTCGTTTAACAACATTTTATTACCCAGTGACAAGTTAAGATTTAGACTGACTGTTGTCTGTGGTCAAGATTTGGTTAATTCGCGATAAGAACCACGAATTTGGTGCGCTTATCTCATGCCTTAAATCTTCTGAGAAACCTAGTCTTATCGAATTAGCTTTTATTATGCTCATAAAAGAATAATATCACTAGTTATATAGATGACAATCATAAAAAATACAACAACAGTTAGTAGAATATGGGTTTAGAAGAATTATTGCGTAGAGACAGAAATGAGGGCGAAAGTTTTTGTGCGTGGGAAACAAATTTTTTGAATTTGACAACAATGTAAGGTTAGCCGAAAAACCATCAACTTTGCTTGACACACATTTCTTATATATTTTTTTTTGGAAATTTAAATCAAACAAAAGCACAAGTGACGGTGCCAAGCGCCTTACCTCATTAGAATTTAGTTCGATCGGAGATTGACGATTAAAGCTGCATTGCCGAAAATCGTCGTACCATTTGGATTGATGCTCATAATCAAACTCACTGCCCGAAAAAGTAGATAATTAAATTTATTTATTTATTTTAATATGACTTGTAAATAAATTTACAGACATACTAGAAAAAAAGGAACTGGCTGCTTAGGCCTTCGTCCCATTTTGTATAGATACATATTAATTTACTTATATGAACATTTCAACTATAAATTAATTTTAATAATATAGGAGGTAGATGTTTTCTTATATTTTCGTTGTCCGTTCGTTGACCGCTATGACAACAGCGGTATGCAAATCAACATTTTGCGATGTGTCATTGTAGCAGTTTATTAAGTGTTGCATGGTCAGGGTATCATTACAGTTCATGCAAATTGGTGGTGATTCTTTTGAAAGTAAATATCCGTGCGTTAGTTTTGTATGGCCGAGTTTAAGTCTCATCAAAAGAAGTTGCTGGTGTTTTGTCTTAAAATTCAATTTGCTGCCATGTTGTTGTGATAACTGATGCATAGTTTTATAATGAACATTAATTTTGTTTTCATAATTATAGACACGCTGTTTTTTAATAAAGTTTGCGAGACACCTTTATTATTTTTTTCGGTGTAATTGTTGATTAAAAAGATAGAATAAGTGTCTGCGTTTTTAGCTAATTGATCGGCATTTTCATTACTTGTAAGGTTTACATCCGCTGGAGTATACAAAATTTTTATATCTTTGCCTCGTATGAGAGTCTCCTTAACCCTACGTGTGAGAATATCGCTAATATTTGCAGATTTTAAAGCGTTTATTGATGAGAGACTATCGCTGCATATTATTAGTTTACAGCGTTTAGGTTTTAATTTTGCAGCTTCTTTAATTGCTGTAATTTCCGCGCTGAATATAGCGGTGTAGCTAGGCAAAAGTCCATTTTTGATTAATTCTTTAGATTCTGTTGCAATAACAAAAGTGTTTTCAACCTTCTTTGAACCATCACAGTACCCAATTAGTCAGTTCTTTTGCTTCCATGTTTGCACTTCCTCAGCATGTAGTTGCCTTAAAGCAAGTGGGTTCGAGCTATTTTTGGTAAAACCACTGTAGATGAAAAGCGATTCTGCAGATTTCCAGGGAGGACAGAAAACTTTGTAAGTTTTTAGTTTCGAAATATCCATATCCATCTTCTTAGCCATTTTGAAGATTTCCGTGATTGTAGAATTAATTGTTAACTATCTTTTCGAGTGAGCTAGTCTGTGTTCAGGATGTTATCTGTTAGTATGTATTTTATTCCCAGTTAATTTAAAATGCAGTCTTCAATAGTAGGGAGTTTCAGTTCAAAGAGTATGTTTGCAATTGGAGTTGTTCGAAACGCGATACTAAACATGCGCGCTGTCATGTGATAATATTTTTTGATTTTCTGCAGACAGCGTTTGGATATTTTTCCATATATAATAAGGCCATAATAGATTTTCCCCAATATCAAAGCTTTCATAATATTTAATAGAGACTTTTTATGTGTACCACTTTTCATACTGCATATGATTTTGAGTGGATTTATTCGTTTTGAAAGGTCTTGACATTCTTCTGTGCTCAAAAAATAAGGTTACATTGTATTTATTTTGAAAATTCTTTATTTATTCTTCCAAATAAATTTCATCCCCTTCAAAGTAATCCCCTCCCGATGCAATGCACTTATGCCAACACTGGTTGTAGTCACTTTCCGGGATGGCCTTCAGTTCCGTCTTCGCTGCGGCTTGAATCTCCTCTATCGTATAAAAACGGTGTCCCCGGAGCGGTCTTTTGAGCTTGGTGAACAGCCAGAAGTCGCACGGCGCCAGATCAGGTGAATACGGTGGTTGCGGGACGATATGGGTTGAGTTTTTGGTGAAATGATCACGAATTACGAGGGCAGTATGGGATGGTGCATTATCCTGGTGTAAAAACCAAGAATTGTCTTTCCACAATTCCGGCCGTTTTAGGCGGATAGCGTTACGCAAACAACGCATAACGTTCAAATAATATAATAGTATCGGCTCTCTTTTGGCACGATATTCGCCCGATTGATCGGTTGTTTCGGGGTCGAAAGCATAGATCCAAGTCTCATCGCCAGTTATAATGCATTTCATGACACCCTGGTAGTCGGAAAGCATCGTTTCACCCACTTCAACGCGACGCCTTTTTTCCAAAAAATTCAATGTTTTCGGCACCAATCGAGATTTGATGCGCTGGAGGCCCAAAACATCCTTCAAAATGGTATTGGCTGAGCCTTTCGATATGCCAACTTCATCAGCAAAGTCTCTAATTGTTAATCGACGGTTTTTCAACACCAAACCTTTGATTTGTTGAACGGGAGCTTCGTCGGTTGAGGTTGATGGTCGCCCTGGACGCTTTTCGTCTTCGACACGTTCACGGCCGGCTTGGAACTCACTATACCACTTGTAAATATTTTTTTTAGACATAGCCTCATCACCAAAGGCTTTCTGCACCATCCTCAACATATCCGCAGCAGAAAATTGATTCCGTAAACAAAATTTAATGCAAATTCTTTGCTCAACAAATTTCGACATCGCAAAAAACGAAAAAATCACTTCACGAATGAATATTTTGACATGAAATTTGACATAAATGTGACTGACAGTACGTACTACCAACCTAAAAAAAAATAATTCTCAAAATCCTTCGACGCGCGCAGTTTAAATTCAAATGTCACCTTTAGGCACAGTAGTAGGTCTTCAATTTGGTATTTCCAAGTCAGTTTTTGATCGACGGTTATTCCAAGGATTTTAAGATAGTCGAACACTTTCGTTTATTTGATTGTGAAATACTGGATCTGGAAGATTGCAGTTCCGCTTCATGAATATATATAGATGATTATACGTTTCAAAATTAACAGATGCACCCGATGTTAAGCACCAATTTGTAAATAAAGTAGACAACTTTTCCAAATCATTAATGTAAGTACTTACATCATTAATCTTCGAAACAAAATAGAGGTCATCTGCGTATAAATAGTGTGATATGTTATGAGCTTTTCCCATTAAAGCATTTATTTTTTCAAATGCAATTAGAAATAACGTCACCGATAGGGGAGAACCCTGTTGTACTCCATTTTCTAATTTTTTTAAAGCTGATTTATATCCGTTTATGCTGACCATAAATGTTCTATTTGATAAAAAAGCTTTTGTATAGTTGTAGATTTTTGGACCACTGATCAAGTTGATTGAGTATAGAGTGGACACCTATACGATCAAAGGCTTTTGTAAAATCAACACTTAAAACAGAGCAGTGATTTCGAGTTGATAAATTACTAGCTAGAAAATGGTCTAGGTAGATTATTGCCTCTATCGTGCCTGACCTTGGTTTAAAAGCAGTTTGTTTTGTACTTATTAGATTGGTTTAAAATAAAAAAAAATTTATACGACAGTTTGCTTAAACATGATAAAAGCGAGATAGGACGGTAATTTTTGTAGTCAACTTTCTTATTCATATTCTTTGGAATGATGCTTGATTTTTTCCAAGAGTGGGGAAACACACCAGTTTTGACGATTAAATTATATAAATTAATTAAACGAATTTTTAGTACCAGAGGAGCATTTTTAATCATTGCATAGATGATTCTGTCCGAGCCAGGAGAATTATCTTTAGTATTTTTAAGATTATTTTCCAGTTCAAACAGTGTAATTTCTTCTTCAAGACTACTAGCAGACTTTGCAATTTTATTCACCTTGTATACTGATTTGAGGACACGATTTTTTCAGAAATGTATTCACTTGAAAATAATTATAATAATATTTGTTTCTGTGAAAAGTGAAGCTCTTGAAATTTTTTTCTGTAAATAATTTTTTTATTTTTGATGAAAGATTCCTGTCTAGATGGATCACTAAATACTTCACTCTATGTTCACCGTGGTTCCAGTTGGACAAATTTGCTCTGAGTTTATTTTTTGAACACACAGAATATATACACTACACACAACAACACAGTAAATAACTTTTATTTGTATTTTTTTTTATTAATATTTTCGCTGCATGAACACTAACATAACTCACGTACCATTAACAGCTATATACGCCACTAAAATGTAGAAAACAAGGAATATGAGGCATTTTCTGTACATCTTCACTGAGTAAAGCTTTACTTTCATTTCGTAAAGTGAATTTCAATTGGATATTAAGGGATATTTTTTAACGAAAAACCACGAAATTTTCATATGAAAAATATGTTCTTCCTCAATTCACTTTCAGCACTGAACTATGAATGACAAGGCCAAATCGCTGCTTAAAGAAATTTATACCAGTCATTAGCGCTCAATCAAGCGCGCATTTCACCAACTCATTGTCTGGTCATTTGTTGCTCTTTTTTTTTATCAAAATATCAGTGGAGATATCAGCGTTATTCCGAAATCCGCGCAATCAAAGGTGTGTAGCGTGTAACGGTATCTAAGGCAACGGCAATAATAATAAAGTAATAAAATTTATCCAAATCGCAAAAAGGTAAATATATAACTGAAGTGTGCTTGTCAGCCAGGTGATAAAACAAACATAGACATTTCATCATACATAACTACAAACGCATGACTTCCAGCCGCTGATTTTATTAGATTTTTATTAATTGGGGGAAAAAATTCCACTCAATAAAGATACATAAAGCGTGTGTAGGTATGTTTTGAATAGAAAGAAGAAATGAGAAAGCAAAATCAAAATGTTTAGCAACGAGTTGGTTTGTAGCTATCTATCAAGTTAAGATACAAATAGCTACATATGAACCTAAAATAACTTGTATGTTAATACAGTTAGCTAATTTTGGTTTAACTGTTATTATATGTATTACAATAAAAGGCGTGTCTCTAATGTTTCATTGACTTCGAGAGCGCAAAAAGCGTGGTTAGCCGAAATGAGCTGTGAGATAAAGATACATACATAGTTACAGAAATATTTATATTTTTTCCAAACTTTATTCTTTCTTGATAAATAATGCTATTAATGCTTTTAAGATTTACTTCTTTGAATTGCTTAAGCTATTTGGGCTGAAACTAGTCATTTGTTTTTCATAAGCTGTCGCTTTTTCGCTTGTAACGGGTGATCCAAATAGAGGTACTTTTTTCAATAGCCTTTTTTTGACAGCTGAAGCGTGGGTCGTGTCAAGCTGTCATAATATTTAAGCACAGTATTGTTTGGCATTTCATCACAGAAAGATTTTTCGACTAAACAACGTTTACAAATTGCTCAAATTTATTTCGAAAATTCACTTTCTGTAAAAAATGAATCCGCGCGCTACGCTCAACTTATGGTCAATATATTTAAGCGGCCTACTGAGCCTACTATTTGCGACTATTTTGAGACCAAGCATCCACTATTGGATAATATGTGTACAGGAAGCCCGTGGAAAGTCGATTCGGCGCCTTACGCAACAACTCGCACTGACGTATGACGTGGTGCATTTTATGTGGAGATCTTAAATTGAAAGCGTTCAAAGCACAGTTTGTGCAAGAACTGAAACCGTTCGACCTTTCTCAACGTTTTCGGGTCAAATTTTGTTTAGCGATGAAGCCCAAATTGTCGCATTTGGGCAAAGAGCAACCTGAAAAGATTCCATTTATCTAGAAAAAACAATGGAATGGTGGAATCATCGGTCCATTTTACTTCAAAAAAGACGCCAGTCAGAACGTAACTGTTAATGGCGAGCATTATCGCGCCATGATAACCAACTATTTGTAGCCTGAAATTGAAGCTCGTGATCTCGGTGATACTTGGTTTGAACGAGACGGCGTCACTTCCCACACATCGCATCAATCAAGGGATTTATTGAGAGAACACTTCGGTTAGCAGATAATTTCATATTTCAAGTCGATCGATTGGACGAGTGATACCACACCGTTAGAGTTTTTGTTGTGGATATAAGTATGTAAAGTCTGAAGTCTATGCGGACAATGGCGCTTCGATTTAGGCCTTGGAGCAAAATACGCGCTTGTCATTCGCCTGTTACCAGTCTAAAGGTTCAAACGAGTCCTCGAAAATTGGACTTAATGGATAGACCATCCGAGACGAAGCCGCGGCCAAGATTTGGAGAGGATAATCTTCAAAAATTTATGCTAACAAATGTTCTTTCGAATTATGATAAATATTTCCCCTTAAATTTCAAATTTCTGTGTTTTTCTTAAAACAAAAGTAGAGAAGCTCGCAATGGATCACCCTTTATAAATAATTATAACTTGTACCAGATTTTATTACATTCTTGATAAATAATACTTTGTTAAATAAATAACTTAGGTTCTTAGATTTACTTCTTCGAATTATTTAAGCTATTTTCACCGAAACTAGTCGCTTGCTTTTCATAATCTGTCAACAACTTTTCGAGAGCTATATTCTATAGGGATAGTGCTAGCAATTGTCATTCAGTTTGTAGAGAATATTGTAGTAACCGGCTTATTTTGTGGTAACATTTGCATTAAACTATAAGTAAGGTCGCGTTCCGATTATGTACCTTTAGTATTTGCTATGGACTTAGATTAGATGAATGGGAGCGGGGCTAGGCTCCGTGGAAGATTGGTCAGCGCTGGGCCACCATCGTCACATGCGCTGTCGCAAAAACCTTTTGGCCCAAGATTGATCGCAAGAGATCTAGTGATCTCCTTGCCCTCAGTAAGGCTAGCCTTTCCCTAATTGTAAGGCTTTTAACAAGCCATTGCCCTATTGGCGTCCATGCTGCAAGGTTGAAAATCTTACCAGAGGCCATTTGCAGAAGCTGTATAGAAGAAGATGAGGTAAAAAAACTCAACACTTCCTTCTTGACAGTAGCAGTTTGGGGGGTCAAGACTTAAACACTTGGGAGCGCATACCTTCAGACATCCCCCCAAGTTGGCGGAAATAATATCTGTAATATTTTCATCGAGGAATCTTTAAAACACACCCACAAAACTATAATTCTAAGTGGACTTAATATTTTAAATGAAATAAGGAACGGAACCACGGTAAAGCTATTACAAATTTTATTATTGATTAGAGGGAACAAGAAAGTGGGGATAAAAAGTGCACACGGAGTGAAAAAATGATTAATTTTTAGAATTTAATTTAAGCATTCCAGGAAATTTTCCATTTGTAGTAATACTTACAATATGTATCTTGCAAAATTAATAAAAATTCTCATATTTTATGAGATATCATATCGACCACTGCTTTCGCCATAAAATTTATAATATACGTTTTTATATTAATATTCATCGCCGTGTGCTACTCCTCTGGAATATGAATAAAGAAATGCATTTGAACTGCAGCACTTGCCGCGCTTGTAAGTACATGAAGCATATGTCAAGATATATGACCACATCAGCTGCAACAAAATGCTATTAAGGCAGTCATGAGCAGCCTCACATGCGTTCAAACTATTTATTTCCCACGTAATGTGGACTCATGCAATAACATTGATGGCGATACATTATAATAAATGTGTGCGTGCAGCTGGCTGCGTTGCCACCGAAGAGTGCAAAGCGACTAAAGTCACACACACACATATAGCAATAATGGTAACAGGTACCCCGGTTATACATAGGAGTTTATATGAGTGCACAAATGTGGCTTACTGCCATACTTAGCTCTCAGAATGTTTCCCTTCATCATTAAATAGATTTGAAGTTGCAGTAGTAGCTTCAGTTGCTGCGGCAAAATGTAATTTTGTTGCATAGAAATCAAATTTGAGCTGCTACTCAGTTCTAATCAGTTTCTTTTATGCGCTTGATCTAGTTTATTCTCCGACCGACTTAGCCGACTTAGCAAGTGAACTCCATCTGGTATCGTAAAGGACCAAAGTTGTCTATGCGTGGCTTATTGACCTACCAGATTAACCTAACATAGTCTAATAAGCCAACTAGGAGTCCTAAAAGATGTAATCAGGCCCACTTTTAAATTAGAAATTCGTTACATATTGTGTCCATTATCAACAAGCCTCCGGGTTCGTAAAATACTTCTAGTTATTTATGAAGAAGACCTTATATAAAAAACTCTTAGAGCCTGCCACAAATTTATTGTGGCGGCTAATATCAATCCTCTCAAGTTTCCGCATTCGTAAATAATATGCCAACCGAGATGCTTCAACTTTAGTCCAGCGAAAGCTGAACAGTGGAGAAGAAAGTGTCTTAATATTTTCACCTCATCTTCCTCATTGAGATTTTGATAAGTGGCGACCTCCAAAATCTTTACACTCACCGCGCGGGTGTCAATGTGACAGTGACTAGTAAAATTTCAAATCATTGCGGCGGTGTGAGTCTTGCTAAAAGCTAGCAATGCATTCTTTACGTTCCATTCTGAGCCAAAAGTCTTTTCATTGGAGGAACGTCTGCTGAGCTCGAATGAAGCCTAAATATCCGAAGAAAGGATAAGCTCAGCTCGTTGTCATCCTGATGGATTTTACGTATGGGTGCCTTTTCTTGCGAGCTCACCGGCTTAATATTTTTTACGATTCCGCTGAGCCCAGGCATCCGAACAAGTTGAAAGTAGTTTGACGCTAGATGGGAGGCATTATTTGCCTTACATGCGTGTGTGCGGTGTAGTTTCCACCAGTAGTAGGTTCCGTGGTGCAGTGGTCCTAGTTTTCGGGGATTCTCCTCTCGGGGAGCCTTCATGGAATGGCAAATAAAACTGTCCTGTAACCCATTTTAGGTGTTTAGCGAATGAGGCTCTACTGACCGCCATTCGCAGGACACCATACATCAGTATTGGCTTAACTACGGCTTCGCAAAGTCGAAGCAGTACTTTTAGTGAGAGGCCCTAACACCTCCAAACAACTCCTTTACGAAAATGTAAGGCAAATAATGCCTCCTTCGCCTTTTCCTCAACATTAGATTTCCATGCTAGCTTTCTATCAAGTGCGCCAAATACTTCATCCCATCAATGGGCTGCATTCAAGAGCAAGAAAGAAAGAAGAAGAAATGTCTAGTTCATATACTTTTTCGAAATTCTCATGGTTTTTGCATTCAATACTATGTATATATATGTTCATGTACTAAAAGCGAAAGTAATCTCTGTTTTTCATTTTTATCATTTCGCGCCCATAAATAACAGTTCAATGTAATGGCCCGTCCTCACTATCTTCCTCTTTTACATCTGACACATCTGCAGCGTCATCGAATTTCTTCATATCAAAATCTTCCACTAGGCTAGGTAACGAGATAGATTTCGCCCTCTGAAATTCTATCTTTTCGAGTTCTGCTTTCTGTTCGGCTGACAAATGCTTCATCTTGATCAGGAGTGCAAACTTCTCTTTTCGGCTGCGTTGTTTCGCTTGCGAACGTTTCAAGCGATAGAAGTCTTCACGTTCATATTCCTCCAGTTCGTCGCGTATATAGTTGACGGTATTGTGAAAACGCGGCAGCACCACATATTCCAAACCGTTCACGCGCATATTATTGTGACGCACACCGTCGCGCAGCGTATTCACCGAGTACTCGAGCGAGGCGAGTGTGACCAGTGTACGTACGGCGTCTTGAAAGTTCTCACGCACGACTTCCACTTGTTCACCGCCACGCGACAAGCCGGTCAAAGGAAAACTGGCCGGATTATCGACGTACAGCTGGAATTGTGGCAGCAGTATGCCCGCTACCCTGGCATTTCTTATACGCATATAAATGTCCGCTTTGTCGATCTGCATGAGTTCGCAGGCCCGCAAGTCGGCGTCGAGGAAGTTCGCTTTTGCCATCGAAAATATTGCTTCGGCCATCACCTTATCCACTACTTCGCGAGCGGCTTCCAAATCGGCTGTCAGTTCACGTAGTTTCATTTCGAGTGCATCGCGTCTGCGCTTGAGCAAATTCAAACCTCTTGACGCGGCTACAATGCGCTGTTTCATGAGCACGAGATTGGCGCGCGAGGGAAAGATGTTGACGCGATCTTGCATTTTTCGGTTTCTCTTGTGCGATGACTTTTTTCAGTTTTTTGCTTTCTTCTGACTCTTTTTCCTTGCGCCAGCATACAAAAAATAAATGTAATGAAATGAAAATTGTTTGCCTAGGTAACTTGTTTCAATATTTTGAGAAATTGAGTGGTTTTTATTTTCTCACTCTGCTCCGTTATTGAATGGAGTCGAGTTTTCTACAATGACCACAAACGCAGGTAAATTAGCTTTAGTTAAGACATTATTATATTTGTTCTCTTATCTCTTATTATAAAGTCAAGCTAAAATTTAAAATACTTAAGTCTAAAAATAACCAGTTGGTTTCGGAATAAATATTTACTTTATTAAGGGCACTTAAATGTTCAATATGGTCCACCATCGATATGGATGGAGTAGCTTCGAACAAACGAAACCATTGGTATTCGGAAAAGACAAAAGAACAGCTGGTATAATAAGGAGTACCGTAACACTGTGGAGAGAAAACAGACTGCCTACCTCGCAACACAATATCAGGAGATGGTGAACTCGATTCCACAATCGATAACGATGGTGGGACGTTCCATTGCCCGACCATAAATAAGTACAAACAAAGCGGTGGAGGCCAATGGACTGCCGGCCGAGCTATTCAAATACGGCGGCGAAAAATTGATTAGGAGCACTGATATCAAAGGTGGTTTTGACAGCATGAAAAGGAGCTGCCTTTATTCCGTGATATCTGAATTTGGTATCCCCGGTAATACGGCTATGAAAACTGACATTGAGCAATATCGAAAGCTCCGGCAAGATCGGGAAGGACCTCTCCAATTTTAGAACTAGCATTAACTCCAACATCCACGTCAGCCTGGAAATCAAACGCAGAATAACTCTTACTAACAGGAATTCATTTTTCATGTTTTCAAAAAGTTGTCACAGTTTTATTGAATATGGAGAGTGGTTTTCGAGCTCCAGTGGTCATCAGTTCAAATACCCGCCCGAAAATGCATTGTTAATTATATAATCTACCGAATTTATAAAAATTTTTCGAGAATATTTCCAAAAATTTATTCGTCGTCGTCTATGTGCAAAGGACAAAGGCCAGCTCATCAGATGTTGTCATCGTCTATACTTCTACACCATATAACAGAACGGTGATGAAGAGTGGCTTGTAGAATTTGGTCTTTGTTCGCCCTCGTTTGGTTTCGAACGGCTCGGAAAGGTCCTTACCGATCTTGGCGGAGCTTTTGGTATTGCTCAACGTCAGCTGACGCAGCCGTATTAGTTTTGAGGGTGTAAATTAACTGAAAAAATATGCTACTTAGTAAAGGGCGTGTGCTCTTTAGAATTTAGGTTAAATTTGTTTTTGAAATCGCTTTATCACCCCTTACAATTAGTCCCGAAATATAGTAAAGTTTATATATGAGAGAGGGAGAGCAAAATAGGAATGTACACCAATACTACTTCTAGCATATTCACAGCTTCATGCCCTGTAGAAAAGTATTGATGTTTGAAAGGCTGTTTATTATTTTCTCTTTTGTCCACAAAATTTTTTTAAATCTATGTTGTGAAAATCTCAAAAGTTTTAATATTAAATTCTTTGCTCTTAACTAGCCGCTTTGAAATTGGATATATTAAAGTAAATTCTCACTAAAAGCAAATTTAGAACCATTTCGGAATAATTGACGGAATTTTGTCCAATATATTCGTTCCTATAGCTAGATATATCTCAAACACTATGTATTTTACAGTTACTTATTAACGTAGATATGCTTATAAATTGCACTGGCGCATTTCCTGCCGACAATTTCATATATGTATGTAGCTTTCACCGCCTCACTGCTGTCGTCGCTATAGTGGGTTGCCGCCAGTCTTAATATATTATTTACGACATTTTAATGGAGAAAAATCTTTAGACTCATAAAATATATGAGGTAAAAAAGAGGTTTTTCTTAGGGCAATGTACAGCATGAGCGAATAAAACAAATGGCGAGAAAAGACAGTGCAGACAACAAAGCAATTATTCTTTTGCGCCAGAGGAAGCAGCGTAAGTGGATAGACCAGATTGTGGGAATTTTAATGAAATATGGCACAAAGCCAAACAAATGCGCTTAATTATGTATGTATATGTAAATATAACTATTCAGATAATGGGTAAAAATGGCGTAACAACATAAAGATAATAAATTGTAATTTGTTGATTGCTTGCGACTCACCCTATGCTTTAAGAGTATTGTAAATTATTTTCTTTGACCTTTTCCAGAAAATTTGAGGCAACGTATTTTTATAAAGAATACATTTCCAATGAACTTTTTGCAATTTTCACACAAAAATCGTCTGTCGAGGTTACCGACAGTTCAACAAATCGTCGCAGTCTCAGTGCAAGTATACGGAACTTTTTACATTACAGTTTCATCGGATTGCAGATCTGATTTTGCTACATCTACAACAAGAGCATCTTATTCTTCATTGCTCAGGTAATTGTATATATATATACATTAGGGTGTTTTTTGTTAACTATTAATTTTTTCAATCCCGAAATTTTCTTGGAAATACCCTAAAAAAAATTCCCTGAAAATTTGAGCCCTTGATATTAACATTAAGAACTGAACCAAGGCACGTAAAAATTTTCCATTAAAAATACACCACAGCCCTGAATCTTTTATCTTTTAAAGTCATACAGCTCAGAGGTATTATATGGCATCGCTTTGACTTTAGACGACAATATTTCTCAGAATCGTTACTCTACAAAAATGCCCAGTTGCAACAATGTTCGTAAGCACACCGGCGGGGTTTACGGCGGCGCTAACCGATTTTCCCACGAATTTCGCATTTTTTTTGATATGTATACTGTGCCAAAGGTGACATTTTTATTATTTGAAAATTCTTTATGTTATTCTTCAAATCAATTTCATCCCTTCAAAGTAATCCCCTCCCGATGCAATGCCCTTATGTCAACGGATTTTCCAATTTCGGAAACACAGTTGTATTCACTTTCCGGGATGGCCTCCAGTTCCCTCTTCGCTGCGGCTTGAATCTCCTCTATCGTATAAAAACGGTTGTACCGGAGCGGTTTTTTTGAGCTTGGTGAACAGCCCAGATCAAGTGAATACGGTGGTTTGCGGAAGATATGAGTGAGTTTTTTGGCGAATGATTACGAATACGAGGGCAGTCAGTATGGGAGGGCATTATGTGAAGAGTCTCTTTCCACAAAATTCCGGCCTTTTTTAGGCGGATAGCGTTACGCCAAACGACGCATAACGTTAATAATATTCCTGTTGACGTTGTTGCACCGGTTGGAAAGAATCACAATGCACAAACACGACGATAATCGAAGGAAAAGTCAAGATGACTTGATTTTTGAGCGACTTTGGCGCGATTTTTTGGTTCTCGCCTCTTTTTTGGCACGATATTCGCTCGGGTAATCAGTTGTTCGAGCCGTAAAGCATAGATCCAAGTCTCATCGCAGATATTAATGCGTTTTCATGGACACCCTGTATCAGAAAGCATCATTCACACACTTCAAAAAGCGACACCTTTTCTTTTTTCCAAAAAATTGAATGTTTTGGTACCAGTCGAGATTTGACGCGATTGAGCCCAAACATACCTCTAAAATGGTATTGGTCTGAGCCTTTCGAATGCCAACTTCATCAGCAAAGTCTCTAATTGTAAGATGGTTTTTCAACACCAAATCTTTGATTTGTTGAACGTGAGCTTCGTCGGTTGAGGTTGATGGTCGCCCGGACGCTCTGCGTTGCTTCGGCACGTTCACGGCCGGCTTGGAATCACTTTACCACTTGTTACTATTTTTTAGACTAGCCCATCACCAAAGGCTTCTGCACCATCCTCAACGTATCCGCAGAGAAAATGATTCCGATAAACAAAATTTAATGCAAATTCTTGCTCAACAATTTTGACATAGCAAAAAAAACGAAAAAAACTCACTTTTAGAAATCACCAAAAACGACACGTACGCACACACTAATGAATATTTTGACAGGAAATTTGACATAAACGTGACTGACAGTACTACCAAACCTAAAAAAATAATTTCCTAATTCTTCGACGCGCGCAGTTTAAATTCAAATGGCACCCTTATTTTTGGGGCAAAGGGTATCTCGTAAATGGGACAAGAGCTCTAGAAAAAATGTACAATGCAAAAACTTTGTAGGAAGTTTTCATTTGCCTATAAAAAAGGATCCGTGGTCAAAATCGCTATCAATTAATACTTCTCGAAAATATTCGGCTTTTTGAGTAAGGCCTTTATAGAATTTGATAGATGATATGTATTAAAAAATCTATGAAATTCCATATCAAACGGTCGTCTCAGATTACCGAGTTTCAACGAATTTAACGCGCACCCTTTATTCTAACGAACGCTGCATTTTCGGCTGCACCACTCAGAGGAGCATGTCGCGCGGAAATTTTGTTCCACTGAATATTCCACGTACTCGGAGGACAACTGAATAGCCGTCGTTCGCTAGCTTAGGAATACCTTCTTCTAACGAATTACAGTCGATGCGCGCACGCTTCGAAGTACGGTCGCAGCGGAGAGAAAAGTAGACCTATTACTTTCGGACTAGCCTGGAAAAAGAGCGATAAATACGACATTTTAATTTACTTACCAGATAAATTGGAAGGAGGAGTTAGAATGGCTTTATGTATTCATGTTCCATATTAAATTTCATCACCGAGGAAACAGCGAAGCGATTGCAGCCTAAAAGGTTTTTCTCATATCAGGCAATCTCAGGTATTTCAGAAATTTGTTCTAATTCAAAGTACGCAGTAAATGCAAAAGTCAAATCTTGCATTAGAGAATTTACTTGGATGTCGCAATTCGTTATAACTAAAAGGAATTCAACTAAAATTCCTAGTAGTTTTACAATACTTTAAGGGAAATCCTGAAAATCTCAGCTGCGGATCCATACTTCTACAAACCGCCAAGTTATGGATTATTGATTAAGCAGATGGCCTTCAGGAAGGCATCAATGTTACTTGGAAACGTTCTTTACCACCCCTCAAAATATCAAATTAGGTTGGGGGGGGGGGGGGGGAATTGTAGGGTGGGAATTTTGGAAAGCTTTCGTTGTCCGCCCATCCATATGCAATGCTCACACACCTTGTGAGCACCGTCTAATATCTCGATTCTTCAAAGTTTTCGGGAAAATGAAAATTTCAATGAAGAAAAAAAAGAGACAGCAATATTATCGAAAGAGAAAACGTTTATGCGAAAAACATTTCATTGAAAACGTTTAAGTGAAAAGTGATGGACGTGTACAAGTACGGTTGTCATTTAAGGTATCACCTACAATATGGGCAGCTCAGAAAAAAGTCAGTCACAAAGCGATCTGTTTTATCAATTATTTCCAATATATTTAATATTCTCGGTTTATTTAGCGCCGTGATCATACGTGGCAAAATATTAATGCAAGAAATTTGGAAATTTGGCGGTGTCTACGCCAGTAAAGAGAAGGAAGAAGAAATTTGGATTTCGCTGGTAGATTGGGGATGAACACTACCACCCGATGTCATAACAATCTGGGTTGCCGATCAAGACGATTTGAACTTCATTAATAAAATCGAAGTCCCTCGTTACGTAAAAACAACATCCAGGAAAATTCAGAAGGTATTAGCTGGAAACACGTACCAAGTTCGCAAAATCTGATAGATATAGTTTCATGTGGTTGTAGCCCTCATAAACTTGTAATTACGATTTGGTTCTCTGGACCAGAATTTCTAATGAAAAATCGACGGCTGTAAATTTTTCGTGTTTTAGCAAATTATTGTTAACAATAAACTTACGCCCGAAATGATACTTCATCTACGGTAGAGGAAATAGAGCATACTTGGTGGCGAAATAGTCGAAGCTATTCAGCAGATCGGATTCACTGAACAAAATTGAAAGAATCTTAGCGGTAGTGACAGTTCAGTTACTCAGAGTCGTGGGAGTTGTCGGTAAGCCTAAGGGGAGGACCCTTAAATAGCCAGTCTCAGACGTAGGTTACCGATTCCTGGCGGCCTACGTAATAAGATAGCATTATTTGCGTAACGAAGACTATGTGAAAGCAGACCTACTTTCGTCTACACAAGTGAGTCCAGATTTACGAACCGTAATAATTAATAAGATATTAACATGGAGCGGAGCTAACTAGTTGTTCCCAGAGGAAAGCAGGTTTCGTAAAAGACTCGGAAGCAACCAGTACAAAGACAGGAGAAGCTTGAACTGGGTGTAAATAACTCTGCAGCTGAAGCTAAGCCTGGATTTAACAGCACCAGTTGCAATCGGAACTAACAATGTAGGCAAAGTATGCTGCAAAGTGAGGCGAGGGTAAAGGAATGCAATACGAGAAGCTTGTAGTAGAGCATCTGCCTAGAAAGGCTGAAAATTTATGAACCAGCTTGAAGAGGTGACCCGAAAGAACAACATTTTAAGATCCCAATGCAGTGGAAGCTTATATTTCAGTATTTGGGTACTTCAAATTACGGAATAATTTTTATATCCTTCTTCTTATTGGTGAAAGAAACAGCTGGCTGAGTTTACAACAGGCGCGCAGTCGCTTCTGCCTTTTCGCTGAAGTTGGGGGTCTACCTCTGCCTATACTCCCCCGACGACGGAGTTTTTTCGTCCATTCTTAGGACATAATCTAGCCAGCGTAGCCGTTGTCTTTAAAATTCGCTGAGCTGCGTCAATGTCTTTGACATCTCGTTATAGCATGTTCCACGGAATGCGTATTCGCCATTGCCAATGCACAAAGGATCATAATAAATTTTCACAAAAACTTTTCCCTAGAAAACTCCTAGCGCAGACTCACAAGATGTGGTCCTTCGTCCATGTCTCTGAACAATATAGTAGGACGGCCCTTAAAAAAGTTATTGTAGTGCTCGTCATCAAAAGGAGGGGCCTCTCATCCTAAGCAGTTCTTTTCACGGGGCGTGGAGGATTTTTCCCTTCCCAAGTTAGCTTGCCTTCAAACGTTGTGTTTTTTGGGCTACCCAGAGGACACTTGGTCTTGGTTTCTCAGTAATAAATCACCTTATTTATATTAAATGTATTATCTTATTATTGTCTGTGGTTTTTCAGTTTTCGCTGTCTCCTGTTTCCAATTTCGGTGGCATTTTTGCTCGTTTTATGGACTGATGTTCATGACCTTAGCCAACCGTGTTCAGCTTTGCACATCTGCACAGACACATATAGTTACAATATGAAAAAAGTTCTTGCATACCTATGCAGTTAGCTGCTAAGAGTTTGCAAATAAAGGCATGCATATCCTTTTACATATGTATATTCTTTCACATATATGTATATGCTGGCGTGGTCGTATAAAAATCTGACCTTAACTTACGCGACAACCGAGTTTTTTCTTTTCGCTGTACTGCTCCCACCATTCGCTGTTTGACAAAAGAAAATATTTGCCACTCGCGAGCGAAGGCTGAGCTGAAATTTTTGAATTTCGACTACAAATTGAGGTCAAAGCTATGGTATATACATATGTACATATGTTCCGAGGCACTATGTGCATGTGTGTTGTTGCGCCGCGATGTATCGTAAAAGCATTGCCCTTGACATCGGCAGCAATGCAACTTGAAGAACTTGTGAAGGTTTCCTCCATTATTCTAATATACCACGACACTCAAACTAGGTACATATTGCTTTGAGGTTTCGGTATGAAAGACACTCCAAAATATATATAAATCACTTTCACTTTTATATAAATATATCCATATACATTAGTTCAGCTTATAAGCATTCTAAAAGAAATATTTCTTATAGCAATTTTATTTTAAAGTGCAAAAATAAAACGTATTTATGAAAATGAAATGAAATCTTGCAAAATCTAGCCATTTCCTACAGCTGCCAAGCAATTTCGCGCCGGCATTTCATTGCATCTACGCCTTCATATTTCTATCTTTCCTTAGACATTTCCTTCCAGTTCGCCATCCGAGCGGCTGTCGGCAAAGCAAACGGAAAGTAACGTTAGAATCAGCTTTCAATGTCACGGCATATCAAGAGCGTTTCCTTGCCACATGTTAGCTTCCGTTTTATTATCAATTGGCGAATACGGCGAAGAGGCGCTCACATAAATAATTACACTGTACGGTTACAGTGGTCGAGATGTAATTAAAAACCTAGACATGCCGATACCGCTGAGACCGTCTTGCAAAGAGAGTTGAGTGCTTGACAATTCAACCGAAAGCTCGTGGGCCCAAAACCCGGCTAACAACGTGAAGGATTCAAGCTTACCAGGGTTCTCGGGGGGCGAAATTCAAATTCGGGTCCGAAATCATGAATCTTCCCTCTTTTGTTGTCACCAACAGGTGCTATATAAATGGCGAGTGAAGTTAATTAAGGTGTGCGCTTTTAAAAACCAAACAACTTAGATGAGATCTTCAGTTTCTTCATAGATTGCTAAGGCAAGACAGGTGGAGCTCTTGAGTTCTAATGAAGTTCATAAAGGTATACTCACTTAAGAACCTATTAACTTAGATTGAGGTCTTCAGTCTTCATAAAATGATAGGGGAAGATGAGTTTCAACAATCAGAAATATAATTTATCATCAAACTAAATCCGTCTTCTGCTTGAATAATTGAGATCGATGCGGACCTTATGCTTGAAAAACACCTCAGCTAAAGATATGATTGCAGAAATCTAATAACTAGTAGTCTTTACAACAGAACTTATGGATGGTTTAATGAAATGAACTAGCCTCTACTTCCAAGACCTGTGAGAAGGGCTCATCGATTCGCTATTATACCCGCTGATATCATGCCATTTTAACATTTAAAGCCGCTTTTAAAGTATGCAATGAGAACGAGATGCTTTAGCTTTCGATCCTGCAGTATTGTACATCATCAATTCCTGGAGTATAGAAGTCTGAATATGCTCACATGAAATTGGAAAATACTCGATTCATCTACGAAGAGTACGATTCCCTACTGGGTATCTTGCCATGTGCATTTGTATGCACGACGCACGGCGAACGCTTGTAAGCGAGACAGGTAACATGACATTTCAACCGTAAATGTTTCGCCTGAACTCGGTTGACGCATGGTGACGAGCATAGCGCAGCTCGTACCACCACAATCCAATATCTGGTTTAAGCGCCAGCACACGCCTGTCACTCTTTACCGCAATTCGTTTTCCTAGAAACCGTCTGCCTTGCTAGTAATTGCATAACTCACCAGTTGCTCGGCGCTGTGCTTTCACCTCGGCGGTTGAGATGCGGCCTTACCCTGTCTTTGGCGCTCTTGCGCTAAATGTCAACAGCGGCATTCTTGCTTGCAGCCGCTTGCTACTTGTGGATGCAGCTATTCGTGTGTGCTGTTTACCTCGGCGTGCCTTTAAATGCGAATTGCGTTTGCTTGGAATTCAATGTTTGCATTCGCGTTGTCATCGCCGTGTTCCTCTTGTGAGTCAACAAATAACAGCTGCCTACACATATGTGTGTACATTTATGCCTGTTTGTACATACGTATATAGCTCCTTGAGGTGCCCATTAGTCATTACTTCTTGATTGTTTGGCATTGCTCAGATTGTGTCTGCTTGTTATAAATTGGAGCATGCCAACTAACTGTTTGGCAAAGGTATTTAGTAAATTTGTTAGAAAATGAACACAAATATTCGTCGCTGTGCCATCGTTAAGGAAAGAGTGATTGGTATAAGTTATATTACGAGTATATCCTGCTTTTATGGTTTTGTGAAAGTTTACCATGGACTTAACTCTCTTTAATAGATATCTTGAACAACCGGATTCCACTAAGTTTATGTCAAGGAACAGGAAACTTGGTCACATTTAGTGTCAACATAATTTTTTTTGAACTCCAAAGATTTGGCCGAAAGTGAATACAATTCGCTTAAATTACAAAACGTTCATGTTTAATGCGACCGGGGGAAATTTCTTTGTGCTATTTACGCGGTAAAAACAAATTTGACGTAAATATTAGTAATTGAAGTGTAGGTTTGAGATAGAGTTTGTAAGCAATCTTAGCGTTCCCAAGGTTGAAGAGGTTTTGAGAAATAGTTAAACTCAGAGTCAGACAATCACTTACAAGTTAAAATATATCCATCTTTTCTGAAGCGAAAACCAAAATACTGTTATTAACGCTTTCATATAGATCCCTTATCTGTAGACGATAAGAAAGTATGGTTACCTAAGTCGCATTTGCGCCGACAAAGATGTCGAATATGAGCACGAGTAACCATTCATATTTTTTGGGAAAATTGAAACTGTTTTAAACATGTTTATTTTAGAGAATTATTTAAGGATTCCAACCGACCAAATGCATGGCATGGCTTGAGGGTAGTGATACCTACAGTCGTTACCTCTCCTAATCCCTAGATTGGATAATATCTTCAAATTAAATTTATAGGATTTCACTTTGGTGAAACCAGTCTAAAGTACAGTGACATTTTTGAATTTTTCTTCGATAACTAAAGCAGAATTTTTCATCTGCAGAAACACATTTCTTTGTAAATTACCTTGTGAAAGAGATAAGCGCTAAATGAAAATTTCTTTTGAATCCTAGAGACAGTTTGTAGTTAACTAAATTCTTATTGCCATAAACTGTTTATTTTTTGGAAAAGTGAAAGTGAGAAATTTTGATACTGTCACTTACTGCTTTTTTGCAGCTTGGTATCCACAGCAAAAATTCCACAAGTTCGATTACATATATAGATATATGATGGAAACAGGAAATAAACTTTGCAACTATAGTTCCATTTAATATTTGTGCCATGTTTGCTACGAAATTTGTAAAACGCAGCAGGAAATGGTGGTGGTATACTACAAGTATATATCACACCATTTGTACATACATATACTATATACTTGTATATATGTTAATTGATCAGTGTGAATCGCTGAATCAATTTAGACATGCCCTTTCATCAGTATTTACGCGAACTAGTCGCTCAGTTCTTGAGAAATCGGTCTGAAATTTTGTCGAAAGCACCAATACCTCTCCCTATAGCGTATAATTGCCATACAAACTCCTTGTATGGAAAACTTGTTTATTTGACAAGATTTTTTCATGAAATTTAGCACGGATTATTGCCCAAGGCAACGGTAAGGGTATAACGGGTGATACAAGTAGAGAAAGAGTTCAACTTTATTACGAAAAATCACATTCTGTAAAGACTGTGTTTCGAAGGCTTCGCTCAACTTATAGTAAACATAATCGGCCTACTGAACGTACTATTCGCAACAACATCAGCCATCTCGAGACCCAGCGTTCATTATTGCATAATATTGGTCCGAAAAGACCACATCCAACACACAGTGAAAAAAGTATAGTAGCCGTAGTTGAGAGTCTACACGAAGACTGTGGAGATTCAGACTGATGTATAAAACGACTTGACACATTTTATGTCGAGTTCTTAAATTGAAAGCGTACAAAATACGGCTTGTGCAAGAACTGCAGTCGTTTGACTTTCGCCAGCGACTTCGCTTCGCCCTATAGGCTCTTGAATACTTCCAAGAAAAAACAAATTTTGTTCAGCAATGGGGCCCATTTCTGGCTAAATGGGAATGTAAAAAGTAAAATTGCCACATTTGGTCAGGAGCAGCCTGAAGAGATTCAAGAGCTGCAGAAAAAACAACGGTTTGATGTGGTTTGTTGGCCAGTGAAATCATCGGTCTGTAATACTTCAAAAATGATGCCAGTGAGAACGTAAACGTTAATGGCAACCATTATTGCGTCTTGGTAACCGGCTATTTCGTGCCTGAAATTGAATCTGGTAATCTCGACGTTTCAACAAGGCGACGCCACTTCTTACGTATCGCATCAATAAATGGAGAACACTTGGGCGAGCTTATAATTTTACGTTTTGGGCTGGTCGAGTGGCTATAAAGATCGTGTGATATCACACCTTTAGAACTTTTTAATTTAAGTATATGTGAAAACCACCAACCAGGTCGATCATGTTGTGACAGACGGAAGACACGTCTCCAATGTTTTAGATGTGCGTGCGCTCCGAGGCCTAACATCGACTCGGACCACTATATTGTTGCAGCCAAAATTCGCACCCGCGTCTGTGGAGCAAAAAGCTCACGGCAACAAGCACAAGGAAAGTTCAATGTCAAGAAGCTGCAATCACAACAGACAGCCGAAAGATTTTCTACTCGGCTTGCACTCCTGCTAACTGAGAGCACTCGTCAACAACTCGGTATAAGGAAACTGTGGGACGGCATTTCAAACTCCTTACGTACAGTTGCAACCGAAACCATTGGTTTTCGGAAAATGCTAAAGAACAGCTGGTACGACGAGGAGTGCCGTTACGCAGCGGAGAGAAAACAGGCCGCCACGTTTTCGGTTCGCCACGTTACGATCGACCACAACACGTGCGGCACACCGAGAGTTGAAGAGGGAAGCGAGACGTATTTGCAGACAGAAAAAGAAAGAAGGCGAAATGCGTGAGTATGAAGGGCTTGATAAGCTGGCCGACGGGGGTAATGCTCGAAATGTCTATGAAAAAATACGGCGGCCTACAGAAGGTTTCAAGACCGGAGCATACTCCTGTAGAACCCCCAAAGGTGATCTAGCCACCGATGCCAGAGCATACTTAGATTATGAAGGGAACACTTCTCCAGCCTGCTGAATGGCAGTGAACACATAACACCAGGAAAAGGAGAACCCGATTCCCCAATCGATGACGATGGAGCAGACGTTCCATTACCCGGCCATGAAGAAGTTCGAATAGCAGTTCCCCGCCTGAAGAACAACAAAGCGGCAGGGGCCGACGGATTGCCGGCCGAGCTATTCAAACACGGCGGCGAAGAAACTGATAAGGAGCATGCATCAGCTTCTTTGCAAAATATTGTCGGATGAGAGCATGCCCAACGATTGGAATTTAAGTGTGCTGTGCCCAATCCATAAAAAAGGAGACCCCACAATCTGCGCCAACTACCGTGGGATAAGCCTCCTCAACATCGCGTACAAGGTTCTATCGAGCGTGTTGTGTGAAAGATTAAAGCCCACCGTCAACAAACTGTTTGGACCTTATCAGTGTGGCTTCAGACCTGGTAAATCAACAACCGACCAGATATTCACCATGCGCCAAATCTTGGAAAAGACCCGTGAAAGGAGAATCGACACTCACCACCTATTCGTCGATTTCAAAGCTGCTTTCGACAGCACGAAAACGAGGTGCCTTTATGCCGCGATGTCTGAATTTGGTATCCCGCAAAACTAATACGGCTGTATAAACTGACGTTGAGCAACACGAAAAGCTCCGTCAGGATCGAGGTTTCAGACAAGGCGACTCTCTATCGTGCGACTTTTTCAATCTGCTGCTGGAGAAAAATTATTAGAGTACAGAACTGAATCGAGCAGGGTACAATCTTTTATGAGAGTGTACAGCTGCTGGCGTATGCCGATGATATTGATATCATCGGTGTCAACACCCGCGCCGTTAGTTTCTGCTTTCTCCAGACTGAACAAGGAAGCAACGCAAATGGGTCTGGCAGTGAACGAGGGCAAGACAAAATATCTCCTGTCATCAAACAAACAGTCGTCGCACTCGCGACTTGGCACTCACGTCACTGTTGACAGTCATAACTTTGAAGTTGTAGATAATTTCGTCTATCTTGGAACCAGCGTAAACACCACCAACAATGTCAGCCTGGAAATCCAACGCAGGATTACTCTTGCCAACAGGTGCTACTTCGGACTGAGTAGGCAATTGGAAAGTAAAGTCCTCTCTCGACGAACAAAAACCAAACTCTATAAGTCGCTCATAATTCCCGTCCTGCTATATGGTGCAGAGGCTTGGACGATGACAACAACCGATGAGTCGACGTTGCGAGTTTTCGAGAGAAAAGTTCTGCGAAAGATTTATGGTCCTTTGCGCGTTGGCCACAGTGATCGCATTCGATGGAACGATGAGCTGTACGAGATATACGAACGACATTGACATAGGTCAGCGAATCAAGAGACCACGGCTGGGCTGGCTAGGGCATGTTATCCGGATATAAGAGAACACTCCAGCTCTGAAAGTTTTTGACGCAGTACCCGCCGCGGGAAGCAGAGGAAGACCTCCACTCCGGTGCCACGTAACGAAGAGAAGAAACGACTGGCGCGCTGTTGTTGACTCGGCTATAATCGCGTAAGCGGTGTCTACGCCAGTAAAGAAGAAGAAGATATGTGAAATCTAAAGTGTATGCGGACCATGTCGCTTCGACTCAGACTTTGTACAGAAGATCAGCCGTGTCATTCACCATTTACCAGTCGAAATGCTCGAATGAGTCATCGAAAATTGGTCTCAAGGTATGGAACATGTGAGGCGTAGCTGCGGCCAATATTTGAAAGAGATATTCTACAAAAAATTAATGCTTAAAAATGTTCTTTAGAATTATAATAAACATTCCTCATTATTGTCATTTTCAGTTTCTGTGTTTATTCTTTAGAAACTGGAAATGGATCACGCTTTACAAATACGTAGTTGCTGTTCGAAATGCATATGTGAAGGCTTGACAATTTTTCTGTATAAAAGCTGAGAGCAAAATTAGAAATCACTTAATCAGACACTTCGAAAAAATAGAAGAATTTTTTGTTTCGAAAGTGATTATTTATTGAATGTGTAATAATAAAAGAATCAAATATGAGCTTTGCGAAGTCTTATTTATGGAATATTTACTTTCATCTCGTTTGGGATTTATGTGCAATTAATACTTGCAGCCAAACATTAACACACATACACACGTACGAGGGTCATGATGCAAGAAGTTTTTAATTAGTTTTTCTTGCAAACCCAAAAAAGCCTCAAACGGTACGGCTGACTGCGTAAATACTCGACCAAGTCTGCTTTTCTATGTGTGTGTGAGTGCGTGTATGTGTGTGTGAGAGTGTGAAAAGTGTTCAACAATTGTGCAAGTGGAAAGTGCTGATGCATTGAGTGAATGAATTTGCTGCAATTTATTACTGCTGCGGAAGAATAGTTCAAAATAACACCTGAAGAGAAGCTGAAGAAGAGCGGAATGAAGAACGAGGTGTGAAAGGGAGGTCAAACGGTGCGTCCAACTCATTCTGAGGGACATAAATCAGCGTTGTTGTTGTTATTTGTTTGCTGGTTTTATTGCCTTACTTTCTGCAATCAGTGGTTTGGTTGCTTTCTTAGCTTGTGCTGTTGTTTGCTACTATTGTTCATGTTTTTTTGTTGTTGTTATTGTTTGATTGTGTTGGCTGTTGCTTTCACAGCCACCATTGTCGTTGCAGAACTTTATTGCTCTTTTCATTGTGGTGTTTAAGTATGTGTGAACGGACTGATTGCTATTGTGCCAAATTACCTTCTTTCACTTGTGTGTGTGTAGACGTGTGTGTACATGGACTATGGTATATGTATATTGTGAATGGGTTGTTGCGACTTTTTCAAACTGCTGCATTAGCTCATTTATAATTGCAAATTTGGAACTTTGATTTCTCTTGGAATTATCTTAAATGACTATAAGCAAAGTGATATTGGTTTTGCAGAAGTTTTGTGTTTGCAACCTGAAAGTACCTGAGTTCATGGAGTACTCACAACTCTGGTTAGAAAATAGCTGAAAAGAAGGGTTTCGGAGCGTAAATAATTTGGTATCTTAGTGCTTAGAAAGGTAATATTCTAAAGAAAACTAACAGACGAAACGGTTCAAACTATCAAATGGCATAGTCAAGTGGATGCTGGAGCTTTTTGGCTCAACGGTAGTAAAATCCTCACCATGGCTTTCAACCGGTCGCTGACAACTACCGAACAAACGATATGTAAAAAAATTGAAAGAGAAGTCATACTACTGAAGTCTAGAAAACTCGCCAACCACAGCGAGTTATCACCCGATGGCTCTTCCTTCCCACAGCAGTGGCAGGTACTTGAGGCCTTGCTACTCAAGATTTTCACTCATAAACTGAGCCTAGCTTCTTACCACCTTCATAAAAAAAAATACAATTTAAGAGGATATCCTAGTAGCGGTGGACTTGAGAAAAGCTCATACGCTCATTCATGCAACTCTAAGACATTGAAAAACGCACTCTTGGTTCTTCACTAAAGAAGCTAAGAAGAATTACATAGGGTGTTCCGCAGTTTGGTGTTGTCTGACCGTTATCGCTTAATAGTTATATATTCGAAACCACCTCCTCCACTAAAGAAACTCTCCATTAGCTCGTACGCTGATGATTGCACGATATTGACATTGGGCACTGAAAACGATGACAAGTATTTCGTAAGGAATCGCTCATTTCCTGAACTCTTCTCATTTTTTCGTTATAAAGAGACTAAAATTCTCTGTTGCAGGGACCTAATTCACCAACTGGAGGAAGGAATACAAAGTAGACCTCAACATTTATGTTTCTAATGTTAAATCAGGACAGTGCACAACCTCAAAATGTTGAGAGTTAAGTTTGGTAGTCTGTTGTCTCTCACTTCGCACACGATCGCATTCATTTCCAAAGTCAATCATTACTAAAGTTACAACAACATCCTCAAGTCGCGGTAACTGGCAGAAATACAATTGTTTTAACGATCGGCCAGCCATTAATTACGCAACCCCAATGTAGTCGCCTGGGTGGAGCAGGATGCCGCTGAAGAAAATGTAGACTGAACACATCACCGCAGTCCACACTATTACAGGATGTATTGTTATGTCTCCAGTCGAACGCTTCCATAGTGAGTACCGCATTTTGCTGGTTAAGGAACATAAATTACTTATTTCCAAGTCATTTCTACTCGGTTGCTTTTGCAGAAATCATATGCTTGAATCAGAGCCGTCTCATAAGAATATCGAGAGAACATACCTACAATGTATGGATGAACTTCAACAATATACCGCCGCGATTTCGAACGTGACTAAATGTGACAAATACTTAACGCTATTTCCAGCGGAGCCGTCTACACCTACATCGTCTCCCTACCAGTAAATGGCAACGTTGGAAACGAAACTCTACCCATAGTAGACTATGAACTCGAGTTACCGCCTGAAACTAACATGACTCCCGGATAACTCTGTTCTGTACAGCAGTCTCAACTCCTAAAAAACTAAACCCCGACATTAAAATTCCTGTCCCGCGTGCAATGAGGCTGACCACCTCAGTGCATGCTCGGTTAACACAACTCTACCTTTGGGCAGATTCCGCCGAAATAGTCCGTTTCCTGTACCTACTATATACTCGTCTGACGACTCTCTCCGAAATATGTTAGACATGATCTTGAGACCTCCATTTGCCAACTTAATTTAATTTGAATGGATGTATATGCAAATACCGCTTTTCCGCTCTACGAAAATATCGTTCTAAAACCTGGTTGACGCGATGCACAAACTGTCTACCTAAATATCACCGCTTTCAATCTGTCTTTAATTGAAGTATAGAGAACTGGTTCCTATAAGGGGTTTTTTAATAGGAACGCTACAAAAGTAGACCGATAGGGACAGCAAAAAACGCCATATTTTTTTACCGTACTTTTGACATTTCTCTTCAGTAAAGTTTGTCATTTCATCAGGGAGAAATATACGATCCAAAAACGAGTAGATACGAGGGCTGTCTGATAAATAACCGACCTCAACGTGAAGCCAGCGGCACATCTGAAAAAAAATTTCTACTTCAAATTGTGCATATTATAATAGCTACTCGCCAAAATTTCAGAAATTTATCTTGCGCAATTATCTGTTGACAGTCGTTTTTGTGAGTCTATTTCGGAGATTTCACCAAAATGGAAAAAATTGAATATCGAGCTGTAATTAAATTTTTATTTTTGAAAGGCAATACGCCTTCACAAATCAAAGATGAGTTGGACTCTGTGTATGGTGACTCTGCACCATCGTTTACCACCGTAAAATTTTGGGCAGCTGAATTTAAACGTGGTCGCAGGAGCTTGGAAGATGATGAACGTCCTGGGCGTCCAAAAACTGTAACCACTAACGATAACATCGCTAAAGTTCATCAATTGGTACTAGACGACCGCCGGATTAAAGTTAGGGAAATAGCTGAGATTATGAAGATGTCAAAAGAAACAGTTTGTCACATATTAAGCCAAGATTTGGACATGAAAAAGCTGTCCGCGCGTTGGGTGCCGCGTTTGCTTACGCTAGACCACAAACATGCGCGCATGAACATTTCCAGCGCTCTGTTGGCTCAGTTTAGAGCATTAAAACCCGTTTTTGGCGCCAATTGATAACTGTAGACGAAACTTGGATTCATCATTATACGCCCGAAACAAAAAAAAAACAATCTAAACAGTGGATTGAAAAGGGGGAACCAGCCCCAAAAAAACCTAAAGCTGTGTATTCGGCTGGGAAAGTGATGGCGAGTGTTTTTTGGGACAGCCATGGAATTATTTTTATCGACTATCTTGAAAAAGGAAAAACTATAACAGGAGCATACTACGCATCATTATTGGACAAGCTAAAGGAAGAAATTTCGAAAAATCGGCCACATTTGCAAAAAAAGAAAGTCTTGTTCCACCAAGACAACGCACCATCTCACACCTCAACAGTCGCCATGGCGAAAATCCACGAATTGCGGTTCGAACTGCTTGACCATCCAGCTTATTCACCGGATCTAGCACCAAGCGACTTTTTTTTGTTTCCTCAACTTAAAACTGCGCTCGGCGGCCAGAGATTTTCATCAAATGAGGAGGCAATCTCTTTCGTGAACTCGTATTTTGCAGACAAAGACGCCAAGTACTATTTGGAAGGGTTGCAGAGATGGGAGCATCGCTGGGAGAAGTGTGTGGAGTTACAAGGAGACTATGTAGAAAAATAAAAAAAACAAGTAAGGAAGGGCTAAGTTCGGGTGTCACCGAACATTTTATACTCTCGCATGATAAAGTGATAATCGAGATTTCATTATCCGTCATTTACATATTTTTTTATTTTGCTGTAAAATTAATTAGAATTAAATTCTGAGAGATTTACCGATATTTTCGGTGGAAAATTAGGTTAGGTTAGGTTAGGCACTGAGTTCTTCGTGTTCGATATCAGGGACCTTGAAAAGTTATAGTGCGATCTCGACAATTTTTCCACAAGGGATACCTCAGCTCAAATACCGTATTTGTGTAAAGTTTTATTCCGCTATCATCATTGGTTCCTAATATATATATTATACAGAGAAGGCATCAGATGGAATTTAAAATAGCGTTATATTGGAAGAAGGCGTGGTTGTGAACCGATTTCGCCCATATTTCGTACATGTCATCAGGGTGTTAAGGAAATATTATATACTAAATTTCATTGAAATCGGTCGAGTAGTTCCTGAGATATGGTTTTTGGTCCATAAGTGGGCGACGCCACGCCCATTTTCAATTTTTAAAAATAAGCTGGGTGCAGCTTCCTTTTGCCATTTCTTCCGTAAAATTTTGTGTTTCTGACGTTTTTTGTTAGTCGGTTAACGCACTTTTAGTGATTTTCAACATAACCTTTGTATGGGAGGTGGGCGTGGTTATTATCCGATTTCTTCCATTTTTGAACTGTATATGGAAATTCTTGAAGGAAACGATTCTGTAGAGTTTCGTTGACATAGCTATAGTAGTTTCCGAGATATGTACAAAAAACTTAGTAGGGGGCGGGGCCACGCCCACTTTTCCAAAAAAATTACGACCAAATATGCCCCTCCCTAATGCGATCCTTTGTGCCAAATTTCACTTTAATATCTTTATTTATGGCTTAGTTATGACATTTTATAGGTTTTCGGTTTCCGCCATTTTGTGGGCGTGGCAGTGGGCCGATTTTGCCCATCTTCGAACTTAACCTTCTTATGGAGCCAAGAAATACGTGTACCAAGTTTCATCACGATATCTCAATTTTTACTCAAGTTACAGCTTGCACGGACGGACGGACAGACGGACGGACGGACGGACAGACAGACATCCGGATTTCAACTCTACTCGTCACCCTGATCACTTTGGTATATATAACCCTATATCTAACTCTTTTAGTTTTAGGACTTACAAACAACCGTTATGTGAACAAAACTATAATACTCTCTTTAGCAACTTTGTTGCGAGAGTATAAAAATTGAAAAAGTCGCGTGCATAATGGTTAGGTCGGTTATTTATCGGACAGCCCTCGTATTATTAAAATATCGGAATTCGGAGTCAGTTGCTTCAAAGTACAAAATGTACCGTGCAAAGGAGACAAAGAAGTGTCAGTAATGTCGAGAATATTGCTGCTGCTAGCGCATCAATTGAGACCCAAATAAGACTCTCACACGCTGGGCATCTCTGTGACGTCGTTGTGGTAAGTTTTGGGAAAACATCTTGACCTACATCCTCACAAAACCAAATTGACATAAGAACTGAAGCCGCTAGACCACACGAATCGGCGTAGGTTCGTAAATTAGGCTGAGCAACAACTTGA
The DNA here is from genome assembly GCF_023373825.1 of Bactrocera dorsalis. Taxonomy (NCBI): domain Eukaryota; kingdom Metazoa; phylum Arthropoda; class Insecta; order Diptera; family Tephritidae; genus Bactrocera; species Bactrocera dorsalis. The sequence continues at coordinate 37,527,393 of NC_064304.1, read as the reverse complement.
AAATGCTCCGAATTTTCGTCGAAAATTCATCTTCAGCGATAGGGCTCATTTCTGGCGGAGTGGCTTCATCAGTAAGCAATATATGAGTTATTGTTCTGGCAGCCAACCCACAAGTACTCCATGGGTCACTATTACGAGTATATCCCGAAAAATTTATGGTTTGGTGCGGTTTATGGGACGGCGCACATTGGTTTCTGCTAGTGCATACTGCGGCTAAAAATATAAGGAGTTGTCGCAGGACAATGACATTTGGTACATCATTGTTTTGGATTCCAATTAAGAAAAAAATGAAAAAATTTTTTTAAAAAATTTTATTTTACGCCCACCTCCCATATAAGGTGAAACTTAATTTTTGACCTAGAGCACTGATTTTTGGTACATAGCATTTTTATGACATTATATATGTTGGTGTTAAATTTCAATAATATCCTCACAATTTTACGCCCACCTCCCATACAACTAAATTCTCTTTTATTAAGTCTCTTTTAGCAAATTTCTTACATCTTCGTGACATTCTGACATTGTTTTTTTCAAGGGGGGCAATTTGGGGCAGCTGAATTTTTTTTATCGTTTAGCTGAGACTTCAGGCTTTAATTCGGTATATGTATGTCGACAGCGGTAGACAGCGCTAAAAAGATGCACCACTTTGAATTTGAAGAACATTGAAATTTTGACGTCCAAATTATGTTGTTCCACAAAATTTTTTATGCATTATTTTTTTCAATGGATTTTGATGCAAATTTTTTCTTTGATACATATTATAAATGAAAAATAATAACAAAGTTGAATTTCAATAGTTGCTTTATTGTATCAATGATTTGACTTTTGAGTAAATTTTTTGCTAATTTTGATGTTCTCTACATTCACCAACTTTGGGTATTTCTGGACAAAAAACTAATGCAGATAGGATCCTAATACTTTGGGAAAATAATGTATAGATAGTTGGTAACAAACTGTGAAATTTTCATTCAAATCAGACAACATGACATTTTTGAATTTCGGCCACAGATATCCCAATGTGCGGCGGCGTCATTGGGATTTACTGCTTCCGTAATGACCAAGACCGACACGTTACTGTGAATGGAAATCTCTACCGCTCAATGATAACCTAATATTTTAGACCCAAATTGGATGATATGGATTTGGACAATATCTGATTCTAACAGGACGATGCCACAAGCCACAGAGCGAATGTCCGTTTATTGAAAAACAAGTTTGGTGAACGTGTTATCTCACGCAATGGCCCAGACAATTAGCCGCCTCGGTCGTGCGATTTGTCGCCGTTAGACTACGAATATTTCTTATGAAGCTACGTCAAGTCTATGGTATATTCCAATAAGCCAGCGACGATTGATGAATTTCCTACTTACAGCGCACGTGAAATTTGCGCAGTATAGGCCGATTTATGCCTGAAAACCGTCGAAAATTTTGTTCAGCGTCTAAACTTCTGCAAGCGTGCCGGCGGTGGGCATGCAAAAATTGAGTTCCATACATATTGGCATAAATGTAGTTTCACAGGAACATAGAATTTCATTGATATCCCAAACCGCTTTTGTATCGCTCTTATTGAAAATCCCGTTATTAAGAAGGATTAAAAATACATCAGGTTGAAAAACGAAGGTCACCCTCCGATTGCAGTGAAAGCTGGCGTCGTTTTCACTTTGTTGTACAGGACTTTCGCTCAAGAAGTATGATACTTATGTTCCCTTGATTACTTTATAAATGGGTCTAAAGATGTAATATTTTATGCCCATACTTTTTCAAAATTTTCTTGCAAATTCTACAGTTTTCAAAAAATATAAATTTATCAATGATATTTTGAGACATTCTTTTATCATCATTCCAACACCTCGCTGTCTCGAAAGCATTTTTAAGTGTTACCAATACGTACATATACGAGTATACTATACGAGTATAGTCTGCGAATACTTCAAAACTGAAATGCTCAAATCCAACACCAAAAAAGTCCAACGGTCATCAATAACACTCGCGCAAGTTTTGCCAAAATCAACTAAGAAAATTGTTTGCACTTATTGAGCGCACTAAGTTCGAACGAAAAAGTTACTTCAACAAAGTATCCACCGAAAAAATGCAACAACTGAAAACTGCAATATAAACACTCGAATCGACCTAAAGAAGTTGTTCAATCTGCGCGCTCAAATGCGGCAGCATTCGCTTGTAACGGGAGTTTTTTTTGAGGTTTAGGATTTTCATGCATTAGTATTTGACAGATCACGTGGGATTTCAGACATGGTGTCAAAGAGAAAGATGCTCAGTATGCTTTGACATTTCATCATGAATAGACTTACTAACGAGCAACGCTTGCAAATCATTGAATTTTATTACCAAAATCAGTGTTCGGTTCGAAAATTTTTTATCGACAAATTTTGTTCAGCGATGAGGCTCATTTCTGGTTGAATGGCTACGTAAATAAGCATTTGGGGTGAAGAGCAACCAGAAGCCGTTCAAGAACTGCCCATGCATCCCGAAAAATGCACTGTTTGGTGTGGTTTGTACGCTGGTGGAATCATTGGACCGTATTTTTTCAAAGATGCTGTTGGACGCAACGTTACGGTGAATGGCGATCGCTATCGTTCGATGCTAACAAACTTTTTGTTGCCAAAAATGGAAGAACTGAACTTGGTTGACATGTGGTTTCAACAAGATGGCGCTACATGCCACACAGCTCGCGATTCTATGGCCATTTTGAGGGAAAACTTCGGACAACAATTCATCTCAAGAAATGGACCCGTAAGTTGGCCACCAAGATCATGCGATTTAACGCCTTTAGACTATTTTTTGTGGGGCTACGTCAAGTCTAAAGTCTACAGAAATAAGCCAGCAACTATTCCAGCTTTGGAAGACAACATTTCCGAAGAAATTCGGGCTATTCCGGCCGAAATGCTCGAAAAAGTTGCCCAAAATTGGACTTTCCGAATGGACCACCTAAGACGCAGCCGCGGTCAATATTTAAATGAAATTATCTTCAAAAAGTAAATGTCATGAACCAATCTAACGTTTCAAATAAAGAACCGATGAGATTTTGCAAATTTTATGCGTTTTTTTTTTTAAAAAAAGTTATCAAGCTCTTAAAAAATCACCCTTTATTAGAACGAATGTCGTTCATGAAAGTTGCAAGTTGGCAAGTTGCAACTAATTTTAGTGAGGTACATGTGTACACACTGCCTTGGACTAACTCGCAGCGAGCTGGACAAATCGTAAAACTGAAAAAGAAAAAAAACAGAAATCCTATCACTTCGGGTTGTACGCTTTTCTTTTGGTTTTATGTTTTTTTGGTGATATTCAATTTAAGTTAGCCAGCAATATTTGCGAACTGGCAACAAGCAGTCGAAGTCTTTGCTCCGAAGAAACGAGAAGCAGCAATGGATTTAGAGGAAAAATCACTTGCAAGTGTGTGTGTTTACAAATCTATAAGTGACTTTCGATATTTGCACTTATGCAGGATTTCGCAGCAACCAAGTAAAAACTAAAGTATTTACACAAATTGAGAGGAAAACCGTTAAACCAACTGCTCAGACAAGTATTGCAGTTTCAGTTTTCATCCATTCCGCAATGGCTCTAGCGTGGAATTGCTTTTAGCATACTTTTATGCGCACAGCCTTGTCATGAGTTAAGCGGGTGTAACTAGAACCGGGCGCTGCCTTGTCGAAAACTAATTTCGAACGGTTTAAATCAATACCGTGTAAAACTGACCAAACGTAACGTGAACGAAAAGGCAGCTAATAGCACACGCTCACACATAAATAGCTGTATGTACATCGCTCACCAGCCGCGTTAGCTGGTGGCTGAAGGAGTGTGGGTTGAACGGTATCAAATTGTGCACTTAACGGTGGCACGCAAAGTTTTATTTATACTCAAGTACCTACACTTTCTTGGAATACATTGCGGAGGAAGTAAGCAAAACTTTTGCGTGGTTTGACGCTGATGAGAAATTCATTGCAAAGCGCCGCAGAAATTAATTTGGCCAAGACTCACCGTGTGGTAGTAACTTGCACGCGAGTATTTATCTGTATATTGCATTGCTTTTGAAAGGTTAGAGAGTTGCATGCAAGTGTGGACTATTTTGGGAGCGATGCTGGCAGCGCTTGTTAAGTGAAAATGCATTTCGTTTTATAGATTTCTTATACATATTTGATAAAGGTGGAATAATATTCGATTTTGGCTTAGGACACATGGGAGCGTTGATTTTAAGGACCACTGTGGTATTCTTTAAGGAATAAACCAGAAACTATCTACTAACTCTAGTTTAAGACTTCGAGACCTCTGCAGCGTACTTCAAGTGGAGGTGGCTGCCTTTAAAATGACGGCAGATCTAGAACTTTGGAGTGAATACACAATTTTCAGTCAGATGAAGGAGTTGGACATCAGGACAGCGAAATTAGAGTTGAATTCAATGACCTGGGCTCGAGATTAGTACAGCATAAATTGGAGTGTACCAAAATAAATTCTGGCCTTCGCGCATCGAGGTTTGAAGACAAGAATATTGACATCGTAGAAAACCAGTTAAGCTTGTAGAGATACAGTCTTGTCTCGATAACGTCAGACTGAAAACAATGTTTCATTGTCTTTTTACGGCTTTCTACTGGGCGACCGAATTTCACGTGAACTTGAAGTGTGCCGCTCAACTATTAATACTTGTGTAGTCATAAGTTCCTGCAGGCACGCTTAAAGTCGCAGAAAGTACGGTTTGTAGCAAGGTTCGTCTTTTTTTTATTGTAGGTATTCTAATGAGTCATTGTCCAGTGAGTTTTCTTGCCAGAGGCTAACGACGTTTTGAAATACCAACTGCTGTAGATCTTAGAAAGAAAGCAAGGAAAAATCAACTCTACACTTCCTTCTTAATATTATAGTACTCCTTTAGTGAGACTAAGATAAAGCATCGGAGTTACCGAACAATTTTCTTCAACAAATCTTTATTTAGTTCTATGGGAACTCTAGATTCTTGGCAAGGTAACTCTGAAACTTATATTCTGCTGAGATCGTAGTCAGGAGGACCGATGCGAAGAACCAGTTTCTTTTAATCTTTTGATATTGAACGAGTTTTTCCAGTTCAACAATAATTCGATCATTTGGTTTAGGTCCCAACCTTGAGCGGTTCTATGAAAAATTGAGTAATCAAAGCAATAGTGTTTAAGATAACTTTTTCCTTCAAACGAACATTCATATACGATATTCGTATATGTTGGTATTACTCAGATAGATCAAGGTAGATAATATTTGAAAGCAAAAAAAAATATCTTAGGATGTAACAAACATGGAAACGAAAAATGAAATAACAAAAATAAAAGGAAAGATAATTAAGTGGTGACCTGAGGTCGGACCGAGGTATGGGAGCGGCTTAGTTGAATTTTATGAGTTAAAATTGATCTATATCGATTTCCAGCAAAACTATGAGTCTAACAGAAAGAAGTTATAATGCGAAGTTGTAGCTAATGAAAAGACTTACAACTTTCCAATCAACACCTTTTTCACATAATCTCAAAATTTACTTGTAGAATTCAAATAACCAAGTTTTTGGTTTTTTTTTTATTATGTAAAAAATTAATCGTAAACAAAATCTGGCGCAAACTTACAATATAAAGACGGAAACATTTGTTGGACCTAATAGGGGAAAAAACACCTCATTTTCAAACCAAAACTCTTACATCGAAAAATTAAACTATTTTTCAAAGCTAAATTCCCAAACTTGTAAAATAATTATACTTATGTGTTTCAAGCGATGTATGACTAAAATTAACTTAACTTCCTTTCAGCCCTCAGTGACTACAATTAACGCTATCTCTGGCTTTAAGCTACCGTGCACACACACAAACACACACACACTCAAAAACTATACATGTGCTGTAAGCGCTCCTCACTATCCTCAGCCACTGAGTGCTCTATTCAAGCGTAGAGAAGTTTTTAATTTCCAGCATTTGTTGACATTTCTTATCTCTCTGTTTGCCATCGCAGGCAAATGGGGGGTTGCACTTTTGCGGTGCACAGCTGAAATAGCTATTTGTCAATTTTCATTAGATGGCAAATGGTTTAATAGACAGAAATTTTAATGAAGGCACAAAGCTTATGGCCGAGAGTGAGTGAGAGCGTGTGTGTTCCGACTGGATTAGTGCATATGTTTTTATTTCGTTGTATGTTTGTACTTCCATGAGAGGAGTGAAGAAGACAGTTTCACTAGTTCTACAAAATGTGCTATGGCAATGTGAGAGACTTTGATTAAATTTCGGAGGAAATTGCTCACAAATAAATAATGTATTCACAAAAATGGTGATTTTCAAGATATCTTCAACAGAATAATTTTCAGACAACTCGTTAACTAGGTATATGCATACATACATATAACTTTTAAACTAGAGAAGTGAAATAACAGACAAGTATCTATGTAAGACTATCCTTCATGCACCAAATATGTTAAAAACCAATATTATTTTAGGACTTTAGAACAATTAACTATTTTATTTCAGTATTTTTGTTTATAATGTTTCAGTTTTTTCTACAAATGTTGTTTTCCATCATTAGTAGCGCGCTTATCTTCAAAAGTTTATACAAATGGCTCTGGTGGTGAACGAGGGAAAGACGAAATATCTCATGCCATCAAACAAACAGTCGTCGCACTCGCGACTAGGCACCCACGTCAGTGTTGACAGTCATAACTTGGAAGTTGTAGATAATTTGGTCTATTTAGGAACCAGAATTAACACCAACAACAGCGTCAGCCTCGAAATCCAACTTAGAATAACTCTAGCCAACAGGTGCTACTTCGGACTGAGAGGCAATTGTGAAGTCTGGATGAACAAAAACAAAACTCTATAAATAATTCATTATTTCCGTCCTGCTATATGGTGCAGAGGCATGGACGATGACAACAACTGATTAGTCGAGGTTTCGAGTTTTCGAGAGAAAAGTTTTGTGAAAGATTTATGGTTCTTTGCGTGTTGGCCATGGCGAATATCGCATTCATAGTTCATAGTTCAGCGAATTGAAAGGCAGCGACTACGCTGGCTGGGTCATTTTGTCCGTATGGAGGAAAACACTCCAGCTCTGAAAGTATTCGACGCGGTACCCGCCGGGGGAAGAAGAGGAAGACCACCACTCCGTTGGAAGGACCAGGTGGAGAAAAAAATGGCTTCGCTTGCAATCTCCAATTGGTGTCACGTAGCGAAAAGAAGAAACGGCTGGCTGTTGTTAGTTAACTCAGCTATAATCGAGTAAGCGGTTTCCACGACAGTAAAGAAGAATAGGAAGAAGATAATTTCAGAATTGCCAACCATTTTATAAAATTAGAAATCATTTTTATAAATTTGTCGATATTTAATTGAAAATTTGCATTCCAATGTAGATATACATGCATATATTTTTTTCCATCGTCTTAGCTTTATTGTCTATTGGACCGTGGTTGCCACTTTTACTAAATTTTTTAATTTATGGTGTTGCCACCTGTTCATTCTTTGCAATTGAAATTTATTTTTGGATTTTCTAATCCGATTAAATTTTTTTTTTTAATTAATGGTGATATGATATAAGGCTTAATTAGGAAAGCAAACTGAATGATCGGAATAAGGTCTTTTTCTAGAAAACTCTTTAACTGACGATATGACACGATATCTTAACGAAATTTGGCATTAATAATTGTCTCAGAGAGTACTATTGTACTATTACCACCGAATATATTAGTCAGATCAAACTACTATAGCATATAGCTACCATTTTATTTTCTATTTTATACTATCCAACCATATCTATTGAATCTATTTCTTATTAAGTTGACTTTTAAAGCTAACAGATTCTAAAAGTCCTGACCAAAACGCAAAGAGTAAAATAATAAATATGTACTAGAAAATATTTAACCTTAGGGAGTCAGTAGGGTAATCTGGCCTGTTTTTTTTTATACTCTCGCAACAAAGTTGCTAAAGAGGGTATTATAGTTTTGTTCACATAACGGTTGTTTGTAAGTCCTAAAACTAAAAGAGTCAGATATATGGTTATATATACCAAAGTGATCAGGGTGACGAGTAGAGGTGAAATCCGGATGTCTGTCTGTCCGTCCGTCCGTCCGTTTTTTTGGAAAAGTGGGCTTGGCCCCGCCCACTACTAAGTTTTTTGTACATATCTCGGAAACTACTATAGCTATGTCAACCAAACTCTATAGAGTCGTTTCCTTCAGGAATTTCCATATACAGTTCAAAAAATGGAAGAAATCGGATAATAACCAAGCCCACTTCCCATACAAAGGTTATGTTGAAAATCACTAAAAGTGCGTTAACCGACTAACAAAAAACGTCAGAGACACAAAATTTTACGGAAGAAATGGCAGAAGGAAGCTGCACCCAGCCTTTCTTTAAAAATTCAAAATGGGCGTGGCGTTGCCCACTTATAGACCAAAAACCATATCTCAGGAACCACTCGACCGATTTCAATGAAATTCGGTACATAATATTTTCTTAACATCCTGATGACATGTAGGCAATAGGGGTGAAATCGGTTCACAACCACGCCTTCTTCCAATGTAACGCTATTTTGAATTAAATCTGATGCCTTCTCTGTATAATATATACATTTTGAACCAATGATCATAGCGGAATAAAACTTTACACAAATAGGGTATTTAAGCTAAAGTATCTCTTGTGGAAAAATTGTCGTGATCGCACTATAACTTTTCAAGTTCCCTTATATCGAGCACGAAGAACTCAGTGCCTAACCTAACCTAACCTAATTTTTCACCGAAAATATCGGTAAATCTATCAGAATTTAATTATAATTAATTTTACAGCAAAATAAAAAAATATGTAAATGACGGATAATGAAATCTCGATTATCACTTTATCATGCGAAAGTATAAAATGTTCGGTGAAACCCGAACTTAGCCCGTCCTTACTTGTTTACATTTATTTTTCATACAAATTTTTATTCTATTATTGAACTTTTTTCACATATTATGAGGTATATCGTGGATTATATTTTTTCGGAATTTTTTGATGACATCTGTCGGAGAAATGGCTGGGTGAATGAAATGTGTTTTTTCACTGGCCAACAAGGTTTCTCATGTTTGGATCATCTGAAACACAAAAATATATTTATTCTTAAAAAGGATTGTGAATGGCTATCGTCCCTATTAGAATCATGAAAAAATGTTGGTTAATAAAATTTTTTTTTTTAATTTTTTTTACATAAATTTTGTCATTTAGTAGGAACGATAGTCAGACATTTTGTGAATATTAAAAAAAAATGAAGCAAATCGGTTGAGTAGTTCGACCGGAATCATATCCGCCAGTTTAAAAAGTGTGTTTTGAGAAAACGCGTTTAAGGTTTGCACACCTCCGAGCTCCCAGCGCTCCGAACGTCGAGCGGTATTATTATTTCTGGGCCTTTTTCGAAACCTTCCAATGGTAAAATGGGGTTTTACATTAATTCCAAGGGTATAAAAGAACAGAAAATGAAAAAAAAAAATAAAATTGAAAAAATATTACCTTACTGGCCCCTTAATTTCGTCAATATTTTTCTATTTGTCCGACATTACTAATTGATTAAACTTCCAGTTGCTCAACAAAACCTTTTTTTTTGTAGCATTCTACAATTATTTTTATTTTCGAATTTCACAGAAAAATTCTTTCGCAATAAAAGCATTTGCAATGTGTAACTCAATTAATGTTTACATGTGAACGCCAACTAAGTTAAATCACAACTTTGTTTGCCTCTTTTCCATTGACAAACCGGAGCAAGAAATGCTGTGCGCTCTAAGAATTCATTTATCCATCACCAAAGAAGCCAATACAATGTACCAGCTACATAAGTACGTAGAATGCGGGGTGTGCGAGGTGGGTTATCCGATTAGATCCATTGAAGCGCAACGAGTGTTGTCAGCATCATTTGATGCTCGGTTTTTCACTCTCTTCACTTCCGCTTTCACCTTAGCTTTTGCTGCTATGCACTGTGTACAATTTCTGTTGTTGTTGTTGTTGTTAATTTGTTGTCTCGGTCTCTGCTTGCTACTTGTTTATCAGATAATAGTTGTCGTCCATCACAGGTTATTCGCATTGCTCCTGCCTTCGTCTAGTCACTAGCTGCATATACCGTTAACCTTGTGCTGTTTACCGGTTCGTGAGTATTCTTAACTCAACACAAGTACTTTATTTGTTCCGCATTTCCCTCAAAAGATTAATTACTATTTGGCACAACGGCAACAAATAACGTTGAGGGATAATAGAAAAAATGAGAGAATATCGCCACATAGTTAATCAATTTGATTGTTGTACGATGTACGTTAGATCTTCTGTCAGCACAAATTATCTGCTGTTGCATAATAGACAAACAAGAACAAAAAATTCAGCATGGAAGTTTTCGATAAGAATTCGATTTTTTCCTCTGCTACCACTTAATGATAAATCGATTATGTTGTGTAATTGCTTGGAAATGCGCTTTTGGAGTTTGCTTAGAACCGTTATATTTATAGCGTTAATTTTGTTGTGATTGTCATAATGATGTGATAATTACAACAAAATACAAATATGTGTAGCTTCGAGGAAAATGAAAGAATTAATCAACCAAATGTTGCTATGAGTTAATGCTCATATGGGAGCACATTGCGTATACGCAACATACTTCTACTGTTCATGCGTTCTTTAACCATAATATTATTAATTCAGTGTAATATTTTTTAATACTCCGCGACTTTAACGCCAGGTTGGGCAAGGAAGGTATCTCTGGCACTACGGTCGGTAAATTCAGCCTCTATGAGGAGACATCACCAAATGGGTTGAAGCTGATCGACTTTGTCGTGGTCCGAGATATGGTTATCGGGAGTACTAGATTTCAGCATAGAAAAATTCACCAATCTACCTGGATGTCTACGGATCGAAACACCACCAACCCGATCGAAGATACTTGTCTAGTGTTTTAGATGTGTGTACGCACCGAGATCCTAACATCGACACGGATCACTATCTTGTTGCTGTACCCGCCTTTGTGCAGTAAAAAATGCAAGTAAATAAACATAGAAAGGAGCGACGTCGAGAAGCTGCAATCACAATAGAAAGCCGAAAGATTTTCTATTTGACTTGCATTCTCATTCTCTGAGAGCACTCATCATCAACTCAGTATACAGGTACTGAGGGACTAGATTGTAAGTTCCTTACGTACACTTGCAAGCGAAACCATTAATTTTCGAAAAGGTCAAAACAAAAGCTGATGCGATGAAGACTGTCCTGTCGCAGTTGAAAGAAAGGGGACAGCCCATCTCGCATGGTTGCGGTTTACCAAAACACGAGCGGAGGGGAATATATACCGACGGTTGAAGAGGAAACCAAATGCATATGGAGACATAAAAAAAAGAGCGTTACGCTCTGATTGTGCAATACTTGAAAATATTGATAAAAGAATCGGGGTGTCCAATGTCCAGTTATGGAAGCACTTTTTTGTTGGCATAGTAGCTAAACATTGCATAAAAAAGTGTTTGAATCCCACAAAGAAAGCGTTGGACAGTAGAAACGAAAGCGTGTTTCATCTCGGCGTTTTGTGTCGGGATGTTCTTATTCGAATACAGCTTGTGCGAGAACTGAAGGCGACATCGCTTTGCTCTCTGTGCTCTTGTAAAGTTCCAAGAAGATCTGACATTTTCGAGACAAATTTTGTTCAGCAATGAGGCCCATTTCTGGATCAATGGGTATATAAATAAGCAAAATTGCTGCATTTGTGACAAAGAGTAACCTGAAGAGATTCAAGGGCTGTCATTTTATTCAGAAAAAAAAAAACAGTTTGGTGTAGTTTGTGAACCGGTGGAATCATTGCGGCATATTTCTTCAAAAATGATGCCGGTGAGAACATAACCGTTAATAGCGACTGTTTCCACGCCATGAAAATCGACTATTTGATGCCTGGAATTGAAGCTCCTGATCTCGATGACATTTGGTTGTAACGAAAAGGCGCCACTTCCCACACATCAAATCAACTTATCAATGGATATATTGACAAAACATTTCGGCAAGCAGAGAATTTCACTTTTTGGACCGGTCGATTGACCACCAAGATCGTGTGATATCACTCTATTTGACTTTTCGACGACAGACTTGAAGCAAAACATGACGCCTGTCATTCACCAGTTAGCTGTCGAAATGCTCGAACGAATCATCGAAAATTAGATTCAACGGATGGACTATCTGGAAGAGATAATCTTTAAAAAATAAATATCAAGGAATGTTCTTTCGAATGATAATAATCATTCCAAATTAGGTTTGAAGTTTCTGTGTTTTTTTTTTTTTTTTTGAAAAAATGAGCAACCTCGAAATTGATCATCCTTTATATTATTTCATTGCTTATTAAGTAGTATCTGTCACAATTTTATGCTTGTACAGAAACGATATGCTGTAATCCCTCCATCCACAATTAATTTTTGTGTTCACCGATAATAACTGTAAAATTTAATTTTACTCCAACAGAAATTCATTTCTTAAAATCCATGTACATTTAGTAATCACATTCAAATATTATGTTCCGTTTAAATTTTATTAAAATTATCATTATTATTATTAGTACTGCATATTACTCCACAAATAAAGCCCCAAAATGTGCAACAAGACTTAAGAGATGCTCAGAAGTTAAATAACAGTGCTTGCAGCGCACAAAATCTCGAAGGCTACAACACTGCGAAAAGGTCGCTGCATTTAATGTTTCGCAATTGTTAAGGCCAAGTAATATGAATTTAATATGCGGCAATATTCTAACACTGCAAATCTGTGTTCCATTAATGTAAATAGGGTTTAAAGGTGAACAATTATGCGCACGCACACCAGTGCAGATGCCGGCACCCACAGGAGTATGAGTAATTGTGTGTCAAGTTGTCTGACATTGTTTGCGAACGTTTATGCCCAAAGTGTGCATTTGATATGCGTGTATGGGCGCACATTTACTAAATAAACACACATCGGCCCAAAATTGAATGTGCTTAAGGATATGTACAAGTATGTGTGTGTAAGGATATTTTTGTGTATGCGTGCCTGACTAGCAGCTGTTCGGTGTTTAAGTGCAATTACAACACCTCAGGTGACTTTGTGGCACTAAACTTCAACAACTACTACACAACAACAACACAAATAAGGCAAAACTTTACGTGGACGTTCTGCTATTGTAAGCTTCTTAAATGTGCAATTTCTAAAAATTAATTTCTTCGGAAACAGGGTAAATGAATTCTATTAAAAATTGGAGTTGTCGGTGAATGGGTTTGTGTTACTTTGGAGCGCTTGTAGCGTATTTTTAACGAAGTTGTCAAAATCCAAACTAACAGCAAAGAACTGCTTGTGGCATACTAGTTTTAGTCTAGCTGAAGATAACATGTAAGAAAAAACTCCTTATTTAATATATTTTTTTAAGAGGGATTAGCGATCCATTTTTCATAACCACAATCCACATCAAAGCTCCAAACTATGTTTATTGAATGACTTACAGATCTAAGATAAACGATCAAATATAGATGATCATCTTATGGTACTTCAGCAGTGACTTAGAGGGTTTGAGATCATTCCGTTCGAAACTAAATAAAACTAAAATTAAATAAATTTTTTTCTAAAAAATGCTCTAAAAATAAACAATTCAATTTAGAAGAGAAAAGTGAAAATGAATAGATCACTAAAGTCAGGCTGAAAAAACAAGTAATTTTTTGTGAAACAAGCAAAGCGTTTAACTTCGGCTGCACCAAAGCTAATATACCCTTCATAGGTGCATTTCTTTTAGTAGCTATGTGTTCAGTTTGTATGGCAGCTATATGCTATAGTTAACCGATCTGAACAATTTCTTTGCAGATTACATTATTATCTTAGAAAATAATCTATACCAAATTTCGTGAAGATACCACGTCAAATGCGAAAGTTTTCCATACAAGAACTTGATTCCGATCGTTCGGTTTGTGTGGCAGCCATATGTTATAGTGGTCCGATATCGGCAGTTCCGACAAATGAGCAGTTTCTTGAAGAGAAAATGACGTTTGCAAAATTTCAAAACGGTATCTTAAAAACTGGAGGACTAGTTCGTATATTTACAGAACGACAGACAGATAAACGGAAACGGCTAAAAACTCAGCTGAACATACTGATCATTTATTTATATACTTTATAGGGTCTCCGATGCTTCTATCCGAACTTCGTGGCAGACTTAATATACCCTGTTCAGGGTATAAACATCAAAATTGTTAGTGACTAAGATTTGAGAACTAATTACTATGCAAAGTTTTAGTCACAGCCATTCATAAAAATAAATTATTCATTATGACTATTCTACCAAAAAACCCATAAATCAATGTTGACTAGTGTTCATTTGAACCTTCACCTTTAAAGTTTGCACTATTAACTGCACAAGTTTGCCTAAATTGCTTTTAATCACACCCTTAAATTGACAAAATTTCATGGAAAAGATTAAATAGACCTTTCAGTTCAATGAATTTGTGCTTATAAATATGTAAGTAAACACATGTGTATACTTGTATATGGACATTTATGCTCTCATAAACATAGAAAACTCATTTCTAATCTGGTATGCAAAAGGTGTAGTTTCTAAATCTCAAAATAAGTGCAGCAAACGTGTAAGAACAGCTTGTCCAGTTCTAAGTTAAAATTCTGCCAATTTAACAAGAATTACTAATTTGGTCTTTCAAACTTCTTTGAACCTTTCTGACTTTTCAAATAGCGATAAACATTTATTAAAGCGGACTCACGTGCAGAACTTTATAGCATATGATTACCAAGTGGTTTAAGTATGCGTTAATAAGTAAAAATTGAGCACCGTTGCGTATACGTAACTTTTGGTTCTGAGAATAATTGTGCGAAAGTGCTTCGATTTCAGTTTAATACTACATTTTTTATGAATGATGAAATATTTTGTTTTTAGGTAGTAGTTATAAAATTTGAAAATATAAAGTCGCTATTTATTGATAAATCAAGCGGCAGCAGGACATTCGTACAAATATCATTTTAGCTTGATTTGAATGGATTTCGGTTAAAATTGTATATCCACAAGTATATGTACGAGTATATGTCACTGCAAAGAACTGAAACAAAAAAAGGTTTCAGCGCATTTTTATTTATTTTCGCGCCATATTTCCGATAACTTTTGATTCCCAAAATTTAGCTGTGTTGCCAAATAATTTTACGACTTTTCGGAAACAAACGAGAAATTTACATTTCAAGCTTATTTTCGTTTTGTGTGTATATTTTTTTCCAAATATAATATTTTCAAATTTTTATTAGTAAATATTTTAGTATTTATCGTGGAAAAGCGCAGAAATTGCAATGCATCCAACTTTGGTAGTGGTATAAATATTAACATCGAGTACTTCAATCAACATTGTTGCCAATATCCTTAAGTATTAGGTACAGTCTTTGTAGAAAAAGATGGTTAGATTCAAAATTCGGTGTATATATGTGTATACATTCTCTCCAAAGAACTGCACTTTTGCCGGATTATCTGATATCAGGCAACCACAGTATATAAAAAATACAAAGCCGATTTCCCCACACTTCAGGAAATGCAATGCACGAAACTTGGCTGTTATTTTTCTGGATCTACCATGAGCTTTAATATACTTGTATTAATAGGCATAAATTTTATGTAGGATTTGTGGTTGGTCGAAAGGCTCCGTCACTTTCTCTTCAGATTCACCCCTATGAGCGAAAGGATATATGTACGTATGATAATCTTAAAGCCGTTTTCGACAACACTGGCAGGAGCCATGTCTAAATTTGGTGTCTCTACGAAGATCATACTGAAAGTGTTCTAGTTTATTTTGTATTAATTTAGTCCCCGTTGGGGTGGAAAGTTCAGATAAGTTGCTATCTAGGCCAGACAACGGTAGGCTCAGGAAATGTGTTGTTTCGACGGTGCCGGACTATAGGTGGATGGATGTCAAATGTGTAGGATTAGCTGGGCGTGCAAAGAGGTGGTTATAGTCACGCGAAGACTCGTTGCCTGCTGGATATATGTTTGTCGGGGTCGATTCTGGGTCCTCTGGTCAGTGGTAACATTTCTTTGTCTTTTCCCCATGTGCTGATGGCTAGCGGTTTGAGAATTTTGTTGCGACCCTGTACTTTTTCAATAATGCTGGTCGTGTGAGGAATGAAGTAGCACAGGCTGTCGAGTTTCAATGTTAACCCCAACGACTACAATATTAAGGACAAGTCTATATCCCTTCGTCCAGTTTGTGAACATGGTCACTGTGAATTTATTGGGGGAGAGTGTTAGGTTCCGTGCTGCGAGAAAGCGAGAAATGTCGGTGAGAAAGCCGTTAACTTTTGAGCATTGATTATACTGGAAACTGTCCTTAGTATGGTCATTGAAGATATTGGCGTGAGCGATGAGTACAAAATAAGGTGGAACTACAAACTTTATGGGCGCTACACAGACAAATAATGTAGCTATAGTTAAGCGCATAGAAATACGAGTAAAAATGTCGTTCGAATTGAAGATAATGGTCCAGCGAAAAGTTCTTTAGATTCAAGGCACATGGGTGAACAACTCGAGCAAGGCCTCACACGCATCCAATGAAAAGACCCAAGCGCAGAACGACCTGTATGCAGTTGGTATGTACAGTAGCCAGGACCTGGCAAAGGATAGAGACAAACGGTGGAGTCGGCCCAGAGCAACTCACGGTTGTAATGCCAAAGAAGAAGAAGATAGCATATAACTGCTATACAAACAAAGGGTTTTATAGCTCTGGGAAACGAATTAATATACATTTTTTCCTAATATTCTTAGTCAAACATAACTGGGGCCTTTGATGCTCCGTAAACTAATTATTTTAAATGTAGAAACTTTATCTTAATATATTAAATATGAAATATCTTATATTACATTCTATTTATTTAATCCTAAAAATGCCTAAACCTAATTAAATGAGACCGCGGCAGATGCAGATTTGCAACTAAGACCGCAGAGCTGGCACCAAGCACCCGCAGTGGTGACATTTCCCCCACTTAGTGAGTGGACTCTTATGAAAATGACCATTTTGGTCACATCTCAGCAGAACCATTTCATTTGCCATTTCAGCTCACAACTCTCACGACAATTTTACAAATAAGAGCAGAACCAACTACCCGCAACTACACTTTACATACAGACCCAAGCAACTACGGGATATATTCTGCCACAATACAGCGGCGTGCAAATGCCGGCTGTGTCCCCAGCAGCTGTAGACCACGGCGTATATACATATGTGTGTGTGAGTGAATGAGCGCAGTGGTATTTGCAGCATGAAAATTGCGCTATAAAACAAATACCATTGTTTATTCTAACGACGAACTGCATAACGAGAAGATACAAGAACCCGAAATGGCAGTAGCAAAGCAAAAAAAAAACAAAAAAGGTATAATGAACCAGCGCTGTGTCAACGTTTGCGGCTTGTAATCCCAGAGATATTGTGACCATTTGGCCAATGCCTCAGGTAACATAAAATTTCGTGTATTGTCCGCACTAACAAGCCGCGCACACACACACCAGTGTACTTGCGCGAGTTTGAGTGTTGTTAGTTGCTTATGTCCAGCTTTTTCTTTTTCACTCTTGTTTATGTACACTGCTGGTTTTGGTAGCGTACTTTTAGGCGCTTGCCACAGCTTGGCGGACTTGTGCGGCAATATGCGTTGACTCTGCGCTTCACGCAGTTGTTGAATGATCTGCAAATGTGCGAATTTCCTACGGAAGGGAAGCGAGTTCCTAAGGGAATCCGGCTTAGACTATTTTTGTAGTTTTTGTATTCACTTTAGACTGTTGAAAGCAGAAAAAGTCTATTGCACGAGGATAGCAGCGTGGCCTACACTTGGTAAGCCAAAGAGTTATAAACACAGAACAGTACATACATATGGCAAATAGCAAATGATTTCGTTTCTTTAGTTTTTTTTTGATAGACTTGATTTGTTCCTTTTAATTTGTTTTGCCATTTCTTTACCATTTCACTCGAATCTGCGTTGCTTCATGAATTTGCTTGGCCTTTGCTTTCATTTAGTGGGTTTCGTTGTCATCATTCTGTTTTACCACTGCTATTTGTCGTCGGTGGTTATAATTTATGCCATATTGTTTTTTTCTCTTCATCCATTTTCTTTGGAGTAGTAAAAACTGTGTGGAGTGTATTTTTGGTACTTTTTTATATTATATAACTGGTTCTATACATTTTTCCATGTAGTGGCATTCCCCTTTTGTTGTTAAGAAAACATGTTTTTATATTTTTGATCAGAATCAAATCAGATTTCCAGATTTGAATAGTCAATGAAATTTGAATAATTTTAAGTCTACGAACTAATAACTACATAAGAATTTTGTTTATTTCTTAGTATTTGCTCCGTCATATCTACCTATAAAGGTAAGAGGTTCCTTACTTTTTTAAAGAAAACCCACACAACTGTCAGTTTAATGGGGAATGTTTATTATCATTCAATAGAATATTCTTTGGCATTTATTTTTTGAAGTTTATCTCTTTCAGCTCTCGCTACGTCTCAGATGGTCCATCCGTTGAGTCCAATTTTCAATGACTAATTCCAGCATTTCGAATGGTAACTGGCAAATGACATGCGTGATGTTTTGCCCCAAAGACTGAATCGAATTGGAATTATCCCCATAGACTTCAAAGTTTACATATTCCCACAGGAAAAAGTCTAACTGTTCGATATCACACGATCTTGGTGGCCATTTGACTGGCGCAAAACGAGAAATCATTTGCTCACCAAAGTGTTTTCTCAATAAATCTAATGGGTTTCATTGCTAAACAAAATTTGGCTTTGAAACGTCGGATTATCTTGTAACTTTTCCAGAGCCCATAGAGCGAAGCGATATTGCTTGGGAAGTTCAAGGAGCTTTCAATTTAAGATCTCAACGTAAAATGCGCCAAGTATAAGTTGCTGCGAACGGCACCGAATCGACTCTCCATGGTCTTCGTGTACAATTTTATGTAACCCAAATCAAGTTACTTAGTCAATCGAGAGATGACGCTGATCTAAAGTTATTTATAATACCTATAGTATAAGCTTATTAACTCAGGGTTGTTATTGCCTTATAACACTATTCAACATTATTAATCAAATTTGTTGTGTACGGAACAGTGAGGGATCATTAGCTTGTGGCTCCAAACCAGCCTCGAAGGTGTGTTAGAAGTTGTATAGGAAGGTGTTTCGTTATACCACAGAATTTGAGTTTATTTTCATATTAAGGGCAAGTATCTCAATGAATATGAACGAGCGACCATCAAAGTCGCTTTGGATATGGAAAAATACGAATACCGGTCTGAGGTCAATATGAAATGGCATTGATCTTATTGAGATCTTCAGTTATCACTCGCCGTGATTTCTTTTTCTGACAATAATTCTAAAGCTAAGTGCATTACTATGACCATAAGCTGAAGACAAATAGTTGTGCAACAATATCACTATATTAAAAGAGTTATTGAAAAAATAATGTTGATAACCAAAGTTTGATGTGTGCGACCTCATGTTGTCGTGATAGAAAAATTTTTTGTCATGTTGGACAACAGTCTTGAAGTTGGCATCGAAAATTGAAGTACGAGTATATATTTATATGAAGTATAAAAGGCAGTTTTTTAAAAAAGACTCTAAATACTTTGTTTTTTCTCCAGTTTAAGTTTACAGCCTTAAACTGTTACTCACTTATTGATAAAGATTATTTTTTCATTTCCAGTTTCGAAAACAGAAAAATGTCACAGGGTTGCCAAATATGGCAAAAACGGTAGCTGAACGCTGACTCTTGTTTCGTGTTTGCCAAAAGCTCAGTGGCAAGCAAGTTAGAATGTGGCAGTACACTCAGGTCTTTTAACAGGAGTTTGTCATTAACAGACTAACAGATGTTGAAAACTTCTGTCATTTTCATTATTTTAATACGACGATTTTCAAGGATGATTGTTTTGACTTTTTCAAAGTTACCACCATTATCATAACCTCTGGATAGGATGACTCGCATGAGGTAAGTCTTCGATTATCTTACGATTTTCACTCAATGATTTAGGTCACTCAAATACATGTGCGCGTGATAAAGTAGACTCCTCTAAATTCTTCCGCAAAATCATCAACACCTTCCAGTCGGGATTCCATTGAAAACACAAAATTTCGAGCAAACTCGATGTCAAAAAGTATTACCACTAAGTCCAAACTCACTACCCAGTGTACAAACTTGTCTTCGGTCAACAGACCCGTCCTTTATAGTGACGAACTGCCTGTGCGAAAGCCTCCAGTTAAATGTACATATATCTGAAGGATAGATTGCCCATACTCAGCGAGGCAAAAGTTAAAGAAGAAAAATTTGTTGATACACAAAAACGGCAAACGATAGAGAATAAGAGCTTTGAAGTAAAACTGAATGATCAGAAAAAACTTAGCTAGAATTGTTTTGTGAACATTGTCCAAAAATTGCGTGGAAACCATAAATCGAAGAATTACAAAGATTTAATAAATAAACTTACAAAGTCATCTAAAACGTTGGGTTTGTAATAAACCCTTGAAAATTCATATGCTATGTACTTGTGAATGACGAACAAGGCGAGAGGTTCCATTAACACAATTCCTTAATGGAGAAGCGCTTTTAATACTTACTTCATATTACATTTGTCGAATACTTAAAAAGGGCATTTCAGAAGCCAAATATTCACGAAATTCATAATTTCTTTGAATGTAAAGTATATACATATCGCTCATTTGCTGCAAGACCGGCATAAATCAAAAAACGTGATTTTTGAGTTAATGCTGTAGAATTGTTCGTTATATCATACTTCATGTTGAGTGAAAAATTCATATGAATACCTCTTATATGCTCCGCTTGAGAAGAGGTGTAAGGTTGGAGTCACCGGCTAAGGTTGTAGTCAGTTGAAAAC
The DNA here is from genome assembly GCF_023373825.1 of Bactrocera dorsalis. NCBI lineage: Eukaryota > Metazoa > Arthropoda > Insecta > Diptera > Tephritidae > Bactrocera > Bactrocera dorsalis. The sequence continues at coordinate 37,506,530 of NC_064304.1, read as the reverse complement.
TTTAAACGCGTTTTCTGGAAAATCGAATTTTTGATTTATGCCAGTCTTGCAACAAATGAGCGATATATAAATGATCAGCGCGACGAGCTTAATCAATTTGGTAACGTCCGTCTGTCTGGCCGTCCACTCATCTGCCCATGTGCCTATATACGCGGACTTGTTTTCAATTGAGATACACTTTTGCATACCAGCTTTTCTTCCCAAGAAGCTGCTTATTTGTCGGAAATACCGATATCGCACCACAAACTGACCGATCGGAATCAAGTTCTTGTATGGAAAACTTTTTTATTTTAGAAGATATCTTCACAAAATTCGGCGTGGGTTACTATCTAAAGCAATCATATAAATTTCGAGGAAATTTTTCAGATTGGAACACTATGTAGCTGCCAAACAAACTGAACAATCGGATCAAGATGTTATAAGAATTGATGTGTAATTATGAAGATTATTAAAGCTTCAAACTTCACGGTCAAGACTCTCATGTATTAAGCAAAGTTAATATTATTGCCATCAACTTTTCTTTAAAGGAAAGCAAATAATAATTTGAAATTTAAATTTTAATAGCAAATTACGTGTAATTATCTACAATGCTGCTTAATGCATTACTTAGCTTCCTTTATCCTAATGATTAATTAAAATTTAATAAGTTCTTGTCATGGAAATGCCACAATGAAATGCATACTTCGGCGCCACAGTTAGCTTTGCGTTCCCAAACAGATACATATAAAAACATACATACATACATATGTGTGTATTTATGGTACCCAAGAGAATGCCGCAGCGTGTCTTGTGACAAATCCTTGTGGCGTCCAAATGCATTGCTGAAATATGACAAATGGGGCGTTGGCAATTATGGCAACGCCATTAAGTATTTAAAATTACGTTGTAACGGCAACTACAAATCAATTTGGCGCAAACCGCAAGCCGCCGACCGCTGCGCCGACAAACCGGCTGCCAAGTGCGCGGGCGCCTGGCAACAGCTGCCTGGCAACTTTGTCAACGCGTCTGGGAGGCGCGACAGCAGGCGGGCAGACGACTGTAGTTAGGTAGATAAAAATGTGTGCATGAGTTTGTGTATGTATCATACGCCTTGCTGAGTATATAGCTATGTGTGTGTGTTGGTGTGTCGGTCCCTGTCGCAAAAGCTGTCAACCACATATCCCCGCGGAATATCAGCTTGTAAACTTTTCATTATGCTCTCTCCACTCGCCACATGTACTGTGACTTTAATGCCACAAATAAAACAAGAACAAAACAAAAACACTTCGACAAGTAAATATTTTCGGTTTCGATAGTAATATGCCAGCGATGGATTAATTTGCTGCGACGGAAATTAATATGTTTTCCATTGTTGCTGCACGTGCTTGTGTGGCTGCTTGTTGTTGTTGTTGTGTTTTATGGCTGAGTGCTGCGTTTGCTGGCTGGTTATTTTCGGTTTGGCTCAATATTGTTGCGTTGAGTAAAAGAAAATCACAACAACTACAGTATTTAAGCCGGCATTGTGTGCTCAGCATATTAAAGCAGGCTTCACTGATGTGCTTTTGTCTATATATGTGTGTGTGTGTTCACATTGTAGCTGCCTGAATTATTTGAGTATCGCCAGATTTTCGCCTTGCAAATTTTTAAATCTTATCGATATGGCATTAATTGCACGTAACCTGCGCTCATATCCTGCCAACCTGACCCAGATGTCGTCCTGCCGCCGTTGTCTCGTCCTGTTTTCACGCACTTAAGGACACATAAATTTGCATATGTCATCCAAGTTAATGCGCGTGCATATGTCTATGTGTCTTTATAGCTGTAAAACACATTATTATTATGACTTCGTGGTTTGTGTTTGCATGCGGTTATTGTTAATGTTGTTGTTGCTGTAACAACAACACTTTGTGTTTACGTACGTGCTCGGCGACGTGTTATTATCCTTGTGGATTTTAAAGTTTCCCCTTTAATGTGTTTTTGTATGGCTTAATTATACCACATACGAGTATAGATGAGCACTTAACACCGTGTTTCTCAATAAATTCGAACGAATAATTACATCTGATAATATGCATTATCAGGCAAAATGACTCAGGAAAATCGTGAAATGTCGAAGATGCATTCGTCAAGGTGTCACGCACACGCATATTTATGCTGTTGAAAATTACTTGTAGGTGGAGAAAATTTTAATATTTATTTAACAGGGTTCTATTCAATTGAATTTGGGAGTATTAATATGGAAATATCTATGCACAAATATACAGTATGTAACAAATAAAGTCACTAATTTCGATTGCAGGATGGAGTCATGTGGAGAAGCTCACGCAAGTGGGGAAAGTTCTCTGTGCACAATTCACTTGGAAGTGGCCAGAAACGATTTCTTTACATATGGCTCAACTTCAGTCGACTTTCAGTTTTAGACTAAGTAACCTCTGGGTAGTCAAAGAATATCTGTTTGAAGGCTCGAGCAGCTCACGAGAAGTGAGAAGGCGGAGCAAGTAAGTATTAGACGCAGTACCCGCCAGGTGAAGCAGAGGAAGAGGAAGACCTCCAATCCGTTGGAAAACCAGGTGCAGAAGGACCTGGCTACACTTGGAATCTCCAATTGGCACCAAACAGCGAAATGGAAAAACGTCTGGCGCGTTGTTGTAACTCGGCTAGCCGCCTAAGCGGTATCTATGCCGATAAATAAGAAGAAGAAAAATTTCGAAAGTAACTCTGTCTGTCTGTTACTCCTTCACGCCTAAAAGGCTGAATGGATTTTGATGGAATTTGGTATGGTGATAGATGATAACCTAGAAATGGTCATAGGCTATAAATAATCATGCTATCGTTCTTAGGGGGTAGGCAGTTGGCAGATAACTAAAGTGCGTTAGTGATTTTTAGTCGTTTTTGTTGGGGCTTTTGCTCTTTCACGTCTAAACGGCTGAACGGATTTTGATGAAATTTAGTAACGTAATAGATGGTCACCTAAAAACGGATATAAGATCAAAATGATCACGTCATCGTACTTAGGGGGTATATACACATATATATAAAAAAGATAGTTGTTGTTAGTTACATCATTTATAACTCAAGAACGGCTGAACCGATTTGGCTGAAAATTGGTGGAGAGGTAGCTTAGAACCAGGGTAAGGGCATAGGATACTTTTTATCTCTTTATGTCAAAGTTTAATACAACTCATCAATACAAAATTTACATTTCAAATAATAAGCATTTGTTCAAAATTCATGTTTGTAGGAATCATTTGAATATATGCGGTCAATTTTATACAGTCTTCTCAAAAATAATACAATTGCTTAATATTCGGAATAGTAGAAAACAACAGCAACCAAATACGCAGTGAAATATATTTTAACTGGCTCAGTAATCAGTCATTGAGTACGTTTTATACCACGTGCATCCCAAAAGACTGATGTCATAACCTTTCAAGCCGACTTTCTCGTTTTTCCACGCCTGAGAACCGGTTCATAACGTGCAGTCCACTTAATGACTGTCGATTGGACTCCAGTGGGAAATGATGGAGCTATGTTTCTATCTGACGAAAAATTTCGGCTTTATTCCGATTAGGGAGCACTTAAACACTTCTCAGAATCAGTTATTCGTTGTTTTTATTGGATTATGAATTTACAAGGCACCTACTTTGCTCATTTCGCCGGTTTCCATGTTAGCAAATATCTTTTCAACGGTAGATTTCCTTGAGTCCAAATTCAACAGTATTTTCCCCAAAAAGCCCAATGATTTATTAACACACGAAATGCTTTATGATTCATTTTTTTGTAAACTAACACAAGTAGCTTCACAAAAATGCTGTATCTCATTATATCATAATAGTTATAATCCAACTGATAGAAATCATACAGATGGTAGTAGTAGTGTTATCTATGTATCAGCCACAGTGAAGCGTGGACGCGTCCTTTAGCCACAATCACCGCTTCCATCGACTTGGAGTTCCATGTTATGGCATAATTGTGTACCCTTTCTTTTGAACAAACCACAGGTTTTCGATAGGAAGTCCAAAGTCTCAATTTGTTGACTTCTAAGATACTCCATAGTCTTCCTAACTTTATGCTTAGGGTCGTTGTCTTGCATCGGAATGATTTTGCTACTGTCATGACCCAATTTGTCTAACGAAGAAAAATATTCTTGCTTTAACACATATTCGTGTCCATATTTCCCTCGACCCTCCAAAAAAAGACCTTTCCGCCTCCAAAGAGTGTTGGGATGACATCGCGACTGGTAATAAGTAGTTTTTTATGATGTTTTCCAAACGTATTTCACTTGACCCGTGAAGATTAATCTTGCTTTCGTCTGTCCAAAATACATTCACCCACTGTTCTGGAATCCAGTTTTGGTGCGCTTTAGCAAATTTTAGGCGTAGTTCTTGATGACGTTTAGTAACCAAAGGTTTTTTAATTTTGCGCCTTGTTTTTTCAACGCGCAGTGTTCAGTTATACGGTAAACTTGTTTTCTGTAAGTCCCCTCCAATTCTTTTTGAATCTCAGTACCTGGTTTTCCTGCTGCCAAGGCCGCGGACGATTGATAGTTCATCTATTATCGTTATATAAATAGATCAACAACCAGATCGATATTTTGGTACTGATTTGTCATGACAATTTCTAATATTTTTCACTGACCCATACGAAATTTTTACTAAATTTACAACTTACTACTATAAGAGCCCTTCATTCAATCATTGAAGCGCAGCTTTTTTAATAGAGTCAGCAATTTTCTTCATTTTTTCTAAAAAAAACAAAAACCGATTTTAAACAGCTTCACAGAAAACAATCTTTCTAATTCTTCTAATTCTGCTTATAAAATGAAAAATATTTCTGAAAATTTTATATGATAAATACAAGTACAACTACTGGTATATAAAATACTCGAAAATTGTGCGTTTGGTTTTAGCTATTCACACACGCCTGAACGCCTTATGAAAAGAAAAGTTACTTTTTAAATCATTGGCAAAGATTTTCTAGCGTCTTTGAGATTTGCTGATAGCAATTTTTCGCATGAAGTTTGATTTGCGATTGCCTGCTAGCATTGTACGACTGAAGAAGTACGTGCAAAAAGTAAAAAAGCTGTTTACACTCACGTGCTTGATACTTGAACTTTTATGCAATAAATAAACAAAACGTAAGAAAATTTTATTTACAGCTTTTTATACATATTTAGTGACATATAGAACATTAGAAAATGTTCTCAAGCGCCTGGCTTGAGGGAGGATTTTTTTGTCAATCACTAACATTTGAGAGGGTAAGAGTTGAAAAAAATCTCAAAATTCGTTTTTGAAGCACGCTAGTGTATATATTTCTGAATTTTAAAGTAATGAAATCGGTTCAGATTGGACAACGAAATTAGTGAAATAAGTTATAAAATACAAATATGCGGCTCTCCCATGAGATCAATTTGAGGGCATTAGAAGTCTTCTTTTAATAGACTGCGTTTAACATGTTCTTACATTTCATAGAAAGAAAATCCTTAAAACTTTAATAAAATTCCACAGAATATAATTAAAACAAAGAAGACTGTTTGATTTTTGTACCATAGCTTTCCACAATGTATGCCCTCGCTATAACATTACGTATACGCGATGCTGAACCGACACAAAGTTATATGAAGCAATATATTAACTGAATAAAAATGACTAAGAATTCTATATATACTTTTGAATTCCAAGAGAGTTGCTTTTCCGCTATTTGACAGTTAATTAACTGTTCTGATACCAAAACAAACTTGAAAATGGTTGTACTAAAATTCTTAGAAATTTGCAAGTGTTTCGAAGCAATCGGAGTTATACCTGCAATCAGCTGTAACAATTTTCACTTACGAACTAATCAAACAAGTCTGCTAGTATTTTCGAGTAAACTGCGCAGCCTTGTGTGAGTAGGGGGTACTACAATCGATACAGTTGGTGTTGGGCTTTAGTTGGAGCGCTGGTGGATAGACTAAGTTTTTGCACTTAACGGAATAGATAAAATAACTTGAGATAATTAAATTAGTTGGAATCAAATCTAAAAACTTGCATTCACTTTCAACTTTACGCTACTCACAATTACATCAACACACACACACACATACATATACAACTTATAGAGAAGAGATGCCGGCAGTGCAACTCAATGGAATAATGAAAATTTAACACAACGTCGCATCACATCAAAGTTATACGACGCCAGCCAAGCGTGTAATTAGCCTGATACAGGTGCAAGCTGGCAAAGGTTAAAAGCGTTGATGAGCGCAATGGAAGCAATGAAAGCAGTGTAAGCTACGGCGCAAAGTTTGCGCTGATTGAATCAATGCCTGTGACTTAAATGAAACTCATTCATTGTTTAACAAATTGCAAATTGAATTTAATTGCTTTTCAGGCACAATGCTGATTCTCGATAACATCTCATGTGATCAGCTGTTTGTACATTAAAGTTAAGGCATAAAATGTGGCACAAACGCTGCACAAAAGCACAGTTTCGCTCCATTTGTGGCGATTTCATTGCTCAACCCACAATAAATTTCGTTAATAATTCCACATAATTGTGCCGTTTCTTTTACAGCTTCCACCTTACTGACCGCAAATATAATTCCAGCAACATTTTCGATAAAGTTTTGCAAACGAGAGTCGACGCTCATGCAACTTTTGAAGCAATTTAATTGGAAATGTGCGCTCGAGGTCCGCTTGCAAGCCGAAACAGCTGAAGGGTTGCCATCGAGCACGCGGCATTTGTATGTGTGTCTGTATACATATATACCGCTATATAACTGTGACTGAAGCGTGCCGAATAAGTGCACTTCACCAGCTGGGAAACACAAAAGCACTTAAAAGTGCTTCAGAACTTTTCCAAGCATTTTGTCCAGGTAATTATGCTGCAAAGCAATACAATCTACTCTACTAAGTAATAATGGCAACAACAACAATGCAAGCACATTGCTGAAGTCCTGCTGCCTAATGATGGCCAATTATAGAGATTTTCATTTAAGTATGCAATATTGCGTTGGGGAATTTTGTGAGCATCAATGTTATTGTAACGGGTGATTTTTTTGAGGTTAGGATTTTCATGCATTAGTATTTGACAGATCACGTGGGATTTCAGACATGGTGTCAAAGAGAAAGATGCTCAGTATGCTTTGACATTTCATCATGAATAGACTTACTAACGAGCAACGCTTGCAAATCATTGAATTTTATTACCAAAATCAGTGTTCGGTTTTTTTTTTTTCGGACAAATTTTGTTCAGCGATGAGGCTCATTTCTGGTTGAATGGCTACGTAAATAAGCAAAATTGCCGCATTTGGGGTGAAGAGCAACCAGAAGCCGTTCAAGAACTGCCCATGCATCCCGAAAAATGCACTGTTTGGTGTGGTTTGTACGCTGGTGGAATCATTGGACCGTATTTTTTCAAAGATGCTGTTGGACGCAACGTTACGGTGAATGGCGATCGCTATCGTTCGATGCTAACAAACTTTTTGTTGCCAAAAATGGAAGAACTGAACTTGGTTGACATGTGGTTTCAACAAGATGGCGCTACATGCCACACAGCTCGCGATTCTATGGCCATTTTGAGGGAAAACTTCGGACAACAATTCATCTCAAGAAATGGACCCGTAAGTTGGCCACCAAGATCATGCGATTTAACGCCTTTAGACTATTTTTTGTGGGGCTACGTCAAGTCTAAAGTCTACAGAAATAAGCCAGCAACTATTCCAGCTTTGGAAGACAACATTTCCGAAGAAATTCGGGCTATTCCGGCCGAAATGCTCGAAAAAGTTGCCCAAAATTGGACTTTCCGAATGGACCACCTAAGACGCAGCCGCGGTCAACATTTAAATGAAATTATCTTCAAAAAGTAAATGTCATGAACCAATCTAACGTTTCAAATAAAGAACCGATGAGATTTTGCAAATTTTATGCGTTTTTTTTTAAAAAAAAGTTATCAAGCTCTTAAAAAATCACCCTTTAAATTGTGCTGTTTTACGGCAATCGATTACAGGAAATTGATATGCGCTAAGAGTACCTACTGTCGCTCTACAATTTATACGAGTTTGATTTTACAAGTATTATTAGAAGTATTTATGTGGATAACGTGTGTATAGGTTACTTATCGATGTAAGAACAATGAAAATTTCAAGTTAATGCCGTTGAGAAGCTAGAAGGCCAATTATCGAAAATATCGATAAAATAACTAAGACGAACGAGTCCACCTTATATGTACCGTTTAAGTTTTCGAGAAACTAAAAATTGTGTGTTTGGTGAATTACTAAGAACTGGTAACCGATGGTCAAACTCTTAATTCGAACATACACTGTCAACGATTGGACCGTCTTAAGCAAAAAATCGCATAGAAACAGCTGGCTTTGGCCATTAGAAAGATGGAGATGAAAGTCTGTTCCACTAGGGCCATGGTTCCACAAATATCTATAGTTGCCGCCATCTCACGATAGGTCACTTGTTGATTTCGAAATATCAGTTTGTGCACAGCATCAATAGTTTCCGGTACAAAAACCGATTTTGGGTGAACTTTTCGAAATTCGTCCCGGAGTGACCTACGATCTGGATTGAATTCACTATACCAATGATAAATATTGGTTCTTGATGGCGCTTCATCGGCGAAAATCGAATCAAGTTCATTGCTGCACTTTAATTTTTATACACCAAACGTTCTTTCCCCAATGGTACTATTTGAAACTGAATTCCCAAACACAATAATAAAATTGCAAGCAGACTAGAAGATGTGAAAGACAACATTCTCTATCGGCTCAACTAACCCTTCGCCAGTAACTTTGTTTGAATAAATATACAAATCTTCTAACTCTTAAGTTTAACTTTAGCCGCTGCGTCACACCTGAAGTCATCAAAGTTCGTGTAACATAAATTGAAAACAGACAAATTCACACAAATTCAAGTGAGTCAAGCGATAGATGAAAACAACAGCGCGCACTCACACCTACACAAGTGCGTATGTACAAAAGTGTCTCTGTGTGTGCGTGTGTCAATAGAAGAGTCTATAGAAATGTGCAAAGGCATAAACCCGCTGTTGACACATACAAAGGTTGCAGCACAATGCGCGTCTCTTGGCTTGCTTGCAAGATGGCTAGCCTTGTTGCGGGGCAGACAAGCCGTGCGTGTTTGTTCGTCCTCGCTTACATTATTCATAACGGCATCCGACATTGCGAACTACAACCACGCTTGCTTGTAACCACTAAACGAAACGAGACGAAACAAAGCAATCGACAACATGACATTTACGTGGCACTGTGTGTATCACCCGACGCATGCATATTTAAAATGTTACACATGTAAAACCGCATTTAGTGTTAGAGATGGGTGACGTGCGTTCTCGGGATTGCAAATGAAAGCTGTTATAGAAACTCAATGGAACAGTAAGTTTTCTAAGTTCGAATTTTCAGTTGAGTTTTCGAGAAAGACAGTTGCATTAAGGGACTAAACCGAAAGAGGAAACATCGGGAACATCGATACTTTTTCTTAAAGCCCACTTTAGAGTCCAAGGCATGAGCATGAAATACGAAAATCTGTCGAAGCTTTTTCAAAAGGTAATTCATAAAATCTAGTAGCTTCTATTGTACCAAAATGTGCAGCAAAATTTGTTGTATACTCAAAGTTTTGTTCAAAGAAAACTGAAAGAATGAAACTCGATATCTTTTTTTCCATAGAAAATTATCGAAACTTGATCTTTTTTGATGGTTATGATCTAATCTAATCAGCAAAGCTTTTTTTTGTCCATCTAAAATAAAAAAATAACAGCAAAGCCTAACATGGAAGGGCAATGTTGCTAAGGATTCTGCTCATATAATAAATAGAGTACGGTATATATAATGGTTATGTTCAGACCCTCCAGAAAGAATCTGATCTAGTAAAGTACTCCTGCGATTAACTTTAATCGAAGATTTAAACTTTGAGAAAAGTAGATATTTAGAAGCAAAGTCTTAAGTAAGTATCAAGATTAGGATCAGGATCAGGATCGGGATCGGGATCGAGATCGAGATCAAAAACGGGACTTAGAAGGAAACTGAGATATAAGTATCAGTATCAGAATCGGGATCAGGATCAGGATCGGGATCGTACTCGGGATCGGAATGGAAAAACGGGATTTAGGAGAAGTCTATTTATCAGATGTAAGTACCAAGATAAGTAACGGGATCAAGATCAGGATCGGGATCATACTCCGAATCGAGGTTGAAATCAAAAACAGGATTTAGAAGGAAACGCTTCGTCAGATATATGTATAATGATCAAAATCGAGATCAGTATCAGGATCGGGATCGGAATCAAAATCAAAAACGGAATTTAGGAGAAGACTCTTTATCAAATGTAAGTACCAAGATTAGAAAAGGGATGAGGATCAGGATCGGGATCGTACTCCGATTCGGGATCGAGATCAAAAGCGGGAAACAAAAGGAAACTCTTTGGTAGGTATAAGTTTCAGGATCAGAATCGGACCAGAATCAGAATCGGGATTGTGATCTAAGACGGGATTGGAATCCTACTATTCAAACTATCGCTCATCTCTAACGCTCGCATCAGGAAAAAGCAAGCAAATGAAAAAAATTGACTGCTGAAGGATTTGCGGGTATTAATGGAAGACCTTGAAAACTACCACTGCACATGCTTGCAGAAGTAAATAAGTATCTTAACATACGCCAACAACTACACAAACGAAGCACGAAAACCAGCCGACTATTTGATAGCAGATAAACACACACACATAGCTAGTTTAACACGGATATTAGTGTGTGGCCATATAAATTATTAACATACGCCACAAACCCAACAACAGTACGCATGTGTATTTATACATATATGCATGTGTATGTGTTTGGGTGCGTATGCATGTATGTGTGTGCATTTAGTGAGTCGCGTCGCCCGAATGAGGCAAATGAAAAACTCAACTTGTTGACGTCTAACAAATAGTGTCACTGCTAGTCGGTCGACCGCTGTGTGCTTCGTATTTGTTACTTCCACTTTTTTCTTTCCTCTTTCAAATTAATGTCACTGTGACAGTGACATATCAAACGCAAGGCGAACTCACTGCATGAATGCAAGCACTTGAAGCGTTTCGTAAGTGATGCATTGAAGGCAAACTAAACAAGATCTGCCAAACAACTGTATTTATTTGTGATTTTCTTTAAATTTGTGCTTTGTTATGCATGGCGTGGTCCTTTCAAAACAACATCAAAACAAAAACCCAAGCGTTGTCCAATGAAATGCTAAAAAGTGTACAAAAAATATTCAAATTTTAACTGCTATTTGCGTCACTACGGATACAAAATTAAACTCAATTAAAGAAACTTTAACCAGAAAACACAAGGGCTCTTCAAAAATGAAACAAAGGTCAAGTATATATGTATTTCATATAATTTATTAGGGATTTTTAAGGCATATATGAAAAATTTATGCATACCTTGTATGAAATATTCAACTATCTAGGCAAGGTTTCATTTTCTTCCTACTATATTTCAGTTTGATGTTCTTGGAAGCTTGTGCTATTGTTTAGTGCTTTGCTACAAAAACAATTTAATTAAAAGTTTCTAAATTTAAAGTTTTTTAAAGTAATTATTATACTTAATCGCGTGTGAGTCGTATCAAGTTTCACTTTTATTCAGTATGGTTTGGTATATTTAAGGAATGACTTACACTTGAAAAATGTTTACAAATCGTTCAACTTTACTCACAATCTGTAAATAATGTGTCTCCCATGCTTCACTCAACTTATTCGCAACATCATCACCCATCTTGAGACGCAGTATTCATTATTGGATAATATTAAATTGAAAGCATACCAAATGCAGCTTATGCAAGAACTGAAGCTGCTACACCTTCGCAAGCGACATCTCTTTGCTCTATGGGCTCTTATAAAGTTCCAAGAAGATCCGAGGTTTTCGAAGGAAATTTTGTTTAGGGAAGAGGCTCATTTCTGGCTCAGTGGGTATATAAACATGCAAAATTGCCATAATTGGAACGAAGAGCAACCTGAAAAGATTCAAGAACTGCCATTTCATCTAGAAAAAAAAAAACGGTTTGGTGTTGTTTTTGGGCCAGTGGAATCATCGATCCATATTTCTCAAAAATAAAGCCAGTAAGAACGTAAGCGTCAATGGCGACCGCTATCGCGCCATGATAACCAACTATTTGATGTCTGAAATTGATGCTTGTGATCTAGGCGTCATTTGGTTTCAACAATGCGGCGCCAATTCTCGCACTCGCACCAATAAATGGATTGATTGAGAAGAACACTTCGGTGAGCAGATAATTTCACGTTTTGGGCCGGACGATTGTCCATCAAGATCGTATGATATCACACCGTTGGACTTTTTTAAGTGGAATATATAGAGTCTATAGACAATGAGGACAATCACGCTTCGAGGCCTTAGAGTAAAGCATCATACGTGTCGTTCGCCAGTTATCCGTCGAAAGGAGTCATCGAAAATTGGACTCAGCGGATGGACTATCTGAGACGTAGCCACGGCCAACATTTGAAGAAGATAATTTTCAAAAACTAAATGCCAAAGAATGTGCTTTCGAATGATAATAAATATTCGCCATTAAATTTGAGTTTCTGTGCGTTTTCTTTAAAAACTAGGGATCCTCCCTCACCTTTTATTTATTTGAATTTTTCATGCTAACTCGAAAGTATTTTCGTTTCATTCTATTAATTCGATTAAGTTCCATGGATATTTATAACAAAATGGCATATTTATTTTCATTCACATTCTTTTCTTTTTTAGCCTACACTTCGCTTGCTAACCTCGATCCTTCCCGTATTCCTCAAACTTAAATCAACGAAGTTGTTCCTTTAGTCTCAACGAAGCTTCTAACACTGGAAAACCCTAAGCTAAAGGAAGTATTAAATACACTGGGAACAAAAATTCACTTGTTTTTTGGTGGCATGAACACAAAAAAGTGTTTATTATGTAAAAATTGCCAAAAATGCAGAAAATAGCTACAGATCCCGCTTCGATCCTATAGTTTTTTTGCTATGAGGATTTTTGTTAAATATTACTGTTCTATTATTTGATTAACCAAAGAGTATCTTAAAATGTTACTGTCGATGTTTTTCGACGATATTTTGTTTTTGAAGTATCCCTTAACAAGGTCCAGCAGTAATCGGCAAGCAAACTGGCACTCCACTTGCCTTGGTACTGTTTCTTCATAGCAGAAATGTCTTGGTGGAACCGTTCCCCATGTTCGTCACTTAAAATTTTTTGGAAAAAATCCAGATGGGAGTCCAGAAAGAGAATTTTAAGGGACATGTTTCAACCATTTTTTTTATATGTAGTAAGTGGTTCAGTCACAAGATCTTTGTAATTGTCAGCTTTCACATTTCCAAGAAAAAAAATTTAACAACGCTTTTAAAGCCAAATGTTTTATTTTTCATTAGTTCTCTTATTTGCAGACCCATAAATATGACCTGCTTAATTTTTGCTTCACTTACTCTTTGAAATTTTTGTTTCAGATGCACAAACCCTCTTCCATTTTTGTCCATTGCCTTAACAAAATTCTTCATTAAACCCAATTTAATATGCAAGGGTGTTAGCAATACCTTTTTGGGATCAATTAGAAGTTCACTGGTAACGTTTTTTTGTTCCGGATTGAGTGCCTGACGTACCGGCCACTGCTTCTGTACATAATGACAGTCTCTCGCACGGATGTCCTATTAGCAAAGGAAGCAGCAATATTTCGTATATCTTAGTTTCATTACAAGAAGGATTATTACTTTTAGGTCTCCACATATTGCCCAACCATACTCATGATAACGGATGTGCTCTAAAAGAACTCTCATATTCTCATATGATTCCTTCATATGAACCGCATGAGCTAAGGGCACAGATGGATATTTGGTACCGTTATGAACCAATACCGCCTTTAAACTAAGTTTAGAGGAATCAATGAATAGACGTTTCTGTCCTTGTGCGTTAAACAAAAGGTTAACTTATGAACAATATTCTAAATCCCCTTTTTGAAGAAAGCAATTTGTGAAGTCTTTCTGCCATTTTCTGTAAAACGTAATATTTACATCACTTTGGAGAAGGTCCCAACCTTTTAGTCTGGATGCTAAAAGTTCGGACTGCGATTTTGAAAGGCTTAGATCTCGAACTAAGTCATTATGTTCACCCGTTGAAATTAGATGTTTTCTGTCAGTTTTAGTAAATAATTAGCCTAACTCGCACGAGTACTATGGCTTGAAGAATCCGTTACATGGCGCGCAATAAGTTCAAAATTCAATTGCCAGAGGTAAGTACTTCGCTTTTCAGGTATAAGTCAGCAGTGAGAAGAACCTTCTAAAAATCCATCAGCGTTCAGAGTAACTATCTAAGACAGGATTTACATACTCGTAGAAGCCCTAGGTTTGCACAGATAAATTAACATGTGTAGTAAGTGGATAGACAAGTAAGTAACTGGCAAAGAAATCAGCAACACAGTGCTTGTTTATCTATGTGTAAATAAATATGTGCAGTTAGTTTGTCTAGGTATGACAAATCAATACGACGAAAAATATACATATAGTGCATACATATTTACATTTGTACAATATTTATACATAAATTCACATAGAAGGGCATTCCATTAAATTATGCCACAGCACGTATGCACTACAGCTTGTGGCTACGCATAAATGCACTAAATTAATTCGAATTTTTTTGTTGTACTCGAAGTAGCAAATAAATATTTTAGTATAGCACGACAAATGTGCTTTTCAATGAATGGATCACTTATAATTTCTATATACGTTATTTGAATGCAAATATGTCATATGCAGTAGATTCCAAAAAAATAAAAAAAATATATAAGTGAAAAGCGAGATTTTGCAAAATTGTAAAGAATTGGATTTATTTTTATTCGTATTTATATGCAGGAAACTTTCCACACTGTTGTTTTAATCCGTTGATATTAGCAGTAAATTCTCTACATTAGGTTTTGTAGACATAATTGTATAATGAAATTTTTTAAAACTTGCAAAATAAATTTAATTGAATTAAAATATTTGTTGATTTATATACCAATGTTACGTTTGATTTAATATATACTTCGAAATGCATCCTTGGTCATTTTTTATTTCAATCAGAGTATTGGATACATACTCAAATCAACAGTTGAAGGTTGTAGCAATGAAAAAAAAACACTTCATCCGTTTATATGTTATTAAAAATACATTAACCTTAGAACCGTGAGTTGGGCACTCAGTGCCCATTCTCTTCTTTGATATAGAATTCCTTGGTTTTGGTCAGTCCAATTTAATCCCTTCTCATCATAGTGGTAAACTATATATTTTAGTTATAAGTTGACAAAATTTTGGTATATATTGTATATAGCTCTTATAATAAGAAAGTTACGGCGTTTTATATAGTGAGTACACTATACGTGACTTGGGGCACTCAGTGCTCATAATATTTCTTCATATATTTTGTATGAAGAAGCGTAACATTCTAACGTGTTTCGTGATTATTGTGCATTTCTAATTAGTTTCGCGTAAAATTTTCAAGTGACAAATATAATTTTTTGCAATAACTAAAGAATTGGCGATGTATTTGGCCAACTTACTCCGTGAATTGACAGTAGAAGATGAGGGAGGAGAATATTTCAAATTGTTTGAATGCTAATGGTAGCGACGAAAATGATGGTGGAAGAGAACCACGAGTCGATACCCAGTAACCAATCCGACTTCGGCGATAATAATGCTCAATCCATTAGAGATCCACGTTTCAAAAAATATATCCACGAGGAGGCTGCTATAGATGTGGACTCTGAAGAAGCAGATTTTATTTGTCAAATATGGCTGTTGAGGGTAATCGTGGAGAAAAATGTTGTGGTTTGAGAAATATAGTCAAA
Source organism: Bactrocera dorsalis (assembly GCF_023373825.1). Taxonomy (NCBI): domain Eukaryota; kingdom Metazoa; phylum Arthropoda; class Insecta; order Diptera; family Tephritidae; genus Bactrocera; species Bactrocera dorsalis. The sequence continues at coordinate 37,490,709 of NC_064304.1, read as the reverse complement.
CTGTATGATGGTCAAAGCCAAGCCAAAGTGAATAACGGCGATCGGAACTGGCACTGGAAATGCGTAGACAATCAATACCACTATGCGCGGAAATTTTTGGATCTAAAAGCGATGCATACATACGTGTCTTCCCAGCGTCTCCTGTTGCAGGCTATTGAGATGAATAGAAAAGCTAAAATAATAATACAGGCAAATATGCATCAAACAGCTCCAAAAAATAAGATATTGGCAAAACACAACTGTCATAACTGTTTACATCCTCTGAAGAAGCTAACAGCATATTCTAAGAAAACCGTGCTAATGCTTTCAACGCCCATGCCAGCGAAGATGTAAATTCTGTAACAAAAGACCACAAGTCAATCATGATTATAATGAGCATAAAGGTGGTGTCGATACTTTTGACGTGGATTTTCTGGAAAAATAAAAACAAACCACTAGCCCATGGCATTATTTTGTAATATGCTGGATATTGCTGGACTTGCAGCACTCAAGGGTGACTGAGATCAACCCTATGTGGAACACCAATAAGTCTGAAAAGCGCAAATATTTATGATTGAACTCTCTATGGAACTAGCGCAGAATCAGTTACAAAACCGATGCAAAACAAAAAATAATTCTACGACTAAAACTGCAATGGACTTGATAAATTTCAAACGGTTTCCAAGTCACGAGATTAAGTTGTATAGCTTTGTCAAGGTCTAAAGTTAAGTACTACATTACATTGTAGGTATTCGACGATGCACTACCCTATTTGCTTAACCTGCGTTACTCATACGCCTCAACATCCTAACCCAAATGAACCTTAATACGTTTACTTTGTTCTCATCTTAAGTCAGAAAAACTAAAAATTATATTGATATTTTAATTTAAAAATTAATAACAAATAAAGAGCAGTAAATCGGGTGTAACTGAAGATTTCATACTTTTGCAACTTGCAAGGATCAAGACCGGGGAAATACATGAGCAACAAACCAGAAATAACGAAAAAAGACAATGAGCATCACTTTTTTTCTTTCAATTGCATGTCTCATCGGCAGTTATGGTGCTTTCGTTGTATCCAAAGAGACCTGTTTGCTTTTTGAAAAATGCAGTCTTATCGGACAAGTAGAGCAAGAACACGTTTCACACCCAAAATATTCACACAAATAATTCGAACGGACTCGAGAGAGATGTCGAGCTCTCTTGTCATCCCTTTAAAACTTATCCAGCGATCTAAAAGCACTATATTCTTCAATTTTTCAATACTTTCAAGAGTTGAAGAGTTCGAAGGTCATCCAGAACGAGGCATGTCTTCAACGATGTCTTCAACGGCTTTACACTACTCGTAGGATTGTGCTTTTGATAAAGCTGTATTATTGTAAGCCTTTTCAAAAATTCGCAACGATTCCGCACACGAAATTTGATTAGAAATACAAAATTTGAGAAAAATTCTTTTTTTCGATATTTTTATCCATTGTAAAAATTGCAACGCTCTACTGAGGTATGCTGACTTAAGCAGCTACTGTAAAGAAACTGGTTGACAAATCGTGCTTTTAATTGGCATAGTAATTAAGGACAGTCCTACCAACTTAGAACAATAAATTTTTGAAATATAATTTACCTAGGGAATTTAATTATAGAATTCGATTTTTTTTTGTTACAACGTACATATGTATATACAAAATACAGTCAAACTGAACTCCGAACAATTATATATTAAGAAAGGCGGAAAGTGGAACTATTGAACCAATTTTACCCATTATAGATCCAAGGGAAAATCAAGAGCAAGAAAGTATTCTACATCCATTTCATTAATAAAAAAGTGAGTTAACTATCTGAAGCTTAAAAATATATGATCGGAATTCAACCAAACTATCGGAGAATATTTTTTCTCTTTAACGTAATGCTTGTGGGCGGACCAAATCATAAATTCAAAAAAGCATGGCATCCAAACACATTAGTTTGGAAGTTGTAAATGCATTTACAGCAGTATCGAATAATTGCTCAGCATTAGTCAAGCTATTTATGACCTTTTTTCTAAAACTAGTATTCTTCTTCTCGCGACAATTCTTCTTCGGGGAACTTAAGCGGTGTTATTGTTGTATTTCGCGCTAGGATTTTATCTAAAAAAGTCTAACAAAAAATAATAAAGAAAGTGCTCTGTGACTTTACACATTTCTAAGGACTATGAATTAGCTTCTGAAACTAGCTTATTAGCTTGAAAAAGCGTTACGTAAGATTACTACTGTATCTTACTATTCTATTACTACGTACTATCCATATTACTACGTTCAAATATAAATTCAACATCTCAATGAAATGACAAAAATGATTTTTTTCTATTTTTTGTTTACCGCAAAAGCGCTAGAAGTACTTACAATAGCATCCACCTCATGAGCCTCAGCTTGCAACACACACATGAGCTGTAAACACACGCATAAACATATTCCCACAAGTGCATGCAATGAACAAAATATGCTTGCGTTCTGGTGGCAACATCATACGAGCACAGTTAATGCAAACAGTCAGCGGACAATGCTGATAAAGTGGCACGAAAACAAACTAGACAGCACAATGAAAACAAAACACACACATACACACACGCGAGGCGCATGAAAACAATCGTGTGTGCGAATGCCCACACAATGTTGGGAAAGGAATGATAACCATGAAGACGCGAAGCCGGGAAGCTGCTAAAAATATGGAAGGAACATTCCTAAGAGCCGACAAAAGAGCCAGCGGAAGAGCGCTGCGTGCAGTGGTAATGTGGCAGTTAGAGCAGCCGGAGTGCAGCTGTTCGGCGGGAAGTGAACATCCGCTGCGCACGGCAATATTCTAACTGTTGCTGATGGCCGGCTTTGCTCGGCTGCACACATTGTTGCACGATCGTTAGTTTATTTGCAGTGAGTTACCGTTGTGCTCATCAGTGCTGCCAATGTGCATTCAATTATACTGAAAGTAAGTCAATAAAAATATGTTGCAGAACATTGCACACTTTCTGTGCGTTTTACTAAATTATGGAGGCGGAATTTTCTTAATGATTTTGTGTAAATATGGCGCTGATTGGGAATTGCAATCGATTTGCCGACAAACATTGCAAAAATAGAAATTCTATTTTTAAATTTTTGCTTAAAGAGTAAATTAAACACCTTGGCCGTACGCTCAGGATATAGCAGCAGTATACAGTTCACTCAAGAGTATTTAGAAAATAAGGAGAAAATATATTTTCAATGCCATCTACAAGTAAGTTTTGTATAAAATAGTTAAATCTGTTGATATGCTAATTCGAATCTCAGATTGAAAAATATAGGCGGTTGACGAAAATAGGTCAGAGAAAGAAGAAAAGATCCCTTTGGAGGCCAAATACTGGGACACGCTGAAGGCGATGTGGCACGCCACGTTGTCGTGTTGAAGGATCCAGTTACGAACGATGTCTGGGCGCACGCTGTTGACTCGTTTTCGCAATCTTTCGAGTACTTGGCAATAGTAGACTTGATTCACAGTCTTCTTCGGTGGAACAAACTCTTTTTGGACGATTTCACGGCTATCAAAAAAGGCAATAATCATCGTTTTCACCTCCGACTTGCTCATGCGAGCTTTTTTCGGGCAGGAGGCGCGCGGAGACAACATCGAAACACCTGGGCACAACTAAGAGCACTATCACCATACACTCTTACAATTTTAGTTTCGAAGCTGTTTCGCCCAATCTGGCACAAAATTTTATCGCAACGCGTTGCTCTTGATTTCGTTTTTCCATTTACGTGACGAGCACTACAAACACATGTCTACTCAACTTGACACAGCAGGCGAACTAAACAAGCTAGAGCAATGGTATATATATCAATGGAGAGGGGAGAGATGCCGAAAAAAGAGAAAGGGAATTTTAAGGTCACAGGTTTACCACAAGCGCGGCAATAAAATCAGTCTCATTACCTAATTGTCAAACCTCGTAAATGCTATGTAATAAAATAAAAAACCTTTTGGAACTATGATTCATATTGACGTGGGGTTTTTTTTAATTAATTTAACAAAATAATATTATTGAAGGTATTGCCAATTTGAAGCTGCAACATTTTTCTATCGTTTTGATAATTTAAGGATTAAATTCTAAAATAACTATTTGGTACCGGTCAGTAATGAATCAAGACAATTTTTAAACCCTCTTCGTATCAAAACTAAATTCCAGTGAGGGCATTAAATTAATTAAAAGAAATTATAGATTATCCGAGCTATAAGAGAGCTGAGGCAGAGCTTATTAGTCGTTGTTTTCCACATAATTTTTCGTGGGTCTTGCAATATACAGCCGACACTGTCATAATGAAAAATTATTTATCCATGACTAGCTGCAAGTTCTGGGCGTTTTATGGCAATTACTCGTTTCATTTTGAACAGTTGTTATTGGTAGTGCTACCCATTCTTGGTTTCACCCAGTTTTGGAAGCTAATCATACAGGCCCCCTTTCTTATCTCACAGCACAAAAAGCATCATTCGTGGACATTCAGTTTGTCCGTTGATTTGACGGGTTGAATTAGATTTTCCTCATCAGTCACAACCCGATTGCAAAAACCAAGTCGTATTTCAATGTATCTTACCTACAGTTCATATGACACCCGGATTTCTAGCTTTTGAATGTATCCGGCTTCTTTTAAGTGCTTTAAATTAGATGCTTTAATACCACCAAAAATTTTACGAGATCTTTGTTTTGCCTACTTACAATCTTCATCGATTAGTGCTTCCAGCTCCTCATCTTCAAATAATAATCAGGTTACGCCGGGTCTTGGCAAATCGCATAAATATAATTAAAACTCAATATACTACTGTGCCTAAAAGATAAGGTGACATTTGAATTTAAACTGCGCGCGTCGAAGGATTTGGAGAATTATTTTTTTTTTTAGGTTGGTAGTGCTATCAGTCACTTTTATGTCAAATTCATGTCAAAATATTCATTAGTGTTTGAGATACGTGTCGTTTTGTGAGCTGCTAAAAGTGAGTTTTTCGTTTTCGTTGCGATGTCGAAATTTGTTGAGCAAAGAATTTGCATTAAATTTTGTTTACGCAATCAATTTTCTGCTGCGGATACGTTGAGGATGGTGCAGAAAGCCTTTCGTGATAAGTCTATGTCTAAAAAAATATTTACAAGTGGTATGGTGAGTTCCAAGCCGGCCGTGAACGTGTCGAAGACGAAGAGCGTCCAGGGCGACCATCAACCTCAGCCGACGAAGCTCACGTTCAACAAATCAAAGATTTGGTGTTGAAAAACCGTCGATTAACAATTAGAGACCTTGCTGATGAAGTTGGCATATCGAAAGGCTCAGCCAATACCATTTTGAAAGATGTTTTGGGCCTCAAGCGCGTCAAATCTCGACTGGTACCGAAAACATTGAATTTTTTGGAAAAAAGGCGTCGCGTTGAAGTGTGTGAAACGATGCTTTCCGACTACCAGGGTGTCATGAAATGCATTATAACTGGCGATGAGACTTGGATCTATGCTTACGACCCCGAAACAACCGATCAATCGAGCGAATATCGTGCTAAAACAGAGCCGAGACCAAAAAAATCGCGCCAAATTCGCTCAAAAATCAAGGTCATGTTGACTGTTTTCTTCGATTATCGTGGTGTTGTGCATTATGAATTCCTTCCAACCGGTCAAACAGTCAACAAGGAATATTATTTGAACGTTATGCGTCGTTTGCGTAACGCTATCCGCCTAAAAAGGCCGAAATTGTGGAAAGACAATTCTTGGTTTTTACACAGCGATAATGCACCATCCCATACTGCCCTCGTAATTCGTGATCATTTCGCCAAAAAATCAACCCATATCGTTCCACGACCACCTGATCTGGCACCGTGCGACTTCTGGCTGTTCACCAAGCTCAAAAGACCGCTCCGCGGACACCGTTTTTAAACGATAGAGGAGATTCAAGCCGTAGCGAAGACGGAACTGAAGGCCATCCCGGAAAGTGACTACAACCAGTGTTTCGAAGATTGGAAAATCCGTTGGCGTAAGTGCATAACATCGAGAGGGGATTACTTTGAAAGGGATAAAATTGATTTGGAAGAATAAGTAAAGAATTTTCAAAATAAATACAATACACTTTATAAGAAATTTATTATTATACAGACTTGAACTGAGACCCGATAGTAAAATAATATAAGTAAGAAAGGGCTAAGTATGAGTAAGATCCATTTGAGCTCTCTCATACCATATCAGTGGTAAAATTGAAAGTCTCTTAGATATTGATTTATTAAAGCGTTAAGTAGTTTTTAAGAGTACATTTATGTGGGAGTGAGCGTGGTTATCATTCAATTTTATCCATTTTCACCCTATCGGTAGGGGTTCTTATAATATTTGCACTTGGCGAACTTGGCTAGTTTAGCTTTAATGATTTTAAATATATTTAGGCCACGCCCACTTTTTAAAAATTTTTCTCCCACAGCCGCCCTTTGCTACTGCGATCCGCTTAGTTTATTAATTTAGTGAACGTGGCCGTGCCTGTGTATAAACTGTACATAGATCTATATTTTACAGCTGTTTGAACCATTTTATAATTTAGTGCTAAATTCTAGTACTCGAAATCTCTATAACTAGAAATTTTATTGTGGACTATGGTGATTCGAGTTAGGGAAGTTCAACTGTATTTTCATTTCATGTTACTTATACGACGCGGCGTCCTCCACTAAAGTTCTTTATTAGAAATATTATATTATTTATAGATTCTAGAAAACGTTGGCATTGCATTTTTGATAATATTCTGTCATTATTTAACTTATTTCAGTCTGTTAGTTTTTTTTTTTGCATAAAATATGTTCATATATCTTTAATAGTTTATAAGCAAATATGTTTAAAAGTTACTCATACGCCATGTGACCTGCTACTCAGACAAAAAATGAAGAAGTGAAATATAATTTATTATGGAAAATTTGATCAAGGCCTCTATGAAAAATCCATGTCAATAGCTTATGTATTTTTAAAGCTTTTGAAAAAGTATCTTTTGAGGCATATTTGAGACAAAAACAAGAAATTAAGACAATAAAAACACAACAATACGCTTTCTGATTTAATTTTCCAAACACACTTATACAAAATAATTTCTACTCCGCCGTTCAGAAGATGCAGCTCTTCAGCTTCTCTTTTTCCTTACAATTCCTCAGTTCACTTAAAATTGTTTGCCGTTTCACACTTTATCAATCTTTCGCAGCAAAATTCATGGTATTTTAAGAACTCAATAAATAAATGTGATTGTCAGTTAGCTTTTCATTAAAGTTTTCGCCTGCCAATTGATCGAGAAATACAAATTAAACTTCACTTAATAAAGATTGACAAGGCGCACGATTTCCGCCAGCAAATTAGCAGCATTTTTTCTCAATTTCGGCAGCAGCATGACGCTTGGCGCGCGACTCAGCTTAATTTCCTATTTTGTTATTGTTATTTTTTTACTAGCGACTGGCTAAATGCCAGCAATAAATCGAAAACAAACGATTTTTATTATCGGCGCTGCAGTAACGTTTGAAAGCGTGGTCTGCGCAGCAACGTTTTCCAATTAAAAGTGGTAAGTTCTCAAACATACATGCGACGGTGGCAAAAGCGGCGATATTATGTTACACACACAAGCACATATATTTATTTTATGTGTGTGTGCGTCACAATTCACTTTCAGCCGCGTCTACAACAGCGGTTGTTGGCGTTTGTCGCCTGCAATTTACTGCTGCGGCTTAAAAAATTTGCGCCACCACTTGGTACAACGCGCACAACAACAACAACACGCTACAACTTTTCGCATTTTTTACAAATATTCCAATTTTAAGGCGCGTAATTTGTACGTCGTAATGCGTGTGGGGAAAAAAACTTTTGACGCGTTAGCTGCGCTAGCAGGCGCACACACAGACATAATCGCCTCTGAAGCTTTCACACAACGCACACACCCATACAGGCACACACACACATGAAAGGCGAGTTATTAAAGCATTCATGCCAGCAGCGTTAAGCGCTCAACTGCGCGCTGCACAATCTCATTGCGAGCAATTACACGCAAAACTACTCAAAACCCACCACGCTCCTCGATAACGCAAGGCTGGGCCGACGCTGCCTGGTCCACAGCGCACTCCACGTCAAGTCGTGTTTAATTTTATGTGCCTTTCAGCTGCATTTTCACACTTGTGCTCTTAAATTTGTTGGAAATTTTCAGTTTAAAAGCTTTCACTTGGGCACTTGCAGCCATTAGTTGCAACAACCAGAACAACATCAAGCCAAAAACACCAAAAATAAATGAAATTATTAGCTTCACTTGCAGTGCTGGGCCACACTTAGCAGGCAAAACTGCAGCTAAGACTTTTGACCTCAGCGCAGGCTATAGAACAACAAAAACAACAGCAAAGTGAACAATGAAGCGCCAGAACTGAAATTCGTTCAAGCACTGGCTACTCGCACGCCCATCGTCTGCTGATCGCCACTTGAAAGCACAAATGTGTTTGGTTCGCTTTGAGGCGGTGCGCAATCTTTAAATTATTTGCCGAACTGAATACCTTGAATTTTAATTAAAAATGATATTTTATTGATTTCAGTCGGAAAGTATTTAAACCTGCAATTCAGCTGTTATTGGTTTAAATACTAGAGCTTCGGTGTAAGCTGAAAAAACATTTCTTTTTTACTTTTGTTTGCATCATTCTTGTTTTAATATATTCTAATCTTCACAAATGTTCGACTAGAACAGTATATTCCGATATAAAATCCATGGTCAATTTGATGAATGTGAAGATATAAATCAAGATCAAATAAAAAAGTTGTCCATACAAGGACTTCATTTGGACCGAACAGCTTCTATTATGAATCTATGATACTATTAATTAATAAGGGTATTGAAGAGGAAGTTTAAATGTAGAGAAGCCGCAATAACAACAAACAGTCGACCGATTTTCTGCTGGACTTACACTCCTGCTCCTTGAGAGCACTTATCAGTAACACGGTATGAGAGAACTGTGGGACGGCATTTCAAGCTCCTTACGTACAGCTGCAACCGCAATCATTGATTTTCGAAAAATGCAAAAGAACAGCTGGTACGATGAGAAGTGACCGAAATGCGTGAATATGAAGAGCGTGACAAGCTGACGGACAGAGGTCTCGAAAATTCTACAAAACGATGACTAGAACAGAAAATTTGAAGACTGAAGCCTATTCTTGTAGAACTTCCAAAGGTGATCTGGTGACCAATGTTCAGAGCATACTAAACTTATGGAGGCAACGCTTCTGCAGTCTGCTTAATGACAATTAAATGCTGAACTTGATTCCCCAGTCTATCTATTGGCCGAATGAATAAGTTCGAATAGCAATTACCTGTTTGAAGAACAACAAAGAGAGAGGAGGGCGGTGGCGATATATTGCCGGCCTTGCTGTTCAAATACGGCGTCCAAAAACTGCATGCCTCACGATTAGAAGATGCCAATTCACAAAAGGCAGACCTCATAATCTGCGCCAACTACCGTGGGATAAGTGTCCTAAACATCGCACAGCACACCGTCAGCAAACTGATTGGACCTTATCAGTGTGGCTTTAGACCTGGCAAATCAACAACTGACCAGATATTCACCATGTGCCAAAACTTGGAAAAGACCCGTGAATACAGGATCTACACACACCATCTGTTCGTCAATTTGAAAGATGCTTTTGACAGTACGAAAGGAGCTGCCTTTCTGCCGCTAAGTCCGAATTCGGTATTCACGCAAAACCGATACGGCTGTGTAAACTGACGTTGAGGAATATCAAAAGCTCCATCAGGATCGGTAAGGACCTCGCCCAGCCGTTCGTTACCAAACGAGGTTTCAGGCAAGGCGATTCCCTATCGTGCGACTTCTTCAATCTACTACTGGAGAAAATAATTCAAGCTGCAGAACTTAATCGAGCAGGTACAATCTTCTAAGACTGTACTGCTGCTGGCGTACGCCGATGATATTGTTATCTCTGCTCTGAACACCCGCGCTGTTAGTTCTACTTTCTGCAGACTGGGTAAAGCAGCAAAGCAAATGGGTCTAGCATACAAACAGTCGTTGCACTCGCGACTTGGCTCCCACGTCAGTGTTGATAGTCCTAACTTCGAAGTCATAGATAATTTCGTCTATCTTGGAACAAGTATTATCATCAATAATAACGTCAACAGGTGCTATGTACTTCGGACTGAGTAGGCAATTAAGAAGTAAAGTCCTCTCTCGACGCACAAAACCAAAACTCTATAAGTCACTCATTGTTCCCGTCATGCATTGAAGATCACCAATCCGTTGGAAAGACCAGTTGAAGATGCACCTGGCTACACTTGAAACCTTCAATGGACACCAAACAGGTCACAATGATCAAAGTGTATTAGTACATAACTGAGCATCCTTCTATTCATATTAACGGTACACTTGAACACGGAAATATTGAACATTACCAAAACTTACAACTCTTCTCCGCAATCACTTGCAAAGTACAGTGTCTTTCCACCATCTGTTAAGGGCATTCCATACATTCAACATGCGTTTGAAGATACCATACACATATATGTGCAAGTATATACTATGCCTAGTATATGTGCGCCCACACACAGCTGCCTGTGGTCCTTGTTAGTCGCTTCTTGACCACATTCTGATGGCCACGCTGCGTTAACAACACGCAACATTTGTTCCGACAACGGTTGGCCGCTGCTAAATGGCACCCAGTATTCTGCCTTCTTCTTTGTGCCCTTACAGTTGAAGGTAGTAGCGTTGGCTGAGTAATATTTCACTGGACATCGATGTGTTTCATGTTGTTAAAACTGCGGCTAATATTTAAAAGGTCATCGTAATGCACAAATCTTTGGAATTTACTGGCGACTGTTGAAGCAAAACTACGCCCATAAAGAAGAATAAGAAGAAGAAGTTTTAAGCGGTACACCCGAAAACCTCAACTAATCCTAACCCTTCGTCTCTGTCGATTTACTTCCGTGACAAAATTCGCGCTGATGTACTAAATTATTTTAAAACTGTCGCCGAATAATTAAATGCATTACCTAAATGACATGTTTTCATTAGCATATTTTAACACCAAATTGAAATTTCGGCCACCACACGCTGTTTTGCTGATTATTTAATATCTCGATTTAATTTTGAATTTCGTGTTGACGTTTTTAATTTTTCAATGAAATCAACGCAGTTAAATACCATTAAAAATATTTATTTTATGCAAGTGGAAATAATATTCTCACGCGATTATAGCTACTCTAACAGAGCACAACAACAAAACACTTAAAAAATTTGTATCGGATTCATGGAAATTCTCCAAATTTTATGCTTTTAATGCGCTTTTAATATATGGACAATTGTTAGCTGTACTCATTTAATGATATTCTGTTTGCAAAAATTTACCTAAGCCTGTTTAATATTCTACCGCACTACAATTGCCCATAATGCACACGCAGAACTAATTTGCATAATTTTCCAATTAAATTTATTTTATATTTTATTTACGAAATATGGAAAACGAATAATATGAATAATGAAAAATATCATTGTACGTTTATCTTTATATTACTTTATAAACACTACCGTAGTAAAATATTTTGTTTGATGGAGTTTAAGGAACAAAGAGTTAAATGTGATGAACGCTTATTATCTTTATATATAAAAATTACGTGTCACGTTGTTTGTCCCACTGAACAGAGTTTAACAAGATTTATCACAGTGTGTCTAATTCGAACCAACTAAGAGGATAGAATTGTAAAAAAGAGCACATAAATAAAAAATGCAGTGAAAACTCTATAAAATGGACGCTCTATTAAGCGGACATATCCTTAAACATGCGCATTGGCCTATCCCACTATTAGTTGATGTTTATTAAGTACAATCTGTTAAGCGGACAACTCTATTAACTGGACAGAAATGCTAGTAATCAGATATTGAGAAGCAGCCTTAAATTCATTATTTTTTCTAAAGGAATTTATTTGTATGAACATATTCAAAATTAAACCTCAAGTACAATACCGACAAGAACGTTTTCGCTTTATTAGTAAATACAATTTTTACTGTATTGAATAGTTTATTATATGAAATAACAATATAAACAATATAAATATATGATTGAAAACATTCGAAGTGCAATCAAACATCACCGATTTTTAAACAACAAAACCTTACACAAAAAGTGTAAAAAAGATAATACATGTTAGCGAGAGGTGTTTAATGTTAAACCACCAATGTGAGCATATCATAAACTTGTGTTTTTGGCAAAATATCAATGAAAACCAGGAAAACTGTTAACTTGGGCTGCACAGAAACTATAATCTAAGAGATCTTTTTCTTGACTTTGACCGCCCAGTCTGAAAAACCCCATATTCTTGGGTGGTGCGATCTGAATAATATATTTCGAGACTGTAGTTCCGCTTTATATAATAATGTCCGCCAAATTTCATACTGATATCTCACCAAATACAAAAGTTTTCCCTACAGGAATCTGAGTTAGATCGGTTAGTTTGTATGGCGGTTATGTGCTATGATTGTCCGATATCGATAAACCGACTCAGCATTTCATATTGGTCCTTTGCATACTACTGTAAGCAAGAAATAGTAGAACTATTTAACTTTAATTTTGCGCAAAACACCTTCGTATAAATATTTTTTCTAAGTTGGTATTACTGCCAGTAACATCTGTGTCAAATGCCAAATCAAAATAATTATAAGCGTTTGGTATACTCCTCTTTTTTTGAAGTACATAAAGTGCATTCGGCGATTTTTTGAAAACTAAAACAATTTAACAAGGAAGTTCCATTAAATTTTGTGTGCGGAATAAAATTTCCGAAGCATACAGAATGTTGGAAATGGCCTTCGCTGATGCTTTTCGACTACCAGAATATCATGAAACGTATTTATTACTGACGATGAGTTTTGCATCTATGCTTACGACCTGGAAAGGGACGTTCAATCTGCCGAACATCGTGGTAAAGGTGAAACGAAACCGAAAGAACCACATAAAAGCAGATCAAAAATTAATAGTTATGTTGGCAGTTTCTTTGATTGCTGGATTATTAAGGAAAGCATGTGAGTTTTATGCGTGTTTGCCCGAAGCTATTCGTAAAAAGAGGCTGGAATTAGGAGCCCATAGCTCTTTGGGTTTTGCCCTGCCATAATGCACCGTATAATGCATTGATTTTGGACAGTTTTTCTCTGAATTTTCAACCGATATCGTGCTGGAACCAACGTATTTGCCTGACTTAGCTTCTTGTGACTTCTGGCTACCCAGCGAACTCAAACAACCCGCTTCAGAGAAAACCGTTTTAAGTCAATTGAAGACATTAATTGGGAATCGCTACGCGCGTTGAAGACTATTGCGAAAACTGATTTTAACAGGTTTGGAAAAAAATGTTGACACAAGTATGTTGGGGCCAGTGGTTTTACTTTAAGGAGGAAAACATAGATTTTGAAGAATATGTTAAGAATTTAAAAATTTAAAATTATGAACAAAGTTTTATTATTTTTTGCTCATAGCAGTATATACATTACGAGGTCTACTCTTTCATTTCGGATGTTAGAGATTTTGTGGCAAACTTAATATACCCTTTTTATTAGCTGCTATATAAATTTTGCTGTTAATGGAAGATAGTTTTCTCTTCTTTTCTTAACGGCTACACTATTGTTATAGAATGTAATCGAAACCTGTTCTCTAGAAGAAGAACGTCATTGCTAATTGCTTGTTTCAAAATCCAATTTTATTTCCTCAAGTAAAAACTCTGTAGGTTCAAGCACAGAAATGTTGCCACTGAATTTTTATATTAACTATTTTTGGGTTCAGAATAATATCACAATGATGCTAATTTTGTTTTTAGACAGGTGGCAACTCTTTCGAAAATATCACAATATTCCGAGAACTTAAGTAGAAACAGTTTATTAGTTTTAGAAATTATGGAAAAAATGTATTATTACATACATGCTTAATATGTACTTATGTATACTATACTATACATACAAAAAAACATCTGTACATATGTACATCTATTTAAATTCATATAAATTACTTAAAATTTATTTAATTTATTGTATGAAATGTTCACATTTTGTAAAAGCTAGTTGAATTAATTAATTTAAAAACACTGCAATTTGTTTGAATTATTTATTTGTTTTTTGACCATGACGCAGAGTTACCATTTTGAAAAATGAAAATTCAATTATGCGGTGGCTGTGGTGGCACACATAAAATAACCGCAAATTTCGGTAAAATGCTCTACATTACACAAACATAATGTAAACAAAAGTTGCGAAACAAAATAATATTATATACACAGCCAGATGCAGTTACACACCGTTGTGGCACACGCACACTCGCACACTTTGTTGCCACGAATTTCCGAGCGAACGGAAATTGCACTATGGAATATAAATTCCTCATAAATGTTATGAATATGGCGCGTTGCAACTAGTTTGCCTGCCTGCATATACACAAATATACATCTATATATCTATATATACATATATATATATTTATATATATACATACATATGAAGTGGGTCATAACGGTTGTGGTCGTGCATGATAAACTATTTGCCACCAATCACCTAAAACGACACTTGTGTGACACATTTCGATTGCGACCAACAGAGCAGCTGTCAAAACCGTCAACACACACTCGAACACCACGAATGTCAACAATAGCAGCAACAACAACAGCTGCAACCAACATAGGCAGCAGTACAGTGTAACGATTGATCGACGGCGGAACACAACAGCAGCACTTAACGGGTAATTACCACAAAATATATTGCATTATTCAGCAACGCGCACCTTCATATGCGTCGCATGTGTTGGCGAGTAAATATTTGCATGTGTTAGTGGTGTGTACCAAGTGCCGTTAGTATATATGTACACCAACCATAATTGAATTACTCATATGGCAAACAAACAACAACAAAAGCGGCAGCACAGGGCCGTCAAGCTGAGTGCAAGTGTGTGCGTGTGCGCGCCGAACTCAAACATAAACGCGTACATTTACAGTTATAGCTTGCCAAAGCTGGTTTGCAAATGTGCGCCAGCTTCCGCTCGGCTCACAAATTCAATTAATCGGTTATATGAAGTGTGCCACATAACGGAATTAATCACATATGCACAAATATCGGGGAGAGCCGGCAGTCACTGGCTGTTTGCGTTAGCGGGATCGACACTTATACGAGTATACGTGACATATACATATATGTATATATATGTGTGCATATACATATGTATGTGTGCCTTGCACTCTACATAAATTGCACCATTCATCGAAGTAATGCCACCAATATTTCACTCCATGTGACCCCAGTATTGTTTGCAACACCGCCTGCGCATCGCTTCTCCGCACATACATATTTACACAAGTACTTGTGTAATGCATTACTATTACGAGTATTGGCAATACATTCAGGCATGCATCAGCAATTACTGTGGGCGCTCTTTAATTGCCTGCAATTAGATCGTTAGGCGCCGCTCATTGTTTTAGCAAATAAATTTCATTATACTCAATTTACAATGCAGGTAATAACAACAACAGCCACAGCACTGCTTTCGAGTCGTTTCATCAAGTGCTTTTGTTTTTAGTTTTCTGTCATAATTATTATTTATAAATTCTATTAACTGTGCGTTTAACTGAATTATTATTACCTTTTTGTGTGCCTTTTCATACATGTGAGGAACTATATCTCTGAAACTGAGAT